>NC_079491.1:58889276-59222401 GCF_020520425.1 Spinacia oleracea | reverse complement strand
AGACCAGGTCCACAAGTAATTTTAATTTTAATATTGAAGTGTCAGTTAAGGAGGCCAACTATGAACTAAAGAACCTAAGGACTCATTTTAAACCTACTAAATGTTTTATATTCTAGTTTTAACTTTCTAGGACTCATTCCAATCCATTTATGCCCATTTAAGGCTCATTGTGTCGTTTTAGGTCATATTTAGGCTAAAATAACATTTTCGCTCCCAACTTTGAACTTAAGAACCTAAGGACTCATTTTAAAATTATTATATGATTAATAAGCTTAGTTTTGAGTTTCTAGGACTTATTCTAATCTACTTATACCCATTTAATGCTTGTTTGATCGTTATAGGTCATATCTAGGCTAAAATAAGGCATTTTCGCTCCCAACTTTAAAATAAAGAACCTAAGGACTCATTTAAAACTTATTACATGTTTAATATGCATAATTTTAACGATCTAAGACTCGTTCCAATCTATTTATGCACCTATAGGCTCATTGGGTCATTATAGGTCATATTTAGGCTAAAATGACATTTTCGCTCCTAACTTTGAACTAAAGAACCTAAGGACTCATTTTAGACTATTAGGACATTGTCATTAGTTTCTTGAATGTTAAAATGTGATATTTAATTTGTATTTAATCTAATGTTTAATTTAAATTTCTGTTTTTGTAAAGGTCTACACTCCGAGGATTGCGCCTTATGCGAGGAATTTGATGTGGTTCGTGAGAAATGGGCCAAGTTTTTTACAAGCAAGTATTTATTATTGGCTTTAGCGCGCTTGATCGAGTTGGTTTAGTTGTTATAGAATAAATTTTATATTAAAATGTATGTTTATGTTGAAATTGGAACATATATTTAAATGTAATATGCGCACTTAATTTGGTTTTGGGATATATAGTATACAAAACTCCAGTTGTTGTTTTTATATTTGTTATACAGGTTGCGTTATTCTATTATTGTTTTGACAGGTTTCTATATTTGGTGCAAGGCACTCTAGGTATCCCTAAACAAAATTAGAATTTTCCCGCCAAAAGTGCTTTGTTGCAGCGTACATATATATTGTACGCTGCAACAAGGGAAAAAAATTTCGCAAAAATTCAGACTTGTTGCAGCGTACAAATAAATGTACGCTGCAAAAAGTTGAGTCTTTTGTAGCGTACATATATATGTACGCTGCAACAAGTCCAAATTTTTGCCAATTTTTTGGCACTTGTTGCAGCGTACATCTAAAAGCCCGCTGCAACAAATCACTTTTTGCAGCGAACTTGTACGCTGCAACAAGTTCAGACTTGTTGCAGGCCCCCCAGTTGCAGCATACGATGTACGCTGCAACAGGGGTCTAAAAGCCCGCTGCAATAAGGGTTTTTTCTACTAGTGATTGGTTGTAAGAGATTATAATAAATAAAGGAGTGAGAAAACAATAATCTCTATTATATAAGCCAGCTCCTAAGGTTATTTTAGTAACTTAACTTTTCGTGTCCACCATAAAAAAGACTAAAATACCCCCTCTTATTGCTCCCAACCCCATCGCGTAAAACTTATTATCACCCTCTTCGTTGTTTCCTTCTTCGCTGCGACATTCGAAACCTCTTCGTTGCCTCTCTCAACTTCATCATCCTCTCGCTCTCTCAACTTCTGCTCTCCTCCCTCCCGTCTTCACCTCTCTCTTCCCTCCCGTTTTCTCTCTCCTCCCTCACATCCTCTTCTTTGATTTGCTTCCTGTTCGAAAAATTCCATAAAATCGAAAAAAAAATCGAGATCTAATTGAAAAATTCGAGACCTAATTTTTGTTCATCCCAAATCTCTAGGGCACCAATAATTTTTTAAAATATAAATTTCTTGGGCACCAATAATGGATGCGAAGATCGGAAATTTCTTTGAATCCACCGGAGATTTCTTCGGCTCCGGCTACAGTAGTGTACCTGCGAAGATCGGTAAGTTTCTTTGGAACCGGAAATTCTTTGATTAATCCCAATATCTGGGTTTTCTTCGTATTATTAACACTTTTATTGATAATCTTTTCTATGTAGTTGATTAATCTGGGTTTTCTTCGTATTATCAATTGCTTAATTCTCTATCCGACTTATATGATTTATTGTTAAAATTAGGTTAATTTTTACTGAAATTTTGTGTTTTTGTGATGATTTGAATGAAAAACTATTTGATTTGGATAAATATATTCCCAATAGATCAGCTATGAATTTTGATTTTGGTTTATTTCGTGAGTTTAGTTTGATTCAAAATCAGAAGGTAGCAGCCAGTAGCTATGGATTGAGGATTCTTCCAAGGTTGAAAAAAAGGTCAGTTTTTTTTTTCATTTTGGAATTTCTGAAATCTGAAAAAGGTTAAAAATATTGCACATTTGAATTTTTTGAATCTTCAATTTGTTCAACAACGAAATATGTTATGAATTCGACATTTCCCTGTTGTTGATTTGATCTGTTTGCATTCTTGAATCGTATAGATGCATTTTGATTTGATAATTTTGTGTTTGCTATTATTCTTTTGTTAGGGTTAATTTCTAAAATCTGCAATTACTCTTGAGCAAGTGGCCTAAATTAGGTGTTGGATGTTTTAGCTAAAATCTACAATTATTCTTTAAGGTTTTTTATTCTTCGATTTGTTCAAGAACGAAATTTGTTATGAATTCAACAATTCGCTTTTGTTGCTTTGATATTTTTGTATGCTTGAAAAGAATAGATGCATTTATTTGATAATTTTGTGTTTGCTATTATTCTTTTGTTATGGTTAATTTCTAAAAAACTGCAATTACTCTTGAGCAAGTGGCCTAAATTAGGTTTTAGGATGTTTTAACTAATATTTGCAGATAAAGAAAGAGACAGTATTGTTAGTTGTACGGATTTACTCGGACTAGATTGTTTAGCATAAATAACCTATGGTTAAACTATGATTTGGTATACCTTGATTGAAATCAGAAGTAGATGGTAGTGATTGGATTTTGTTTGGATTTTTGCAAGGAACTGTTGGGTTGATCTTTACCAAGGGTGATTTGAAGGAAGTTGGGGAGGAGATTGCCAAATACAAGGTATCAATTGATCCCTTTTAAAATTTAGATCTAAGAATTCTTCAGTTTCACAGCCACCGACAATGTTCTTTCCATAGGGTCCACCAGAATGTTGCAAGACGTAATCACTGATTCGTTGGTTGGCATATTGTTGAGCATAAGCCGCAACTTGATCATCCCACTGAATGTTTCCAACACCCATTGCATCCCTAGCAAAAAAAAACTTGATCATCCCACTGAAAGTTAATTTTCTAAAGCAGACCAAAAAAACTTTCTTTTTGTTGTTTAAATGCATTGTGTTTTAATTTTGATTACATTTTTGTGTTAATTCTTTGAATTTGGTTGTTTAATGCCATAGTGTTTGATTTTTTATTGCATTTTTAATTCTTTTGAATTTGGTTGTTTAATGCCATTGTATTTGAATTTTGATTGCATTTGTGTGTTGATGCTTTGAATTTGGTTGTTTGAATTGACAGGTTGCTGCCACTGGAGTTATGATGATTGGTGATATCCATTTATGGTTTTGTGCCGCTCAGCTCTTATCATTTGCAATTTGCAATTTTGCATTATTACAATTCCTTTGTTGCTGAGTTTATCGGATTGGTGTTGATTCAGTAGTTAATGGACTCTTCTGGATTGGGCTGTCAATCTGATGGCTATAGTTGCACAAGTTTGAACATATGAACAAGATGAATGCGCGCAATGTTTCTATGGTGTTTGCTCGAAACATGACTCATGTGAGTTAAAAAAAAAAGGTGTAATATCCATTGCAGATACATATGATTATAATTCTTGGTGTGATAAATCTGATAATGTAATACACATGATATACTCTCTTGATTTTAATCGGTTCATATTGTGTTTAATAGTAAAAAGAAATTTGATTACGTTTATGTAGCTTAATGAACGTAATTGTGTCATGGAAATGTATTTTCAGCATTCGGAAACAAAGGTGTGATAACACATTTTTTTAAGTTTTTATGTAATCTCGCACGCATCGCGTGCATATAAGACTAGTAAAGAAATAAGGTAAGAGAGAGGAGTGATAATGATGGGTGATAAAGGAGGTGAGAGAGTGGGTATATGGGGAATGTAAAAGAATTAAATATTACGGATTTTTCATGAAATACCCCTCAATTTTCACGAAATTCACCAAATGCCCCTCAACTTTCAGAAATTCACCAAATGCCCCTCACCTTTAATATAATACCCAAACTACCCTTACTAATGACACGACGTTAGTCCGCCGTTAGCCTACTTTTCTAATTCACCAAATGCCCCTACAATGTAACTTATTTCACCAAATACCCCTATTTTAAAATATAATTCACCAAATGCCCAAATGTAAAAATTACATTTTTAAAGCCCAACGGCTAGTCTTTGGGCATGTGTATGTCGGCCGAAAAGAAGGAACAGTCCTTGTCGGCTGGTGTTATGGGGGAGGAAATTGATGAAGCAGGTTCTCCGTGCTAATTTATTGGTGGCGTTTCTGTGATTTCTCCGGCTAACAATTGTCCATTGGTTGGGGTTGGGGTTTGGTTGGGGTTGGGTTCTCTCTCTCCATTTTTTTAAAGACAAGTGAGAGTCTTTTTATTATTAGATGCGAATACAACATTAGTTTGCACCATAACTGAGCTTAATCATAGTTTGGGGAAGTTGATGTCAAAAATCCGTAGCTCTAGCGACAACCACATGTCCATAATAGGACTAGACATCGAAAGACACTACTGTCAAGATGACACCAAACACCAACTTGCTGAAAAAGTTGCCATAGTGAAGCTGTTTTTCTTCGACAATTGCTTGATTATCCAGTTGTTGCGGATTAATAAACCTATTTGTTCACTGGCTTAGTTCTTCCAAAGACAAGAGCTTACCTTTGTTGCTGTTAAAATGAACAACTGTCTTAAAGCGTTGAACAGAGATTATGGGATTCAATGCAGGAATGCTTTTAATTTGCGTGAATTGGTTGTAACTGTTAAACAGGATAAAAAACAGACCAATGAAAAGTTCAAAATATTTGGATTGCAATATTTGACGAATCTATTTACACCGGGTAAAGAATTGTTTTTGTACGTGCTTAAAGGTCCTGCAGCACCTCTAGGAAGTTGGGGTGCTACTATGTTGTCTTTACAACTAATTGAAGCAGCTACTCGTGATGCTTACTTGTGTTGCCTTGTTGCGTATTTCTCTTGTTAATTACTCCATATTTGGGAACTAAACTACTTCCTCATGAAATTGTAATCAATCTAGCATTTCTATTGCTAATATTTTTAGATGTGTCAGAAATAAAGTGTACTAAAAATATCAGCAACAGATTAAGCATATTCAACACACAAAAAAACATCATTTATCAAACTAGATTAAGCATATTCACCATTCAAAAACATCATAATGATCATATTCACCATTCAAAAATAACTTCATATAGTGACAGATATACTGAAACAATATGTAGTATTGATAAAAAAACATCATATTTAAGCATATTCGCCATTGTTGCTTGGATCACACTTGTAGTATACCCTTTGTGGAATGAGTGTTGTATCGGAGCTACGAATGACAAATTTCCTCCCACGATAACAGATTTTATTTGGGACTCTAACATATGTGGACTCATTATGTGTGGATGATGATTTTGAATGATAACTCATGACACAAAATGAGATGAAACTACAACAAAACAATTTGGTGACTAAATAAACACTCAGAACAGGGTTATTTATACTAAAACAATAAGCTACGGCTATTTTTCAATCCCATAAAACTAGCCGATGGGCTTTAAAAAGGTAATTTTTACATTTGGGCATTTGGTGAATTATATTTTAAAATAGGGGTATTTGGTGAAATAAGTTACAGTGTAGGGGCATTTGGTGAATTAGAAAAGTAGGCTAACGGCAGACTAACGGCGGACTAACGGCGCGTCATTAGTAAGGGTAGTTTGGGTATTATATTAAATGTGAGGGGCATTTGGTGAATTTCTGAAAGTTGAGGGGCATTTGGTGAATTTCGTGAAAATTGAGGGGTATTTCATGAAAAATCCGTAAATATTATGGTGGGGAAAATTAGGTGGAAATATGGGTAGAATCTTTAGGTATTTTGGTAATTAGATAGAAATGTAAGGGTATTTTTTTTTTTGAGAGAAAATGTAAGGGTATTTTAGGATAAAATGTATGTCCAAAAATAGAATAGATTCTAAATGGATACAACAATATGAAACGCTTAAAATGGAAACGGATACAACAAAAAGAAACGGAGGGAGTAGTATATAACTTATATATATATAAGGATAATTTTTAATCTCTTAAACTTAACTTTTAATCCGTTGTACAATATTTATTCTACAACACATGTAAATAAGAATTTGTGTTACATGTTTTTAAATATTAATTAATTAAGGGAAAAATTCTCAATGGTGACCCTATATAATTGCACTTTTTCAATGGTAGCCAAAAAATATTCTTATTATCATTAGTAGCCTTGTATTTGTTTGTATTATGATTAGTAGCCTTGTATTTGTATTTATTATCAACAATGACACTAAATCTAACCATGGTTAACTAAAAAATGATTAAATTACAATAAGACCAATAAATTTTTACTTGATCCCATCCAAAGATAAAAATAAAAACAAAAAAGCCCAAAATTTGGGTCCTTCTTCGTCCCTCTTAGGGCCTCTCCTTCTCTTCCTCCCTCTTCTTCTCTAAATCTACCATCTTTGTTGAACCTTTTAGACTAATTACACCATGAAGTTACCTACAAAGATCAACATTATTCCTTTATCAAACCTCGTATATTACAGCTATGGAGTATATAAAAAGATAGTTAATCACCCAACAATTATACTCCGCATAAAACACGAGATGTGACTCTGTGAGTCATAATGGGGCTTCACTCCATAAAGTTGATGTGTCGTTTTGGTTAACATAAGCCAAAAGCCTAATAGCTATAGGTTGGTATCTAATTATCTATAAGCAACTCATGGATGAAATAGAAAGAGGGTAACTGCAGATAATATAGCATACTGAAAGGTAAACTACTGCCCACTATGGAGGGTTCATGATAGTTCAGTAGGAACACTTGACAAGAGGGGGGGTGAATTGTTTCTTGGGAACTTGAGTAAGTTTCTTGCGGAATTTAAACAATAAAGAGACTGAGAACAATGAGCGAAGAAAGATATAAAACGGAGGAACCTTCTTGACCCTAATCAAGAAAAACCTCACTACTCTTTTGTATTAATGCAATAACTCTATTACAAATACACTCTTTAACTCGAGTTCCTCTCGAACACGAGTTCCCCACAGCAATCCCCTTCGATTACTGTGCTACTCTTTCTCTCTCTGACTTAACTCTAAGTCGCTCCTTTTCTCTTTGACTTAACTCTAAGTCACTGTTTCTCTCTTTGACTAAACTCTTAGTCGCTCTTTCTCTCTTTGACTTAACTCTAAGTCACTCAAGGATCACTCAATCCTTAAACCCAAAATACAATATGATAGATAGATTCTAGTACGTAATAAAGCTTATAATAATAAGGAACTCAAGGAACACTCTATTTTGCCAACTGATTCTTTTAAAACGTTTAAGCTCTTTAAGATAGATTTTGTAGAAATCAGTTGTGTTTTGAAAAGCTAAAACTCTTCTCCTTTTATAGGAGAGTTTTACTTAGGGTTGGGTACCCATGTTCTCCTCAACTACCCACTAACAGTTACTGCTCAGTAACATGGGCATAGTTGGAGAGAAACAGGGAGACCAAATCAAAACACTAAATGCACGTTTAAACAGAAATACGTGGGAGAGTTTTAAGGATCATGGAAAATCTTTTGCTTGAGAAACAAGGAGAATGAAAACAGAATCCTATGTTTACATTTATTAATTAAATTCATTTTATTTATTAACAAAGATTTTCCAACTTAAAACTCTTTTATAATTACAGTTAATATATTTCAATTTAAAACATACCAAAATACTTAGGTTCCTTTCGTTCCAAATTACGTGTAAACAATATTAAATACTTACATAAATCCTAAACATAAACTCATATGTTGTAGTCTTCATGTTGCACCTTTAGAAGCTTCACTCGAAGTCTTCCCAATTTGTTCCTTCTCTGGAACATCGAGGATCCACATAATATATGAGGATCTCGCCTTAGGAACTCGCCTAAGGATCTCGCCTTTGTAAACTTGCTTAATGATTATATCTTCAATGTAGTATTTGACATGGATCAATTACTTGCTTATATTCCACGTTGCTTAGTTTATCCAACTCAGGATCTCCTTAACTTAGCATTATCCCTCTAAGGATCTCGGAACCTATTATGCAACATAACTTAACCAATTGTCAGGAGTTTGCTTTGTCATCATCAAAACTTTAGGGTCAACAGTTCAGCTTTGTCTTCCCCATTGACCCAATAATATTATAGCATCGGGTGTTTGCTGAACCACAAGATCGACATTAGAGCACCTCACCACAACTGTTTCCGATAGAATTTGAAGAAAATATGGGAAAAAAATACGAGGAATGTTAAAGATCGGTAATAATGATAAAAATATTGCCCTTTAATTGACGATAATTATTTTTTAATGCAGTACTAAGTACATATATGGCTTAAATGGGCAGCAATAAGAAAAAAGTTACCCATTAGTTAACCATGGTTAGATTTAATGTCGTTATTGATAATAAATATAAACTCAAGGCTACCAATGATAATAAGATATTTTTTTGGCTACCATTAAGAAAGTGCAATTGTATAAGGCTACCATTGAGAATTTCCCATTAATTAATTAATGTTGATTTCAACTTCATCTTACGAAACGGTTCAGAAAGAATATGAAATGGTTGACCGAAAAGGAAATTGATTTTCCAAAAAAATTAAAATTACCAAAAATAAAAAAAAGGGGCTGGTACAATTAATTCCTTTATTTGTGTTTCGTTCAAGGCTTTTAGTCTTTTACCCTTTCAACTTACCTTTCTGAATTCTGATTCACTTTGTATGCCTCTTTGCTTTCTCATATTATTTGAAGTATAGTTATTTATAATTAATTAATAAATAATAAAAATATACTTGGTATTAAAAAAAAAGTAATCATCTCCCTCTATATAAAGCCCTAGTCTTTTAGTCTTTTGTTGTACTCTTATCAGTTATCACAAGAAGCACATCCTATTACACTAATCAGTAAAAATAGTTGATTTTCAAAGCAATGGCAAATTTCACCTTGTTGCTTTCACTTCTCTGCTTCATTTCCCTAATCTCTTCCTTTAACCTTGGTAAATATCCCTAATTCAACACGGAAATGATGTGTTTTGTTATTTACTCTTTATATTTAAAATTAATAGTGACGTTTGTTTTAATAATTTAATTGAAGCTAATACTAGTATTCCTTTATTCGAGTTATATAGGTGGAATTATGGGTCAGGATGTACCAACCTTTTCACAGGTTTTGATCTATCTTCCCCAAACATAAAACATAAAACATAAAACATTTACATGTAATTGTGTTTGTGTTTGTGTTTGTTTAATAAATTTACTTGGTAAATTGTGATTGTAGAAGACATGGTGTGTTGCGAAGGCTTCGGCGAATGAGGTTGAATTAGGAAACAACATTGAATATGCATGTAACCAAATAGGAGTTGATTGCAGCATAATTCAAGAGGGTGGTCCGTGTTACTATCCCACCAATCTAATCAACCATGCTTCTGTTGTCATGAACCTTTACTATCAGAAAGCCGGCCGCGCCGCCTTCAACTGTGATTTCTCCAACTCTGCTGTCGTTGTTGTAACTGATCCAAGTAAGGTTACTCCAACATATATTGAATTGATTGGATGTAAAACATTTTTTTTTACGATTTTTAGGCGTTCTTTTATGCTTACATTGTGTACGTACTTATATTGAATTGATTTTTGCAGGCTATGGATCATGCCTCTATGCCTTTATATAGCGGCTAGCTGGACGTAACATTAATTAATATTACTACAGACTTGTAGTACTATAATTCTATACTGTTGATTTGGAGAATAAATTTGTGTTATACCTTGCTATATTATTACACACAACATTGTAATAGTTGCTAGCAATATATATATTGTTTCAAATCAATGTAATTATTGTTACATTGGAGGAATTAAAGGCTGGGGTAATTAAGTGCTTTTTATTCTCATAATTTCACTCTCCTTTTGATAAACAAGTCTTTACTTGTGCATATTTTATCTTTTTGTACGCCATATTATCTTTACGAGGGCATACTTAATTTTAAATACGAAAGTAGTAAGGATTTCTTCCTACAAAGTAACTAGTGTGGTTCGTTGTTGTTTATGTGACTTGCCAAATTTAACAACATTTCTTAATAATGTTCTCATGAGATCAGATGATGCTGGAGAAATGTGTAAACCTTTTATGGAAATGGAAAGTGACCCTTTGCCATTTAAACCATCATAAATGAGAAAAATAATTCAAAAATAAAAACTCACCTGCTATAGTAGGAAGTACTTCCATGGTAGTTAACTTTAGCCTTAATGGACAAGTAAGGACATATATATAATATTATAATTTATAATGGGGCTAAAAGCCTAAAACCAAATAAATATTACTAGCCTGCTACATTGCAGGAAGACATTTGATACATGGACAAGGTACATCACGGCCTGTATACAGTATACCATCGCAAGTCGTGAGTCGTAATCCAACACGATCTTGTGATGGGTTCAACACCGCCCAGCACGGCCGCACCAGTGGGTGCTTAGTGTTGCTATTCTATATTGTCATCACCAAACTGTTCAAGGATCACTCGATGTTGCTCGATCATTTGCAAAATGTCTCGTTCGTTATGTATCATGCCCTTAATTAAAAAAAACACTGATTATTGTTATCCCATTTTTTTACTAATGACGTAACTCTTTTGTCGTATGATCATGTCGTGTTGCCAGGTATTGTCGTGTTTACAACTCAGGATGTGTCGCCTGAAATGGTCGTGAGTAGAAGCAAGCGACCGGCGACAACGAGTAAACGACCAGGAACTAGGTCAAGATTGTGGGCCAAGATCCAAGCCTCGGTGCCGCCTGTAGGGTTGTTCAAGTCAAGGAAGCAACCAACGACTAAATAAACCGTTATGGACGGGCGAAAGACGTAGAGAGGTTGGCCACCCAACCAACTCCTATTTTCGGGATTCTCCTAACTAACGTAGCCGTTCCTCTTTTACTATAAAGAGATGAAGCAAAGCACAACAAAGGACACGCTCACTCAAGCATTCTAGCAATTATGAAGTAATAACTGTATTTCAATTACCGCAAGTATTATTTCTTTACTTAGATTATTCTTAGGTATTATAGTGGATTGGTACGTGCCTCATATATTGTTACCTGCGGGTTTTTTCCCTATTCCGATCGAGATGCAGGCCACCTATGTCAAGGCCCAAGCGGAGTTGGCTTGTCAAAAGGCAGAAAACTACCAGGACACCAGCACCACTACCAGAAGGGGGCAACAACGACAGAAGATCATACACCCCAAGGAACAACAGTTGGCGACACCAGCCATACAATCGCCAAAAACAACGTACAAAATGTAAATAAAAACAAAATCCTAAAACAAACTATTTTAGGGCCAAACAAACTAGTTTCAGGTACTTAAGACATTAAAGAGCTAAGCGAAATAACCATCTTATACATCAGTTTCAGCACTTTACCAGTTTCAAGTGCTACCTTATCAGGTTCAGCTAACTTTTCAGTTTCAGTTAAATTTTAGCTAGTGTTGTCAAACAGAGCTCAAGTCACGTTCATAAATTGAGACTTATAGCTTGGAAGTGTGCTTAAGTGCGATGTTAGAAGTATAAGATTTGCCTTTGTGCTCTTCTTTATTTTCTCCATTTATTTCTCTGTTGCCTTCGTCTCCGCTTTCTTTAGCTCTTGCCTCTTTCTCGGCATCATCTACCATCTGTCAACTCATTCCAACTTTGTTAATGACATAATTGAGATCATTGTAATTCTCATGCATGGTTTCACCATACAACATATGTACATGCAAACCCAATATAGCAAGTATAACACCCACAATGGACAGATAGTTAGTACTTCGTTATTTCCTAACTTGGAAAGAAAACAGAATGTTTGTCATTCATCAAAGTGGGAAAATAATAAAGTGCTCATTCTCAATTATTCTTGTAAATAGAATTTTGCTTGTCGAGAGATAATTTTTTTTTTTTTTTTTGAGGGAAAACGGCCTCGGCCACTAACTTTCATTAACGTTTAAGCAAAAATCTGAAGCTATTACATCTTCAACTATGCTTGGGAAACTCCCTACCCACACTCTCGTAGAATACTCAAGTGGGCTAAGGTGAGCCATAGCATGAGCCGCTAAATTAGCCTCCCTATAAACATGACAAAATGAAATAACATCAAATGAACTAGAGATAGCGTTAATTTCTCGGCTAAGCATGCCAAGATAAGAGCCATCAAACTTCCTACTGTTAATTAACTCAACTACTTGTAGACAATCATATTCAACTACTACCTTGCTAGCATTGCATTAAAGCGCAATTTTCAACCCAAGAATGATTGACTTTGCCTCTTGCATCCCAACTTTGTCTTACATGTTGGCAAGCCGCACGAACTATGTTGCCTCCATTGTCCCTTATTATAACTCCCATCCCCACTCCACCCTCTTTATAAGTTGCACCATCAACATTGATTTTTAGTACATTATCATCAGGTGGTCTCCACTTTGCCTCCTCCCTTACTCTACATATTTCACCCCTCCTTACCTTACACTCCTATCTAGCTTGTGTGAATTCTACCAACAACGAGCTCGCTGCTGCTACAACTTCAGCAGGTAGACGAGCGTCACTGCCATGGATCACTCCGTTCCTCTCATCCCATACACTCCAAGCCACCATTGCTACTCGCGCTCTATCCTCTTCTTGTAAATGATGCAGCCACCAATCCACCCAGTCAACTACAAAACTTACTCGCGGACACTCCATCATCTTCTCCACCCCACACTCCTCCCATACACTTTTAACAACATTGCATTCCCACATTGCGTGCAAGGATGACTCAACACCATTAGAACATCTTTCACAGATAGGAGACACACTCTCCACCCTCCTATGCAAAACCCTTCGTTCGTAGGAAGAGCACCACTACGGATTCTCCATATAAAAACACATACCTTTGGTGGGACAGCCAATCTCCATATTTTCTTCCAAATTACCGGCTCACTGGACGACCCAATTGCACCTTCAAGATTATTTCTGTAAAAATTAATGAACTGGTAACCGGATTTTACCGTGTAATTTCCGTATTTCTCATAATTCCACACAAATTCATCCTCAAATAAGCCTGAAGAAATGGGCATATTGAGTATATATGTCCTCTGCTTCGAACATAAGAAAGTTTTCTCGTACTAAGCTTTCTTTCCAACCACCTACTACCAAATCTATCAAATCAGCCACAAGTTCACATGTACTGTCACTTTTTTTTTTATGATATGACTCGAAAAGTTGGGGCCTTACACAACCAAGGATCCCTCCAAATATTTATGGACCTTCCATCACCAACAATCCACTTGCAACCTTGCTGCAAAACCCATCTACTACTTTGTATACTCCTCCATACATAGCTTGGTCTACTACCCATAGGAGCACTCTAGAAGTCAGTATTAGGAAAATACTTTGCCTTTAAAATCCTTGAAGAAAGTAGGTACGGGAACTGCATAATACGCCAACCCTGCTTCGCTAGTAATGCCTCATTAAAGTCATTCAAGCGTCGGAAACCCAAGCCTCCATCCAACTTCTTCCTACTAACCTTGTCCCATGCGACCCAAAAAAATTTCCTTTCGTCTTCCTTGCATCCCCACCAAAATCTAGCCATCATTTTCTAAATATCATGACACAAACCAATAGGTAGTTTAAACAAACTCATTATATAGGTAGGTACCACTTGGACGACCGCCTTTAAGAGGACTTCCCTACCTGTGAACGATAAGAGTTGTTGTTTCCACCCTTTAAGTTTCTTCCACACCCTCTCTTTTAGAAAATTAAATGCTTGTGATTTTTCCCTACCTATAAAAGTAGGCATGCCAAGATATCTCCCATGAGACTCCACCAACTTTACTTCTAGTCCTGCCGCTAATTCCACCCTTCTGTCATAATGATCATTTGAGCTAAAAATCGCCTCAGATTTATTAAAGTTGATTTCTTGCCCCGATGCATCACTATAATATTGTAAGATTCTCAATATTGCTTGAACATTTCTGTCGTCCGCCCTACAAAAAATGATACTATCATCCGCAAATAATAAATGTGAGACTTCTGGAGCACCTCTACAAACACTAATGCCTTTCAATGAGTACCTACCCACTTCCATTTGAATAAGGTGAGAAAATATTTTGGCGCACAAAATAAATAAATACGGAGAAATTGGGTCCCCTTGCCTAAGACCTCTTCCGGGCTTGAAAACATCCGACGGTTCTCCATTAATTATTACAGAGTGTGACACAGTCGACACACACTTCATTATCAACCTCACCCATCTATCATCGAATCCCAATCTCTCCATAACCTTTTTCAGAAAAACCCACTCCACTCGATCATATTCTTTGCTCATATCAAGCTTTACTGCCATATACCCTTTCTTTCCAGAACATACACTATTCATGTAATGAAATGTTTCATATGCAACAAGAGTATTATCAGTTATAAGCCTTCTTGGGGTAAAAGCGCTCTGGTTTTTTTTTTTTTTTGACAGAAGGACTACAAATGAACAAGCAAAGAAGAAAGAAAACAATAAAAAGAAAACTAAAACCGATGCATAAGGAGCTGACGCCTCCGAGCTGAACCTGCCAGGGCATGAGCAGGCTGGATCATGGAACGAGGCACTTTGAACACAAAGAACCGAATGAACTTAGAAATGAGCAATCGAAGATCACAAACCAACCACATAACATCCACTGGAGCTATAACTTTAGACGAAAGAAGGCGGACAAGAAAATCGGAATCTGAATAGACAAGAACCCGCAAATAACCCCGCCTACAAGCCATACGAACCACATAATAACAAGCAACCAACTCGGCTTGAAGCGTAGAACCAAGCACGCAAGCCTGTGCACCTCCACCAATTGTGGATAAAGAACCAGGATCCCGAAGAATCCAACCTACCCCAGCCTGGTTTGAATCAGGCATCCATGCCCCATCTGAAATAACGCAAATATCAATTCGCCCAGAATCAAATCCACCTAAGGATTGCGGGAGAGAACTGAGCGGTCGGTCCTGAAAATCACACGAGAGACGAAGGCGGAGTTCGTGAACATCAGAGCAACGAAGCATCCAGTCTTGAGCAATGAACTGAAGGGCACCTGGATCCCAAGGAGCAGACCGGAAACGCATATTATTCCTAACAATCCAAATTTCCCAGAGGGAAGAAATAAACACGTCAAGCAGGTGCAGAGAAGAAGACGACCTTGACAAATTCCTCACAAAACAGGCACACCAATTGGCAAAAAACCAGAATCAGACGCAGGCCAAAACGATGCGACCAAGCTAGAATCCCATAAGCTAGAAACCATGGGAAAATCCCTAAACAAATGAGAAGGCACCTCCTCCTCCATATGACACAAAGAACACAACGGATCGACATCCATACCTCGCATTCTAAGCTTAGCACCCAACGGAAGGCCATCATGCAACATTTTCCATAATAAAATTTTAAACCTAGGATGAATTGAAAGACTCCAAAAATGCTTCCACCATATATCAGGAGGATCAGACTGAGTAGGGGCGGTAGTGATAACAGAACGGAGAATAATTGCATATGCCGACTTAACCGAGAATAAACCATCCGGGGATAACTTCCAGAATAGCAAATCCCCCTCCTCAGCAGCCAAAGGCCGCTCTAGAGCCATGATGCTATTGGCAGTGGGCTCCGAAAACAAATGACGGACCACCGCGGCATCCCACGCATAAGAACGCGGATTAATAAGTAAAGAAACATGAGTTAGACAATCCAACCCAACCAGAGAATCCTTGAAAGAAATCAACTTATCTGAGACCCAGACGTCTTGAGTAATACGAATTGACGAAGTAGCACCTGGTTTCCAAGTAACCCCATCATTAAGCACTTGGAAACCCTGAGATATGCTCCTGAAACCCCACGAAGGCCACAAAACCTGAGGATAAACATTGCGAATAGACAACGAGGAATATCGTGCCTTGAACAGGCGGGAAACCAGGAGTTGAGGATGTTGAATCATACGCCAAGCAGCTTTGGCGAGCAGGGCCTGATTAAACGGATCGATACTTCGGATACCCAAACCACACATACCCTTCGGAAGATGAAGAACCGAAGACTGAACTAAAGCCATACCCCGCGTGTCAGCAGAAGACCTCCACCAGAAACCAAGACACAATCTATCAATCCTGTCACAAATAGACTAAGGGATCTTGAAAACAGAAAGGACATGCGTAATAGAGGCAACCAAGACAGAATTAATGATTACTAGTTTTGCTGCTGCCGAAAGACAGGAAGAAGATAAATTGGCAAGGTGACGTGCAATGTTGTCCACAAGACCATAGAAGGCCGAACACTTTGATCTGCGCAAATCAACTGGCACCCCAAGATAAGGCCCCAAGGACTGACGTTGACCTAGGCGCAACGAAGAGGCAAGGTAGTCCCGATAATCCTCCGGAGTATTAGGGCTGAACTTGACAAAGGACTTTTGATCATTTATGATCTGTCCCGAAATACTACTGAACTTGGAAAGGATCTCTAGCATTTGATCACAGACCGCAGGAGAAACTTTGAAGAACAGAAGGGAATCATCAGCGAAAAACAAATGAGAGATAGACGGGGCACCCCTTGAAATAGAAATCCCTTCAATCCGATGACTTTCTTCAGCCTGACGAAGGAGGGCTGAAAGAATCTCCATACATAGGACAAACAGATACGGCGATAACGAATCCCCTTGCCGAAGACCGCAACTAGGACTAAACGAGGCAGTGGGCTCCCCATTAACCAGAACCTGATAAGAAAATGTGGTAACACATTGTCGAATAATGTGAATCCAGTAGGGGGAAACCCAAAAGCTTCAAGGGCAGCAAACAAAAAGTCCCACCTGACTCTATCATAGGCTTTGTTCATATCCAACTTCACAGCTGCGTAAAATTTCCTCCGAGCCTTAGCAGCATTGATAAAACACATAATCTCATGAGCAATAAGACATTCATAGGACATAAGTCTGCCAGGTACAAAGGCATTTTGAGAATCAGAGATCAAGGATGGCAAGATAGACCTCAAACGATGAGTAATACATTTAGCTATGCATTTATAGATGACATTACAAAGACCAATAGGATGAAATTGGGACACCAAGTCAGGGTGTTCCACCTTTGGCAGAAGGATAATGAATGTCCTATTACAAACCTTGAGCATAAAGCCATGCGCAAAGAAATACCGCACAGCAGAGACCACACCGTCCCCCACCGTATTACAATGTTGCTTAAAGAAAGCAGCAGAGAACCCATCTAGGCCCGGAGATTTGGAATCACAAATGTTGAACATAGCACTACGTATATCAAAATGCGAGAAAGGAATCATAAGAAATTCCTTGTATGACGAAGAAAGAACCGGGAGCTGAAGCATTTCCCAATCAAAGGAAATGAGATCTAGCTTTGGGAAATTGACCTGATACAGATCCCAATAGAACTCAGAGATGAGCTTCCGGAGATCATGAGGAGAAGACACAAGTCCTCCCTCTGAATTCTAAGCCAAGAATTCTATTCCGACGCTTTTGCGCCTGGACAGAAGCAAAAAGCAACTTAGAATGACAATCCTCTAAAACATCCCATTTAACTTTAGAACGTTGCTTCCAATACATAAACGTGGCATGGGATTTGGCCACAGACTCATCCCGAGAATTAATGAACAAGGCTGCTGCAGGACCTGGAGAAATGACATTAGCTAACACAACAACCTCTGACGTCAAATCCCTCCAGTTAATACCCCATAAACGACAATTCTGCACGCACCAAGCTAACAAAAAGCGCCGAATCACTGAGAGTTTAGACGAAAGGACAAACATAGGGGATCCAAGAAACGATTGTCCCCAATTAGAAGCCAGAAACTCCACTACAGGCTTTGCTTGTAAACACCAGTTCTCAATCCGATAAGGCCGTTTACACGGCATTTCAGCCTCCGAGCATAAAATAATTGCTGCATGGTTAGAAAGAAGAATGGGCTAATTTTGAATAACTGCTTCCGGATTGTTTTTGTACCACATATCTGTAGCATATCCCTAATCAAGATGTTCAAAAACTACAGAGTTATCATGATGACCATTAGTCAGTGTGTATGGTGACCCTGAAAAATGAATATCGATAAGGCCATTCCCAAGACGCCAATTCATAAATTCATGCCTACCCTGAATACAAGTTGAACCCCCAAGTTTATCATCCATAAACTCAACTTGATTAAAATCCCCAATAAGAACCGTATTAGGATAGCTAGCAAGTATACTAGATATTTCCAACCAAACCAAATGGCAATCTGAAACATGCGGAGCACTGTACACAAACAGCATATGGCTTATTTCATTACTTACATTCAGAAATTTACAAAGTACAAGGTGGCTTGAAACAGACAACGGAACCAAATTAACATTAGAAGACCACAAAAGAGCTAAACCACCACTCAAACCTTCCGCGTCAACCCCGCAAAAACCTGAAAAAAGGAGGGAAGACAACTTTTGACACGCACTATCTACAGGAAGCATAGTTTCCATAACAAACACTATATCTACACCAAAAGAACGGACTAAAGATAACAAGTACGGAATTTTAGGGGAGTCCGACGATCCTAAACCCCTACAATTCCAGGAGCATATTTTCACTTATCAGCTGGTGACCCATTCTGGGCGGCCACATTACCATCATCAGGGCCGACTGAAGGTGAACCATTCATAGAACCAGACTCATGAGACTTGCGACGCTTCTTCACAGGAAGCAAAAACGAACAACATGGCACATTTCCTTGAAAAGCAGCCTTGTTGGGCGAACCAACCCGGGCTTTCCTCTTCATGGGGCAAGCATTCTTCACCCATTTCCAGACTCTATCCCCTTTGCGAGTCAACTGCAGTTTCAAAGGCTTTTGGACGTTCATCCGAAGGGGACGAGACAGGGGAAAGCGGCCCATACCTGTGTATGTCACTGGAAACAGGCTGAGGATGTGGAGAACGATGTCGGGCCGACCCATCACACAAACCCTTCCCTTTATAATCAGCAGCTTGGTTTGGAATAGTCAACGAAGGGGGCTCATGCAACGTGTCTCCTTCAAAGTGCAAACCCTCATCAGGTAAAGATTGACCCAAAATTTCCTTTATCACTGAAACACGCCGCTTAACAATTTTACAGCTTTTGGACGTGTCATCCGAAGGGGACGAGACAGGGGCTGCACGTGTCGTCGATTGACGGAGTTGAGATTGTTGACCAAGGAGCACGAATTCCTGCCTGACCGTGATGACGCCACCCATATTATGTCGGTGTACCTGATTTGATGATCCCCGGAAACCAGTTGGAGATGTTGCCGAAAAATAACCCGGAGCTGGATGATCAGGCGGTGAAGGAGGAGATGGTGGTTGGCCGAAATCCGAATCCTTGATACCATTATCATCATTATTACCCTCAAGGTACAACGATGTCGTCCATATTGATGGAGTTGGAAATATACCACGCACAGCATTCGAATAAAG
Source organism: Spinacia oleracea (assembly GCF_020520425.1). Classification (NCBI taxonomy): domain Eukaryota; kingdom Viridiplantae; phylum Streptophyta; class Magnoliopsida; order Caryophyllales; family Amaranthaceae; genus Spinacia; species Spinacia oleracea. Next base: position 59,202,658 of record NC_079491.1, on the reverse strand, counting down.
AGGAAAATAAGTTGGGCCATAAAGAACACGAAAACCACGTTCTTCAAATTTACGAAAGCGGCGTTTCAACAACGCCCTTCCCGCGCGTGGAGGCATACGGCACGTGGCTGGACCATGTCCGACAAAACCACACTCTTTACAAAATCTGAATATTCCCTCGTACTTGAATTGTATCCATGTGACACCATTATCAAAAGTAGGGAAAAAACACCCTGGGACAAGAGGCAGCAGGAGATTAACAAAAAAAATTTCCCTAGGGCAAGGAACAAATACCATACCAGGAGGAGCCTCGTCCACCAGAGTGACATCACCGGCGAGGCTAAGAACAGATGCAGCTGCTTCGTGTGTCAAAGATTGCAAGGGCAGTCCATCCACCCTAACCCACACCTCCACCAGATGCAAGTTGAGATCCTTCAACACCGCATAACCTTTTGCTCTTTGAAGAACCATTAAAGCTCATTTGAAATGGACCCATCCACGAACGTCCAAGAACACAACGTCATCAATATTACGACACTGAAAGATGAAATCTCTAGAGAGAGAAAATTTTAGTGCGAGATTATTGATGACGATGTGTTCTTGGACGTTCGTGGATGGGTCCATTTCAAAGAAGCTTTAATGGTTCTTCAAAGAGCAAAAGGTTCTGCGGTGTTGAAGGATCTCAACTTGCATCTGGTGGAGGTGTGGGTTAGGGTGGATGGACTGCCCTTCCAATCTTCGACACACGAAGCAACTGCATCTGTTCTTAGCCTCGCCGGTGATGTCACTCTGGTGGACGAGGCTCCTCCTGGTATGGTATTTGTTCCATGCCCTAGGGCAAAAATTTTAGTTAATCTCCTGCTGCCTCTTGTCCCAGGGTGTTTTTTTCCTTACTTTTGATAATGGTTTCACATGGATACAATTCAAGTACGAGGGAATATTCAGATTTTGTAAAGAGTGTGGTTTTGTCGGACATGGTCCAGCCACGTGCCGTATGCCTCCACGCGCGGGAAGGGCGTTGTTGGAACGCCGCTTTCGTAAATTTGAAGAACGTGGTTTTCGTGCTCTTTATGGCCCAACTGATTTTCCTCTTTATTCGAATGTTGTGCGTGGTATATTTCTAACTCCATCAATATGGACGACATCGTTGTACCTTGAGGGTAATAATGATGATAATGGTATCGAGGATTCGGATTTCAGCCAACCACCATCTCCTCCTTCACCGCCTGATCATCCAGCTCTGGGTTATTTTCCGGCAACATCTCCAACTGGTTTCTGGGGATCATCAAATCAGGTACACCGGCGTAATATGGGTGGTATCAGCACGGTCAGGCAGGAATTCGTGCTTCTTGGTCAACAATCTCAACTCCGTCAATTGACGACACGTGCAGCCCCTGTCTCGTCCCCTTCGGATGACACGTCCAAAAGCTGTAAAATTGTCAAGCGGCGTGTTTCAGTGATAAAGGAAATTTTGGGTCAATCTTTACCTGATGAGGGTATGCACTTTGAAGGAGACACGTTGCATGAGCCCCCTTCGTTGAATATTCCAAACCAAGCTGCTGATTATAAAAGTAAGGGTTTGTGTGATGGGCCGGCCCAACATCGTTCTCCACATCCTCAGCCTGTTTCCAGTGACATACACAGGTATGGGCCGCTTTTCCCTTCTTTGGTTCCTCCCATTCTGTTGGCTTTGCCAGTTTAGTCTTTGGGCCGGCCCACTTTTCATGATTCATTTTCAAGCCAGAATGGCCCTTCATCTTATTTGGATCCGGGTTATGTGTTTGGTCCATCTGGAGTACTATCTCACGGTCCGACTTTCCCGGATCCGTATGATCCTTTCTGACCTGGGCCAAGTCACTGGCAGGAGGAGGAGGGCGGGCTGACACCTTGGAACTCGCCGGTAATTAATCAGCACCCTCGCTCGTCGTCTCCTTCTTTCAGGTTCTCGTTTCCGGCAGGCAATGTTGATTCTCATGGTTATCTTGCGGATTCGTCAGCCGACTTTCAGTTCTATCACTCGGATTCAATCGGCGACAGTAAATCAGAGTCGGAGGTGGTGCAGAGCCGCCGGGAAGGGTTGGAAGAAAATGAGGGGCCGTCGTCTATGGATTATTCGCCGGTAACATCTCCAGAATAAAAAAATCAAGAGTCGGTCTTCTCTTATGAATCTCCGGGCTCAGTTGTTGTTGGGTCACCGGTGCCAAGTTCAGTAAAGGGGAAGGAGCCTTTGAAACTGCAGTTGACTCGCAAAGGGGATAGAGTCTGGAAATGGGTGAAGTATGCTTGCCCCATGATGAGAAAAGCCCAGGTTGGTTGCCCAACAAAGCTGCTTCGCAAGGAAATGTGCCATGTTGTTCGTTTTGCTTCCTGTGAAGAAGCGTCGCAAGTCTCCTGAGTCTGGTTCTATGAATGGTTCACCTTCAGTGGGCCCTGATGATGGTAATGTGGCCGCCCAGAATGGGTCACCAGTTGATAAGTGAAAATATGCTCCTGGAATTGTAGGGGTTTAGGATCGTCGGACTCCCCTAAAATTCCGTACTTGTTATCTTTAGTCTATTCTTTTGGTGTAGATATAGTGTTTGTTATGGAAACTATGCTTCCTGTAGATAGTGCGTGTCAAAAGTTGTCTTCCCTCCTTTTTTCAGGTTTTTGCGGGGTTGACGCGGAAGGCTTGAGTGGTGGTTTAGCTCTTTTGTGGTTTTCTAATGTTAATTTGGTTCCGTTGTCTGTTTCAAGCCACCTTGTACTTTGTAAATTTCTGAATGTAAGTAATGAAATAAGCTATATGTTGTTTGTGTACGGTGCTCTGCATGTTTCAGATCGCCATTTGGTTTGGTTGAAAATATCTAGTATACTTGCTAGCTATCCTAATACGGTTCTTATTGGGGATTTTAATCAAGTTGAGTTTATGGATGATAAACTTGGGGGTTCAACTTGTGTTCAGGGTAGGCATGAATTTATGAATTGGCGTCTTGGGAATGGCTTTATCAATATTCCTTTTTCAGGGTCACCATACACATGGACTAATGGTCATCATGATAACTCTGTAGTTTTTGAACATCTTGATAAGGGATATGCTACAGATATGTGGTACAAAAATAATCCGGAAGCAATTATTCAAAATCAGCCCATTCTTCTTTCTGACCATGTAACAATTATTTTATGCTCGGAGGCTGAAATGTCGTGTAAACGACCTTATCGGATTGAGAACTGGTGTTTACAAGCAAAGCCTGTAGTGGAGTTTCTGGCTTCAAATTGGGGACGATCGTTTCTTGGATCCCCTATGTTTGTCCTTTCGTCTAAACTCTAAGTGATCCGACGCTTTTTGTTAGCTTGGTGCGTGCAGAATCGTCGTTTATGGGGTATTAACTGGAGAGATTTGACGGTAGAGGATGCTGTGTTAGCTAATGTCATTTCTCCAGGTCCTGCAGCAGCCTTTTTCATTAATTCTCGGGATGAGTGTGTGGCCATATCCCAGTCCACATTTAGGTATTGGAAGCAACGTTCTAAAGTTAAATGGGATGTTTTAGAGGATTGTCATTCTAAGTTGCTTTTTGCTTCTGTCCAGGCGCAAAAGCGTCAGAATAGAATTCTTGGCTTAGAATTCAGAGGGAGGACTTGTGTCTTCTCCTCATGATCTCCGGAAGCTCATCTCTGAGTTCTATTGGGATCTGTATCAGGTCAATTTCCCAAAGCTAGATCTCATTTCCTTTGATTGGGAAATGCTTCAGCTCCCGGTTCTTTCTTCGTCAGACAAGGAATTTCTTATGATTCCTTTCTCGCACTTTGATATACGTAGTGCTATGTTCAACATTTGTGATTCCAAATCTCCGGGCCCAGATGGGTTCTCTGCTGCTTTCTTTAAGCAACATTGGAATACGGTGGGGGACGATGTGGTCTCTGCTGTGCGGCATTTCTTTGCGCATGGGTTTATGCTCAAGGATTGGAATAGGACGTTCATTATCCTTCTGCCAAAGGTGGAACACCCTGACTTGGTGTCCCAATTTCGTCTTATTGGTCTCTGTAATGTCATCTATAAATGCATAGCTAAATGTATTACTCATCGTTTGAGGTCTATCTTGCCATCCTTGATCTCTGATTCTCAAAATGCCTTTGTACCTGGCAGACCTATGTCCGATGAATGTCTTATTGCTCATGAGATTATGTGTTTTATCAATGCTGCTAAGGCTCGGAGGAAATTTTACGCAGCTGTGAAATTGGATATGAACAAAGCCTATGATAGAGTCAGGTAGGACTTTTTGTTTGCTTCCCTCGAAGCTTTTGGGTTTCCCCCCTACTGGATTCACATTATTCGACAATGTGTTACCAAATTTTCTTATCAGGTTCTGGTTAATGGGGAGCCCACTGCCTCGTTTCGTCCTAGTTGCGGTCTTCGGCAAGGGGATCTGTTATCGTCGTATCTGTTTTTCCTATGTATGGAGATTTTGTTAGCCCTCCTTCGTCAAGCTGAAGAAAGTCATCGGATTGAAGGGATTTCTATTTCAAGGGGTGCCCCGTCTATCTCTCATTTGTTTTTCGCTGATGATTCCCTTCTGTTCTTCAAAGTTTCGCCTGCGGTCTGTGATCAGACGCTAGAGATCCTTTCCAAGTTCAATAGTATTTCGGGACAGATCATTATCAAAAGTCCTTTGTCAAGTTCAGCCCTAATACTCCGGAGGATTATCGGGACTACCTTGCCTCTTCGTTGCGCCTAGGTCAACGCCAGTCCTTGGGGCCTTTTCTTGGGGTGCCAGTTGATTTGGCCAGATCAAAGTGTTCGGCCTTCTATGGTCTTGTGGACAACATTGCACGTCGCCTTACCAATTTATCTTCTTCTTGTCTTTCGGCAGCAGCAAAACTGGTGGTCATTAATTCTGTCTTGGTTGCCTCTATTACGCATGTCTTTTTTGTTTTCAAGATCCCTTAGTTTATTTGTGACAGGATTGATAGATTGTGTCTTGGTTTCTGGTGGAGGTCTTCTGCTGACACGCGGGGTATGGCTTTAGTTCAGTCTTCGGTTCTCCATCTTCCGAAGGGTATGAGGGGTTTGGGTATCCGAAGTATCGCTCCGTTTAATCAGGCCCTACTTGCCAAAGCTGCTTGGCGTATGATTCAGCATCCTCAACTCCTGGTTTCCCGCCTGTTCAAGGCACGGTATTCCTCGTTGTCTATTCGCAATGGTTCTCCTCGGGTTTTGCGGCCTTCATGGGGTTTCAAGAGCATATCTCAGGGTTTCCAAGTGCTTAATGATGGGGTTGCTTGGAAACCGGGTGCTACTTCGTCAATTCGTATTACTCAAGACGTCTGGGTCTCAGATAAGTTTATTTCTTTCAAAGATTCTCTGGTTCGGTTGGATTGTCCAACTCATGTTTCTTCACTTATTAATCCGCGTTCTTACGCGTGGGATGTTGCGGTGGTCCGTCATTTGTTTTCGGAGCCCACTGCCAATAGCATCATGGCTCTAGAGCGGCCTTTGGCTGCTGAGGAGGGGGATTTGCTATTTTGGAAGTTATCCCCGGATGGTTTATTCCCGGTTAGGTCGGCATATGCAATGATTCTCCGCTCTGGTATCACTACCGCCCCTACTCAGTCTGATCCTCCTAATATATGGTGGAAGCATTTTTGGGGTCTTTCCATTCTTCCTAGGTTTAAAATTTTATTATGGAAAATGTTGCATGATGGCCTTCCATTGGGTGCTAAGCTTAGAATGCGAGGTATGGATGTCGATCCGTTGTGTTCTTTGTCTCATATGGAGTTGGAGGTGCCTTCTCATTTGTTTAGGGATTGTCCCATGGTTGCTAGCTTTTGGGATTCTAGCTTGGTCGCACCGTTTTGGCCTGCGTCTGATTCTGGTTCTTTTGCCAATTGGTGTGCCTGTTTTGTGAGGAATTTGTCAAGGTCGTCTTCTTCTCTGCACTTGCTTGACGTGTTTGTTTCTTCCCTCTGGACAATTTGGATTGTTAGGAATAATATGCGTTTCCGGTCTGCTCCTTGGGATCCAGGTGCCCTTCAGGTCATTGCTCAAGACTGGATGCTTTGTTACTCTGTTGTTCACGAACTCCGTCTTCGTCTCTCGTGTGGTTTTCAGGACCGCCAGCCCAGTTCTCTCCCGCAATCCTTAGGTGGATTTGATTCTGGGCCAATTGATATTTGTGTTATTTCAGATGGGGCATGGATGCCTGATTCAAACCAGGCTGGGGTAGGTTGGATTCTTCGGGATCCTGGTTCTTTATCCACAAATGGTGGAGGTGCACAGGCTTGCGTGCTTGGTTCTGCGCTTCAGGCCGAGTTGGTTGCTTGTTATTATGCGGTTCGTATGGCTTCTAGGCGGGGTTATTTGCGGGTTCTTGTCTATTCAGATTCCGCTATTCTTGTCCGCCTTCTTTCGTCTAAAGTTATAGCTCCAGTGGTTGTTATGTGGTTGGTTCGTGATCTTCGATTGCTCCTTTCTAAGTTCATTCGGTTCTCTGTGTTGAAAGTGCATCGTTCCATGATCTAGCCTACTCATGCCCTGGCAGGTTCAGCTCGGAGGCGTCAGCTCCTTATGCATCGGTTTTAGATTTCTTTTTGTTGTTTTCTTTCTTCTTTGCTTGTTCATTTGTAGTCCTTTTGTCAAAATAAAATAAAATTAAGAGAACTAACCAAAACAATTTCATCCTATTAGCAAGCATTTTTGAGATAATCTTATAGATCACATTGCATAAACTTGTCGAGAGATAAATTTGTAGTTAGCTAATATGATGATAGACGCAAAAAGGTTGATAGGCCGAACCCATTATGATGAAGGAAATAATGCCCTTGGTCCAAGTATGCATTCTATGTTAAGTCTAATAAATGCGGTTCAGTATTAATTAACAAGTTAATAATTCAGTGAGATCAAGTGAGCTGAATGCCTAGCTAGAGGCCGCTTCAGTTCAAGTGGAATTAATGATATTAATCCACAGCTTACTCTTGACTGAACCCGTAGGGTCACACAAATAGTACGTAAACGGATCAAGTATTTAATAGCATTAAATACTCCATCTATGAATATTCGGAACCGACGGATCTTGGTTTCAGTGGGAGCTAAGATCGTCACAGGCAAGGAATGAATACTCCGGAAACGATGATATTGCCGGAAACGGAAATATGGATCGTATCGGAAATATAAATATTATCCAAGTCGTAGATGTTGCCGGAAACGGAAACATGGTACGTGTCGGAAAATATTATCGGAAATGGAAATATTGCCAGAATCGGAAATATTGCCGGAAACGGAAATATTGTCAGAATCGGAAATATTACCGGAATCGGAAAATAATTCCGGAAACGGAAATATTAAATATTTGTTCGAAACGGAAATTAATTCCGGAATCGGAAATATTAAATATTGTTCGTATCGGAAATGAATTCCGGAATCGGAAAATTTAATCGGAAGCGCATCGTACGAATAAGCATCGGACGAGGCCTGCCGGACGAGGCCCAGCACGAAGCCAGGCCATCGCCCAGCAAGCCAAGCGCGCCGCACAAACAGCCACGCCAGGCCCAGCGCAAGGCCAGGCCCAGCAGGCTGCGCGCAGCGCGCAGCGCGCACAGCGCGCACAGCACGCGCAGCGCACAGCGCGCACAGCACGCGCAGCGCGCAGCGCACGCGGGCGCTGAGTGGGCTGCTGCTCGCGCGCACGCATGGGGCCCATCATGGCTGCCGTGCGTGTGTGTGCAAGTGTTTGTGTTCGTGCACGTTTCCTAAAACATGCAGAGTTCGGTTAATGATTAAATTCCTAATTCTATTTGATAAATTAATTAAATTAGAGTTCTTGTAGGATTCTAGGTTTAATTAATTTGTATCTGAATAGGATTTCGATTCCCTTTCCATACCGCTATAAATATGAGGCTAGGGCTCACAATTTATAACACAAGTTTCAAAGTATTCAAAGTGAGTTTTTGAGAGAAAAATTCAGTCACACATTTGTCTATAAAGTGCCGAAAATAATAGTACCTTAAGGGCGATTCTAGTTGGTCAATCTTAAGGCGGATCCGGACGTGCTGTGGACTATCTACGGAGGGACGACACTTGGAGTCCTAAAGACTTGTTCTTGTTCGGTTCGGGCGCAGCTAGGGAAGGCACGCAACAAAGAGTATGCATCTAATCTATGCTAAATGATTATGTGTAAATAATATGTTTTCCTGGGTTTATGGTTTTTCCGCATGATTTATGAATTGTCATATGTATCATAACCTAACAGTGGTATCACGAGCCCCTTATTATTTTCATAATCTAAATTGCATGAACATGGTTAAATATTACAAATTTGCAAGAATTAAAAGGGGTGATTAATTTTCGTAATTGTTAATTAATTGCAAATTGCGTTTATTTAATTATACGTACGCAGTTTTTCGGCAGTTTTTCGGCAGTTTCTTCGTTACTCATCCGAATTGAATGATTTTTGTGTCAATTCCGCATGTAAAAGGCATTCTAAAATTTTGACAAAAACAGTATTTTTCTGCCGAACCCAGAATTCTCAAATTCGAAGCCTAACTATGACTTTTCGAAGGTTTTAGTTTTTCGAATGCAAAATTTCGTAAATTTAAGATGTTAAATTAAATATTTGCGATTCTTGTTGATAAATCTTGAATTTTTGATTGACCTACTGCATATGTTTAACAAGTTTGAATGCCTAGTCTTGTTAATTATGCAATCTAATTTGTAATTATGATTAATTTGTTGAAAATTAGAATAATTTAGAATTAATTTGATTTTCATAATTAATTGTAATTTAATTAGAAACCTATGATTAAAAACCACCATAAAAATTGTAAATTTACGATAAATTTTAAATTTTTATGACCTAGACTTGAATCCATAACAATCGGAAATCAATTGGATAATAAATTTTCGATTTTTTCGCCCTAAAATTATGAAATTAATATTATTTATTAATTTGTCATTAATTGTAAATATAAATTTTAAATTTTTATGCGATTCGTTCATATAACTTGCACGCACGAAGCAATGGACGCTTCGTGTTACCCTTAAGGGGTGTTGTATAATGCGGGCATGCGACGACGAGCAAGGGAGCTCGTCGCCCGTGCGGCACGAATGCAATGAGCAAGGGCGTAGTGCACGAGCACAAGGCAGCAGCCCTGCCTTGTGTCGTGTGCCACGACCAATGGACGAATGGGCATGGGCGTAGGGCGAGCCAAGGCAGTCGCGTGTGGGCAGCAAGCGAGCTGCGCCACAACGCGCGCTGCCTCGCACAAGAGCGCGCAGCCTCGCGCGCAGCGTGCGCAAGCTCGCGTGCCACGAGCGCTGCGCCTAGCATTGCTCGCGCGCACAGCGATCGATGGCTCGCGCGACCAGCGAGCGATGTCGCGCGCCCAGCGAGCGATGGCTCGCGCGCCCAGCGAGCGATGTCACGCGCCCAGCGAGCGATGGCTCGCGCGCCCAGCGAGCGATGTCGCGCGCCCAGCGAGCGATGTCGCGCGCCCAGCGAGCGATGTCGCGCGCCCAGCGAGCGATGGCTCGCGCGCCCAGCGAGCGATGTCGCGCGCCCAGCGAGCGATGTCGCGCGCCCAGCGAGCGATGTCGCGCGCGCACTGCGAGCGATAACCCGCGTGCGATGAGCGCTGGCGCGCGCAGCGAGCACCAATGCGTGCGGAGGCTTGCGATAGGGATGCAGCAGCTATGCGACGAGCGCATGGGCTGCGCGCGCATGGCCAGCGATGGCTGTGTGCGTGCGGCCCATGGGCGTGCTACGCGTAGGGTGTTTGCGTTACGATTAGATCGTTTTGAATGTTTAATTTGAAAATTTCAGTTCACGTAATTTTAATTAATTTTAAAATTAATAATTTAAATTATTTTCTTGGATTTTAATTTTGAATATTATAATTATAATAAATGTTATTTATTCTAATTATTTTACTAAAATTAAAATCATGAATTAATTTAAATGCGACTGAAATTAAATTAAACTTTTTGGATTCAATTATAAATTTATATGAGCTTTAAATTTTAATTAAATTTGTATGTTTCCGGTTAGACTAGAAATACATTTTTATGTTTAAAATTGGTAAAGCATATGAATTTATTGGTTTAAGTGGGAGCGCTTTTTAGTCATAAACTCTTGATTAGGTCTACAAATCCTTAAGGTTAAAACAACTTGATTAGAATTAATAAGGACTGAATAATTGGTAGATTATTGGTGCCCTTGATTAATTGCTGCAAATGTTTACGTGATGCATAATGTGTTTTACTAACCAGCTATGTGGGCCATTCATGATAATGAATGGGTGAATGGTATATATTGTATATGTACTGTTTTGCAGGTTATGAAGTGACTAGTATGGCCAAATAGGATAGAAAATATGGTCTGCGTACCATTAATTTGAATGTAATTGGTCTAAAGTACCAAAGTTATTTTTTTCAAATATGGTCTGCGAACCATCAAATAGTTGTAATTAGTTATAGCTTATCCTATTTGAAGAAAATGGTGCCTCCCACGGAGATTTTCAAGACGGACTTTGAAGTCAAAGCTTCAAGATGAAGTCGGGCCATACTAGATCACAAATATCTTATGCATGTTTTAAGTTATTTATTGTTTTAAATATGTCTTAAAATGCATGAGATCAAAAGCTTGATTATGTTGCATGATTAAGGATTTTAGTTCACTTAAAATCTAACCAACATAGTAAGAGCCTTAAGTTCCAAACTTAAAAATTGAGTTAAAAGGTGCCATGCCAAAATATACACTTGCTTGGATATCCTTTACATCAATCTAGTAATAGTTTTCGCTCAGCGAGGTGTTACTTATTGGTCCTAAAGGGGCAAGGTACACAAATAATTGTGAGTACATGTTAGTTTTGGTGAAACTCAACGATATAAGTAAGGAGTCCTTTTATGTCGTGGCAAATTCGATAGGTTTACCTAATAAGTTCTTAGACGTACCTATCAACCAAGAATAGTTTCTAGACTATTAGCAAAAGGCTTTTGCTTACCTAAGATGTTCTAGGATTAAGTCGACAAACTGTGCTTAGTTCTTCAATGATTTTAGGATCTTGGAATCATTTTATTCACACCTGCCGGAACACATAATTTGAATAAAATGCTTAATAAACATTGAATTATGCATGTATGCTAGAATTTAAAGTTTATTAAGAGAAACTGTGAATGGTTATTTATTTGTTTATTCTTTTCAATTGTAGTTTTTAATATGGCAAACAACAATTCATTCAACATTCGATCAATTCTCGAAAAGGAGAAGTTGAACGGGAAAAACTTCCTTGACTGGCAAAGGAACTTGCAAATAGTTCTTATGCAGGAAGAAAAGGAGTATGTCCTAGATGAGGCGATGCCCGAAGCTGCAGGCGACGGGGTCACTCAGGCAGCCCTCAATCGTTGGATTGATGCCAACAAGGATGTGAAATGTCTAATGCTCGCCACCATGAGTGCGGATCTGCAGAAAACGTTCATCAACTCAGATGCTTTCACAATCATTAGTGAGTTGAAGAACATGTTCCAAGATCTGGCTCGAGTCGAAAGATTCGAGACTCATAGGCAAATTCTTGAGACCAAGCTTAAGAAAGGCGAGCCCGTAAGTCCACATGTTCTCAAAATGATTGGACTCATTGAGAATATGAGTCGGCTGGATCAGCAATTTTCTCAGGAAATGGCTATAGACACCATCCTCCATTCTCTTCATAGCGGGTATGATCAGTTCAAACTGAACTACAGTATGAATAGTCTGGACAAAACGCTCACTGAGCTTCACGGTATGCTGAAGACCGCTGAAAAGACGCTCAAAAGTGATAAGCAGGATGTGCTTATGATGCGTGGGGGCAAGTTCAAGAAATCTGGAAAGAAGAGGAATGCTAAGAAAGGTGGCAACAAGGCCAGCCCAACTAAGCAAACTGGCGCCAAATCTGCAAAGAGAAAGGTCAGTCAACCCACTTCTGAATCCGAATGCTTCTACTGCAAGAAGAAGGGGCATTGGAAGAGAGATTGCTTGAAGCTAAAGGAAGATCAGAAGAACGGAACAGTCGTTCCATCTTCAGGTATTTTCGTTATAGACTGTATACTTGCTAATTCAACTTCTTGGGTATTAGATACAGGTTGTGGCTCACACTTATGTTCCAATCCACAGGGACTAAGAAGAAGTAGAAAGTTAAGCAAGGGTGAAGTCGACCTACGAGTGGGAAATGGAGCACGGATTGCTGCATTAGCTGTAGGAACTTACTATTTGTCGTTGCCCTCCGGGCTAGTTTTGGAACTGGAAGAATGTTTCCATGTTCCAAGTCTTACTAAAAACATCATTTCAGTTTCTTGCTTAGATGCTAAGGGATTTTCCTTTATAATAAAAGACAATAGTTGTTCGTTTTATTTTAAAGAGATATTTTATGGATCTGCTAGATTAGTCAATGGACTTTATTTATTAGATCACGACAAACAAGTATATAACATAAATACCAAAAAGGCCAAAAAGGATGATTCAGATCTCACCTATCTGTGGCATTGTCGATTAGGCCATATAAACTTGAAACGCTTAGAAAGACTTCAAAGGGAAGGAATTCTAGAACCATTTGACTTAGAGGATTATGGTAAATGCGAATCATGTTTACTTGGCAAAATGACAAAGCAACCTTTCTCTAAAGTTGGAGAAAGAGCAAATGAACTATTGGGTTTAATCCATACAGATGTATGTGGACCAATGAGTACAAATGCTAGAGGTGGTTTCAGCTACTTTATCACTTTCACTGATGACTTCAGTAGGTATGGTTATGTCTACCTAATGAAGCATAAGTCTGAATCATTTGACAAATTCAAGGAATTTCAGAGTGAAGTAGAGAATCAATTAGGCAAGAAGATTAAGGCACTGCGGTCTGATAGAGGCGGTGAATATCTGAGCTATGAATTTGATGACCATCTGAAAGAATGTGGAATTCTATCAGAATTGACTCCTCCTGGAACACCACAATGGAACGGTGTGTCAGAACGGAGGAACAGAACCTTGCTAGACATGGTCAGGTCAATGATGGGTCAGGCCGAACTTCCATTAGAATTTTGGGGACATGCACTAAATACAGCTGCACTCACTATAAATAGAGCTCCGTCTAAAGCTGTCGAAAAGACTCCATACGAATTATGGTTTGGAAAGCCTCCAAATGTGTCTTTTCTTAAGATTTGGGGATGTGAAGTATACGTCAAACGATTAATTTCAGACAAACTTCATCCAAAATCTGACAAATGTATCCTTGTGGGCTATCCAAAGGAAACAAAGGGGTATTACTTCTACAATACATCTGAGAACAAAGTGTTTGTTGCTCGAGATGGTGTCTTTTTGGAGAAGGATCACATTTCCAAAATGACAAGTGGGAGAAAAGTAGACCTCGAAGAAATTCGAGTCGAACAACAAACTCTAGAGAATGCTCAAGATGACATTCAGGATGAAACTCATAGATCTTTAGAAGAATCTGGTGAGAATCATGGTCAATCTAGAAATGTTACCCCGCGTAGATCGCAAAGATATAGATCTCAACCGGAAAGGTACTTAGGTATTTTGACGAACGAGAGCTATGACGTTCTATTACTTGAAAGTGATGAACCTGCGACTTACAAGCAAGCTATGACGAGCCCTAGCTCCAAGCAATGGCAAGAAGCCATGCAATCTGAATTAGACTCCATGTCTGAAAACCAAGTATGGGATTTGGTCGATTTGCCAGATGGCTACCAAGCCATTGGAAGCAAATGGGTTTTCAAACTGAAAAGGACAAGGATGGGAAACTTGAAGTTTTCAAAGCTAGATTGGTTGCAAAAGGTTACAGGCAAGTCCACGGTGTGGATTACGATGAAACCTTTTCACCAGTTGCAATGCTAAAGTCTATTCGAATAATGTTAGCAATCGCTGCATATTACGATTACGAAATATGGCAGATGGATGTCAAAACTGCTTTCTTAAACGGCGTTTTAACAGAAACTGTGTTTATGACACAGCCTGAAGGTTTTGAGGATCCAAAGAATGCTAAAAAGGTATGCAAGCTAAAGAAGTCAATCTACGGATTGAAGCAGGCATCCATGAGCTGGAATATACGTTTTGATGAAGCAGTCAGTGACTTTGGTTTCATCAAGAACACGGACGAATCTTGTGTATACAAGAAGGTCAGTGGGAGCAAAATTGCTTTCCTAGTATTATATGTCGACGACATATTGCTTATCGGAAATGACATTCCTATGTTGAACTCTGTCAAGATTTGGCTTGGGAAATGTTTTTCGATGAAGGATCTAGGAGAAGCACAGTACATATTGGGCATCAAGATTTACAGAGATAGATCTAAAAAGATGATTGGACTTAGTCAAAGCACTTATATCAATAAGGTTCTTGATAGGTTCAAGATGGCGGACTCCAAGCGAGGCTACCTACCCATGTCTCATGGAATGACTCTAAGCAAGACTCAGTGCCCAAAAACACTTGATGAGCGTAGACGAATGAATGGGATTCCATATGCATCATTGATTGGTTCAATAATGTATGCTATGATATGTACACGCCCGGATGTTGCGTACGCACTCAGTGCTACGAGCAGATACCAGTCAGACCCAGGAGAGGCGCATTGTACTGCTGCCAAGAATATTCTGAAGTACCTGAAAAGGCGCAAAGATGACTTCCTGGTCTATGGTGGAGATGATGAATTAATTGTTAAAGGCTATACGGACGCAAGTTTCCAAACCGACAAAGATGATTTCAGATCACAGTCTGGGTTTGTCTTCTGCCTCAACGGAGGAGCAGTAAGCTGGAAAAGTGCTAAGCAAAGCACCATTGCGGATTCTACAACTGAAGCGGAGTACATTGCTGCACATGAAGCAGCAAAGGAAGCTATATGGCTAAGGAAGTTCATAGGAGAACTTGGTGTAGTCCCCTCCATTAAAGGACCAATAGCCCTGTATTGTGATAATAACGGAGCTATTGCACAGGCAAAAGAGCCTAGACACCACCAGAGAGTCAAGCATGTACTTCGTAGATTTCACCTTCTACGAGAGTTCGTTGAAAGAAAAGAAGTCGAGATAAGCAAAATTGGAACTGATGACAACATATCAGATCCATTAACTAAACCTCTGCCGCAGGCGAAGCACAACTCGCACACTGCAGCTATGGGAATCAAGCATATTGGAGAATGGCTTTGATGTCTCTGTTTAATGTTTTAAAGTTTTAGAGTTTAAATCTTTGTAAAACATTATTGGTTAATCATTCACAATAAATGAAAAGAATTCATTTTTCCATTTAATTTGTGGTTTATTAAATGATGAGTCCCTTCAATTTGACGATATATTCAAGATAGACTGTCAGGACCAGTCCTGTGACTAAGAAATGTCTATCAAGTGAACTTGAATGTCAAAGGTTGAAAATGATCCCTAATCGGAGTTTTCTATAAAATTGGACGCATAGAAAACGTTAGACGATTAGAATGCAAGATGACTAGTAGTTCTGTTTCTTGAACTATGTGGACATGGCAATGTCATAATCATTTGCATAGATACTTACTTTGGGAAGACTAGTATCGGACGAGACCTATGAAACTTTAATGTAAGAGATGAAAGTCTGTCATAAGTAAATTTCATTAAATTATTAGACACTAAATCCTCAATACCTGAGTGATTTGAAGATTACTTGTTTGAGAACTGGTTGCTTTGACGTTGACCAACCGTCGCACCGTAAAAGGAGGCTATAAAGGCAACGCTCAGGTAATCACCTATCAAACGAAGTCTAATCTCAAGATCGCAAGATTGGGATTGTCCTCCCATAAATCGGGATGAGATGCTTAAAAGTTGTACAAGGCCACTCGGAGAGCTAGAAACTGTGAAATGCATGGCCGTGCTCGGATGAATCATAGGCTATGATTATCTGTTTATTTGATCAGTTGAACTCTGAAACCGAGGAACACCTCTGGACATAATAAGGATGACAACTCTTACCTTATGTTCAAGAGCAAGCATCGAGCGACAAAGGAATTAGGAAATGCACACTTGTCCCTAAGGACAAGTGGGAGACTGAAGGAAATAATGCCCTTGGTCCAAGTATGCATTCTATGTTAAGTCTAATAAATGCGGTTCAGTATTAATTAACAAGTTAATAATTCAGTGAGATCAAGTGAGCTGAATGCCTAGCTAGAGGCCGCTTCAGTTCAAGTGGAATTAATGATATTAATCCACAGCTTACTCTTGACTGAACCCGTAGGGTCACACAAATAGTACGTAAACGGATCAAGTATTTAATAGCATTAAATACTCCATCTATGAATATTCGGAACCGACGGATCTTGGTTTCAGTGGGAGCTAAGATCGTCACAGGCAAGGAATGAATACTCCGGAAACGATGATATTGCCGGAAACGGAAATATGGATCGTATCGGAAATATAAATATTATCCAAGTCGTAGATGTTGCCGGAAACGGAAACATGGTACGTGTCGAAAAATATTATCGGAAATGGAAATATTGCCAGAATCGGAAATATTGCCGGAAACGGAAATATTGTCAGAATCGGAAATATTACCGGAATCGGAAAATAATTCCGGAAACGGAAATATTAAATATTTGTTCGAAACGGAAATTAATTCCGGAATCGGAAATATTAAATATTGTTCGTATCGGGAATGAATTCCGGAATCGGAAAATTTAATCGGAAGCGCATCGTACGAATAAGCATCGGACGAGGCCTGCCGGACGAGGCCCAGCACGAAGCCAGGCCATCGCCCAGCAAGCCAAGCGCGCCGCACAAACAGCCACGCCAGGCCCAGCGCAAGGCCAGGCCCAGCAGGCTGCGCGCAGCGCGCAGCGCGCACAGCGCGCACAGCACGCGCAGCGCACAGCGCGCACAGCACGCGCAGCGCGCAGCGCACGCGGGCGCTGAGTGGGCTGCTGCTCGCGCGCACGCATGGGGCCCATCATGGCTGCCGTGCGTGTGTGTGCAAGTGTTTGTGTTCGTGCACGTTTCCTAAAACATGCAGAGTTCGGTTAATGATTAAATTCCTAATTCTATTTGATAAATTAATTAAATTAGAGTTCTTGTAGGATTCTAGGTTTAATTAATTTGTATCTGAATAGGATTTCGATTCCCTTTCCATACCGCTATAAATATGAGGCTAGGGCTCACAATTTATAACACAAGTTTCAAAGTATTCAAAGTGAGTTTTTGAGAGAAAAATTCAGTCACACATTTGCCTATAAAGTGCCGAAAATAATAGTACCTTAAGGGCGATTCTAGTTGGTCAATCTTAAGGCGGATCCGGACGTGCTGTGGACTATCTACGGAGGGACGACACTTGGAGTCCTAAAGACTTGTTCTTGTTCGGTTCGGGCGCAGCTAGGGAAGGCACGCAACAAAGAGTATGCATCTAATCTATGCTAAATGATTATGTGTAAATAATATGTTTTCCTGGGTTTATGGTTTTTCCGCATGATTTATGAATTGTCATATGTATCATAACCTAACATATGAAACTCAGAAAACTAACTGACCAGTTAAGGCCCATCCCGTTGTCAAATTGACCCGTTAAAGCCCGACTCACATACAAAATATAAATTAATGAACCTGACCCATGTTAAACCAAACAGGTCATTGGTTTTAATGGGGGCTCATCCCATTGAACATGTCTAGTGATGTTAATGTGACATAAGAAGGGGGTTTGAAAAGATGTATTTACCCTGGCCTTAATGAGAAAATTATTAAGAGTTTACTGATATTGCAATATATCAGTCATAGTCACAACTCAATACTTGACTTCAAAAGGAAAAACATCTTTATTCGATGAATTATCACACTCATTAATTCTTTATCATTGTCTTTCGTTAGCATCTCTATTTTTCCTATCTCTAGTACCAAACTTCCTAATTAAGTTGTCATCTTGTTATATTGGTTAATATTAGCAATACAACTAGATGAGGTTGGATACTTTTTTAATAGATTTTTTACTGAAATATTTATCCCCATAAAACCAACGTATAATTAATAAATCTATTATATACTAGCTCATGTAATTCTCGAATAGACAACTTCCGTCTTATTATACGTACTCCGTATTATATATTTATTTATATGATTAATATGATAATTTGATCAAAATATTCTATATATTTATTATGTTAATTAGACCAAAATATTGAGTAAATATAATTCCAATTAATGATATGACAATTTGATTAAAATATTACAAAAATAATCTAATATTATCATATTCTATAATCTAATATTTTCTTTCGTGCATAAACATCTTATATAAAAAGAGGGAAAAAAAAAGGAGAAAAATAATAGAGTATTTTAATTGTTTAGGAGAGAGGTTTTTGAAAGGAAAATTTTGTATCATGAAATTAAATGTGTCAATCCTATGTATATTCTAGTATAGAATTAATTATAAAGGAGTTTAACATTAAAACGACGAAATTATTGGTATCAAATCACTAAGCTTAAGCATAACACACATCAAGATCACCACTTACGAGAGCCACGACCAAAAAATTATATCATGTTATTATAAAAACAAATAGCTTAGATAATGGAGTAATTAGCAAATTACCTTAGAAGTGAGAGAAGGAGACAAAGATGGGATAATATCAGCAAGATGAGACTTAATCTTCTGAATCGCCTCCTTAGTAAGACCTTGCGCCGCCACCGTAACATCTTTAATCACCGATTCAAACAAGTGTCTAGTGTTTTCTAAAGCATCAGACGGCACAGAAGCAGCCGCTAGCTTTTCCATCAACCGTTCCTTTACTATACTCATCTTATTCTTTATATCATTTGCTACACCTCTCCCTATCATATTATTCCCCTCCAACTCTTCTCGGTGATAATAATTATTTTGTTGATTATTTTTATTTGTCTTAATGTTGATTGCATGATTAGGAGAGTATAATTCTCCTTGCCCTATTTCTTCTTTCGTATTATCCACAGTTTTTGATGATTTCATGTCTTTTTTCTTCTTGTTTGATGTTGAGCCACTCATTTTTTTTTCAACTTCTTGTTGTTATGATCGATTTCTTGTTCATTTTCTGGCTATGATTTTTTCTTAAATAAATACGGGCGGAAAAAATAAGTATCTCAAATAAATACAGAGGTATTATTGTACACTAAGTTCACACAACAATAATAAAGACAAGGAAAATTTATATTTATTAATCCAACCTTTATCCGGTTTTCTTTAATTAAGCCTACTTATGCGATATTTTTAAATAATCCAACCTTTATGACCCAGCTACTATTATTAAGGACCGGTTACCTGCTACAAAGTCAAGGAAAATTTGTAATTATTAATCCAATCTTTGCCCGATTTTCTTTAATTAAGCCTAGCTATGCGATATTTCTAAATAATCCAACCTTTATGACCCAACTACTATTATTAAGCCTGGATGACCGGTTACCTGCTACAAAGTCAACGTTAAAAACGTTGACAATCTAAAGTTGGTTTCCCTCCTAAAATATTGGACACGTCATCATCACTTGCCACCTAAACAAGGATTTCATTTTTTTTCAAAAAACCCTTAACTCTTCTCTTCTCTGTACCGTGTTTCAATTCCTCTCTCCTTCGTTACTGCTGCTTCAACCACAATTGTACTGGTTCATGACATCATCAGCAATTTTTTTGTGGAAATAGGTGACTTCATCCACGTGCATTCAAATTTCGTCTTCAAAATCGTACAATTGAAGGTGAACTTACGAACTTTAGCGTTTTTGTTCCTTTTTTGGTAGATTTTGAATTTTGGGCTTCCTTGATGGTCAGTTCGTAAAAACCCGAGCTGTTGCAATAATATAGTTTTTTTTTTTATGTTGTGATGTTGGTTATTTTGGTCTTGTTGGAAAATTAGAAAGAAAAAAAACCCTTGAATTTGAAGAAGATCCAGATCCAACAGGCAATTGTTTACCCCAGCCATAGCAATTGCCGATTATTTTTGATGAACTTCGAATGGAGAGGTATGAGGGATCGACAATGGTGGAGAAGAGGTAGAAGAGAAATAATGGAGAGGAGTGCAGAGATGAAGCAGAAAATCGCAGAGGAGAGAGGAACGAAAATTAAAATAGCAATTAAAGAAAATAAGGGGGAAAATAAAATACAAAAAAATTTATAATTGTTATATGCCACGTAAGGGTGAATACCGCCTATAGCAGGTTAGTAACTTGTTAGGCTTAATAATAGTAGTTGGATCATAAAAGTTGGATTATTTAGAAATATCGCATAGTTAGGCTTAATTAAAGAAAATCGGGCCAAAATTGAATTAATAATTACAAATTTTCCTAAAAAAAAGGGTGAAACTTAAAGATCATTGATTTGACTATTTATAATTTTTTATTGCCCTTGTAAATATTTGCAAAAAAGAAAAAAAAAAAAAAACTGACGCAACAAATGTAGATATGATTCAAAACCGCTTGAGTCATACGAAGTATTGTAATGTGCCAGACCTCAAAAAAAACATGGTAATGTGCCACAGAGGTTTGGGTGGGACATGTGTTATTGGCTTTGTTTGACGCATGTGGCAATGCATGCTCTAGTACTCCGTATTAACTACGGAGGAAGAAGTAGAAATACGAAGATAGCACATGATCCAGAAATTTTCTCTTTCGTACCGGTCTGTTTCTGATTGTTTGGAGGGGCTATGCGAAAAAAGAGATTAGGAACCCTTTCGAAATAATATATCTGATAGTGTACTGTTTTATTGTTGAGAAAAAACATACTTCCTCCGTTTCGGAAATATCGCATCATGGTTGACGTTTACTCTTCTAACCATTACTTTGACTCTTTATATCTTTAATTGTGTGCAAGTAAAAGTTATAAAAAAAATAGATATTTTGGGCACCGGATCGTGCGGCACGCTCCTACCTAGTGGGCGGTAGGGGCGCAAGCCTTGTGCGGAACGAATTCAAAGGGGCTCGTGAAGCACGAGCAAGCAAGGTTTCTGAGAATGAGCGCTCTTGTCTTTTGGCGACAAGAAAGGGACGCGGGCGTCGATCGGGCACCTGTGTGCGCACAGCAGTCACAAGTGGGGCCGACGACGCGAGTGTATCTATATGTGGGACTTTGTTGAGGCAAGAAAGCTTAAAAACGAGCAACATCACAATATCTATAAAGGCATACAACAACGCTAGTGATTAAGCAAAGGCAACTTCTGGTGAGAGGTATTGGGTCATACCCCTCATAGAGGTTTATTTTGAATTAGCTAAAATCTGCCAGTGAACACTGGAATGACAGTAACATAATAATCTTATCTAAAGCCTAGAAACTTCAAAGAAAAGTCCTAGAAAGTTTAGATAAGATCAATACAAGGGAAAATAAGAAAAGTACAATGCAAGGAAGGTTGGTTTCTAACATCCTCCCCCACTAAAGATGTCGACGTCCTCGACGACTTACAAAATTACAAAAGAAACTAAAGAAAGCAATAAAATAGTGAAGCTGCTTCAGTCTTCAGTTGAGGTGGTTGCGCGCTGGCGGAGCCTGATGTTAGCGCGGGTGCTGATGTTGCGGTTAGAATCATCTTCATTTGGCTGGTAGGGTTTGAGCCTGCTAACATGGAACACCGGATGTATCTTCATCCATGTAGGAGGGTCAACCTTATACGCACTCTTCCCAATCCGTTTAGTGATGCGGATGGGGCCTTCATATTTTCTGATGAGCCTGCGATCTCTGCCTCGAAGGAACCTTAGTTGTTGCGGCAACACCTTCACCATTACCATATCTCCCACATCAAACTCGACTGGCCTTCTTTTTTGATCGGCCCATTTCTTCATGCGCTTCGATGCTCGTTCTAGATATGCACGAGCAATCTCAGTATTCTGTTCCCATTCTTTTGTGAACTCTCGAGCTTGACGGCTTCTTCTATCTACAATTTCCGCTACCGTGTATGGTAGAAGGGGTTGTTGGCCTGTCACCAGCTCAAAAGGGCTTGTGTGAAGCAGAACTTTTCTGAGCATTGAAGTAGAGTTGTGCCACATCCAGGAGCGCCTGACCCAATCTTTCTAGTTGGCACTCACAAAGTGACGTAGATATTCCTCCAATAGTCTGTTGAATCTCTCCGTTTGCCCGTCCGACTAGGGATGGTGACTTGATGACATATTCAGCGCCGACCCCATCATTTGGAACAACTCTGACCAAAAGATACTTGTGAATCTAGGATCTCTGTCGCTGACAATGTTTTTCGACAAACCCCAATACTTCACTATGTGCTTGAAGAATAGAGCAACAGTTTCTTCAGCACCATATGTCTTATGTATCGGCACAAAGGTGGCATACTTGGAAAACCGATCAACTACTACCATTGCAGACCAAAACTGGTCCACTTTCGGTAATCCACTGATGAAGTCCATCGAGACACTCTCCCATGGCCGAGTGGGGACGGGGAGTGGCTCTAGTAGGCCTCTAGGTTTTTGTTTATCAATCTTGTCTTGTTGGCACACGAAACAAGTCTTCGTGTAGCCCATCACATCTTCTTTCATTCCAGGCCCGTAATAGCCCAAGGAGAGAAAGCTGAGGGTTCTCTGCCAACCATGGTGACCTGCCCACAAGGTATCGTGACATTCTTTCAAGAGCATTCGGCGAAGACCTCCAGATTTCGGGATGAACAGTTTGTAGCCTTTGGTGTATATGAGATCATCTTCTATCCAAAAGCGTCTGGTCTTCCCCTCTTCTATCATATTCTTTATGGTGTCCGTCATAGGATCCTCCGCAAGATGCTGCTTGACTTGATCTTTGACAGATGTGGCCACGTTGCTTGCGGACAACGGGGCAAGTCTGCGCAAAGGAGCTAAGTCGGCACGCCGACTTAGGGCATCTGCAACTTTGTTGCTCACCCCAGTTCGATATGTAAACTCTACATCGAACTCTGCAAGTAACTCCTACCATCGAGCCTGCCTACCTATCAGTTTGGGCTGGGTGAGGAAGTGGCTGGCTGCTGTGTTGTCCGTGCGGACGATGAACTTCGAGCCCAACAAGTAATGTCTCCATCCTCTCAAACAATGAACAATGGCAAGAAGTTCCTTCTCTTGTGCAGCATACTTTCTCTCAGCCCCATTCAACTTTTGACTCTCGAAGGCAACTGGATGCCCTTCTTGCAAGAGCACTCCCCCTAGAGCAAAATCTGATGCATCTGTTTCTACCACAAAGGGTTTGTTGATGTCGGGGAGAGCCAATACTGGTTCCTTCATCACTTCTTCTTTTAACTTGCGAAATGCCACTTGATGGGTCTCCGCCCATTGCCAGGAGTTATCTTTTCGCAACAAGTATGTGAGAGAGCTAGCTATCTCTGAGTACCCCTTTATGAATATTCGATAATAATTAGCTAGTCCCAAGAACGACCGTAGTTCAGAGGAATTCTTTGGGGCTTGCCAATCACGTATAGCTTGAATTTTCTCCGGATCCATTCTGATACGACCAGCTCCTACAAAGTGACCAAGGAAGCCAATCTCTGCCTGCGCGAACGCGCACTTTTCCCCCTTCACAAACAAGAGATGTTCTCTTAGTTTCTCGAACACCTTTCTCAGATGCTCAATGTGTTCTTCAAGTGTCTTGCTGTAGATCACAATGTCGTCCAAGTATACCACTACAAACTTGTCGAGGTATTCATGGAAGACTTGATTCATGAGTGTGCATAACGTGGCTGGGGCGTTAGTTAGCCCGAAGGGCATGACGAGCCATTCAAACGCTCTGTATCTCGTAACACATGTTGTCTTTGGTTCGTCGCCTTGAGCGATCCGAACTTGATGGTACCCCGACCTCAAGTCTAACTTAGTGAAGTAGACTGCATCCCCCAACTGGTCGAACAATCTGCCACTAGTGGAATTGGATAGTGGTTTCTCACAGTCACCTTGTTTAGAACCCTATAATCGATGCACAAGCGGAGACTACCGTCTTGTTTCTTCTGGAACAATACCGGAGCACCATAGGGAGCCTTAGAAGGGCGGACAAATCCACCTCTCAGCAAATCATCTAACTGTCTTCGCAGTTCAGCAAGCTCTGGAGGAGCCATTCGATACGGACCTTGTGCCGGAGGCTTAGATCCTTGCACTAGCTCAATCTCGTGATCAATGACCCTCCTCGGCGGGAGGACTTTCGGAAGTTCTTCTGGAAGGAGATCAGCAAACTCTCTAAGTAGGTCCATGAGATCCGGTGGGGTATCTCCTTGTGTTTCATCGTCTTTCATCGACAGAGTGGCGAGGAATGTAGGCTCATTCCTCTTAATCCCTTTCTTCAACTGCATAGCTGATAAAAGAGGCCCCTTTTGTTTCTTCATTTCTTTGCCAGGGGCACAAGTCTTGAGAAGGCAGGGTTGTTGCCCTTCCACCAGTAAGGAACCCAGGTGTGGCATCGGGACGGCTTTGCTGGCACGGATGAAGTCCATTCCCAACACCAGATTGAAGTCGTCCATGGTCGCCGCTGTAAAGTTGAGATGTCCACTCCAGTCTCCCAGCTTGGTGGAAACATTCTTTGCAATGCCGTGAATGGGCCTCGCTGCTGAGTTGACAGTTTTCATTTTTCCCCCTTCACGCATCAACTTTAACCCGAGCCTTTTTGCTTCGCTTTCAGTAACGAAGTTGTGAGTGGCACCTGTATCTACCATAGCTCGGGCTCCCTTCCCATTCACCTGGACTTCTACATACATCAAGTCAGTACTGTGGGTTTTTCTCCTTGAGGTTCTTTTCCCATGGAATACATCATGTGGACAGCGCCCAATTTTGAGGTTTCCTCTTCACCGTACTCCGACTCTTCTCTATCATCCTCTTGAGTCGGCTCCGGAGTGGTCATGGCGGACAACTTCTTCTGCAAACTATCAATTTCTCCTTTGTGCTTACATTCAAACCATTTGTGTGCTCCACGACACAATATGCAAGTGAGGGTTTTGTTCCACGACGAAGATCCGGACTGAGCTCCCCCTTTGTTGGAAGAGGAGGGACCAACACTCCTCCGCTAGTCTTCTCCCCAACTTCGGTACTTGTTCCCCACACTGTTGGAACTAGCTTGGGAGCCATTCCCTGAATTCTTAAGAGTGCTCGCCGTAGAGTTGTTGTTCCCTGGCCTTCTTCTAAGCGAGTGCTCTATCGGACGAGTAATCCATTAGCCTTTCTGCTGCCGCAATGGCCCCTGATAATGTGTCGACTTTTGAGCGCCAGATCTCACGCTGGGCCCACTCCTTCAATCCCTTGACGAAGTTGAACAATCGATACTTCTCGGTCATGTCTTTAATGTCGAGTGTAATACCTCGTGTTTTTATAATATTTATAAATATATTTATTATATTTATAAAGCATTTTACGATTTATTATCATTTAAATAATATTTAAATGCATTGCATTTAATGTACTTTAATTAATTAGAATATTTATTATTTTAATTAATTACGAAACGAATTTAATTCTTGAGTCGGGAAATTAAATGAGTTGCAAATGATTTTTAAAGCTTCGGGTTTTAAATAAAAAGTCCAATTCGTTTTATTAATCGAGCCCAATCCAAAGAGTTTAATTTAAATCCTAAGCTAGCCCAATTCATTTAATTCCTAAGCCCAACTCAAATATCCTAAGCCTAGCCCATCAAGGGATTAGGGAGCCTATGAATAGGACTCCCCCATCATTAAATGAGCCCCTAAAATTCATAAACCCTATTTTTGCTTTGCTTGCCCAACACTCCTCTTTTCTCTCTCTCTTTCTTTCGGCCCTCTTGTGCCGTCCCCCTTGCCCCGCACTCAACCGAGCACCATTGCTCGTTGGTGCCTCGTGCCACTCGCACAGCCCTCATCCCTCGCCCCTCTCTTCGTGCTCGCTTGTGCTCTCGTGCACGCGGCACCGCCCACACCCCTTCCTCTCTTTGCTGCGTCGTTGTTGTTGTGTTGTGTGGCTGTCGCTGCTGCTCTCCCTCACTCGCCCGGCCTCACACCCACACTCCCTCATGTTTGGTTATGATACATATGACATTACATAGATCATGCGGAAACAACCATTAACCCAGGACAACATATTATTTACACATAATCATATAGCATAATTTAGATGCATACTCTTTGTTGCGTGCCCTCCCTAGCTGCGCCCGAACCGAACAAGAACAAGTCTTTAGGACTCCAAGTGTCGTCCCTCCGTAGATAGTCCACAGCACGTCCGGATCCGCCTTAAGATTGACCAACTAGAATCGCCCTTAAGGTACTAGAAAATTTCGGCACTTTTATGAGCAAGATGTGTGTTTTAATTTTCTCTCAAAAAACTCACTTTTGAATACTTTGAAACTTCTTATAAATTGTGAGCCCTAGCCTCATATTTATAGGGGTATGGAAAGGGAATCGAAATCCTATTCAGATACAAATT
The DNA here is from genome assembly GCF_020520425.1 of Spinacia oleracea. NCBI lineage: Eukaryota > Viridiplantae > Streptophyta > Magnoliopsida > Caryophyllales > Amaranthaceae > Spinacia > Spinacia oleracea. The sequence goes on along the minus strand of NC_079491.1, from coordinate 59,176,377 downwards.
AATTAAACCTAGAATCCTACAAGAACTCTAATTTAATTAATTTATCAAATAGAATTAGGAATTTAATCATTAACCGAACTCTGCATGTTTTAGGAAACGTGCACGAACACAAACACTTGCACACACACGCACGGCAGCCACCATGGGCCCCCATGCGTGCGCGCGAGCAGCAGCCCACGCAGCGCCCGCGCGCGCTGCGCGCTGCGCGTGCTGTGCGCGCTTTGCGCGCTGCGCAGCCTGCTGGGCCTGGCCTTGCGCTGGGCCTGGCGTGGCTGTTTGTGCGGCGCGCTTGGCTTGCTGGGCGATGGCCTGGCTTCGTGCTGGGCCTCGTCCGGCAGGCCTCGTCCGATGCTTATTCGTACGATGCGCTTCCGATTAAATTTTCCGATTCCGGAATTCATTTCCGATACGAACAATATTTAATATTTCCGATTCCGGAATTAATTTCCGTTTCGAACAAATATTTAATATTTCCGTTTCCGGAATTATTTTCTGATTCCGGTAATATTTCCGATTCTGACAATATTTCCGTTTCCGGCAATATTTCCGATTCTGGCAATATTTCCATTTCCGATAATATTTTCCGATACGTACCATGTTTCCGTTTCCGGCAACATCTACGACTTGGATAATATTTATATTTCCGATACGATCCATATTTCCGTTTCCGGCAATATCATCGTTTCCGGAGTATTCATTTCTTGCCTGTGACGATCTTAGCTCCCACTGAAACCAAGATCCGTCGGTTCCGAATATTCATAGATGGAGTATTTAATGCCATTAAATACTTGATCCGTTTACGTACTATTTGTGTGACCCTACGGGTTCAGTCAAGAGTAAGCTGTGGATTAATATCATTAATTCCACTTGAACTGAAGCGGCCTCTAGCTAGGCATTCAGCTCACTTGATCTCACTGAATTATTAACTTGTTAATTAATACTGAACCGCATTTATTAGACTTATCATAGAATGCATACTTGGACCAAGGGCATTATTTCCTTCAGTCTCCCACTTGTCCTTAGGGACAAGTGTGCATTTCCTAATTCCTTTGTCTCTCGATGCTTGCTCTTGAACATAAGGTAAGAGTTGTCATCCTTATTACGTCCAGAGGTGTTCCTCGGTTTCAGAGTTCAACTGATCAAATAAACAGATAATCATAGCCTATGATTCATCCGAGCACGGCCATGCATTTCACAGTTTCTAGCTCTCCGAGTGGCCTTGTACAACTTTTAAGCATCTCATCCCGATTTATGGGAGGACAATCCCAATCTTGCGATCTTGAGATTAGACTTCGTTTGATAGGTGATTACCTGAGCGTTGCCTTTATAGCCTCCTTTTACGGTGCGACGGTTGGTCAACGTCAAAGCAACCAGTTCTCAAACAAGTAATCTCAAATCACTCAGGTATTGAGGATTTAGTGTCTAATAATTTAATGAAATTTACTTATGACAGACTTTCATCTCTTACAGTAAAGTTTCATAGGTCTTGTCCGATACTAGTCTTCCCAAAGTAAGTATCTATGCAAATGATTATGACATTGCCATGTCCACACAGTTCAAGAAACAGAACTACTAGTCATCTTGCATTCTAATCGTCTAACGTTTTCTATGCGTCCAATTTTATAGAAAACTCCGATTAGGGACCATTTTCAACCTTTGACATTCAAGTTCACTTGATAGACATTTCTTAGTCACAGGACTGGTCCTGACAGTCTATCTTGAATATATCGTCAAATTGAAGGGACTCATCATTTAATAAACCACAAATTAAATGGAAAAATGAATTCATTTCATTTATTGTGAATGATTAACCAATAATGTTTTACAAAGATTTAAACTCTAAAACTTTAAAACATTAAACAGAGACATCAAAGCCATTCTCCAATATGCTTGATTCCCATAGCTGCAGTGTGCGAGTTGTGCTTCGCCTGCGGCAGAGGTTTAGTTAATGGATCTGATATGTTGTCATCAGTTCCAATTTTGCTTATCTCGACTTCTTTTCTTTCAACGAACTCTCGTAGAAGGTGAAATCTACGAAGTACATGCTTGACTCTCTGGTGGTGTCTAGGCTCTTTTGCCTGTGCAATAGCTCCGTTATTATCACAATACAGGGCTATTGGTCCTTTAATGGAGGGGACTACACCAAGTTCTCCTATGAACTTCCTTAGCCATATAGCTTCCTTTGCTGCTTCATGTGCAGCAATGTACTCCGCTTCAGTTGTAGAATCCGCAATGGTGCTTTGCTTAGCACTTTTCCAGCTTACTGCTCCTCCGTTGAGGCAGAAGACAAACCCAGACTGTGATCTAAAATCATCTTTGTCGGTTTGGAAACTTGCGTCCGTATAGCCTTTAACAATTAATTCATCATCTCCACCATAGACCAGGAAGTCATCTTTGTGCCTTTTCAGGTACTTCAGAATGTTCTTGGCAGCAGTCCAATACGCCTCTCCTGGGTCTGACTGGTATCTGCTCGTAGCACTGAGTGCATACGCAACATCCGGGCGTGTACATATCATAGCATACATTATTGAACCAATCAATGATGCATATGGAATCCCATTCATTCGTCTACGCTCATCAAGTGTTTTTGGGCACTGAGTCTTGCTTAGAGTCATTCCATGAGACATGGGTAGGTAGCCTCGCTTGGAGTCCGCCATCTTGAACCTATCAAGCACCTTATTGATATAAGTGCTTTGACTAAGTCCAATCATCTTTTTAGATCTATCTCTGTAAATCTTGATGCCCAATATGTACTGTGCTTCTCCTAGATCCTTCATTGAAAAACATTTCCCAAGCCAAATCTTGACAGAGTTCAACATAGGAATGTCATTTCCGATAAGTAATATGTCGTCGACATATAATACTAGGAAAGCAATTTTGCTCCCACTGACCTTCTTGTATACACAAGATTCGTCTGCGTTCTTGATGAAACTAAAGTCACTGACTGCTTCATCAAAACGTATATTCCAGCTCCTGGATGCCTGCTTCAATCCGTAGATTGACTTCTTTAGCTTGCATACCTTTTTAGCATTCTTTGGATCCTCAAAACCTTCAGGCTGTGTCATAAACACAGTTTCTGTTAAAACGCCGTTTAAGAAAGCAGTTTTGACATCCATCTGCCATATTTCGTAATCGTAATATGCAGCGATTGCTAACATTATTCGAATAGACTTTAGCATTGCAACTGGTGAAAAGGTTTCATCGTAATCCACACCGTGGACTTGCCTGTAACCTTTTGCGACCAATCTAGCTTTGAAAACTTCAAGTTTCCCATCCTTGTCCTTTTTCAGTTTGAAAACCCATTTGCTTCCAATGGCTTGGTAGCCATCTGGCAAATCGACCAAATCCCATACTTGGTTTTCAGACATGGAGTCTAATTCAGATTGCATGGCTTCTTGCCACTGCTTGGAGCTAGGGCTCGTCATAGCTTGCTTGTAAGTCGCAGGTTCATCACTTTCAAGTAATAGAACGTCATAGCTCTCGTTCGTCAAAATACCTAAGTACCTTTCCGGTTGAGATCTATATCTTTGCGATCTACGCGGGGTAACATTTCTAGATTGACCATGATTCTCACCAGATTCTTCTAAAGATCTCTGAGTTTCATCCTGAATGTCATCTTGAGCATTCTCTAGAGTTTGTTGTTCGACTCGAATTTCTTCGAGGTCTACTTTTCTCCCACTTGTCATTTTGGAAATGTGATCCTTCTCCAAAAAGACACCATCTCGAGCAACAAACACTTTGTTCTCAGATGTATTGTAGAAGTAATACCCCTTTGTTTCCTTTGGATAGCCCACAAGGATACATTTGTCAGATTTTGGATGAAGTTTGTCTGAAATTAATCGTTTGACGTATACTTCACATCCCCAAATCTTAAGAAAAGACACATTTGGAGGCTTTCCAAACCATAATTCGTATGGAGTCTTTTCGACAGCTTTAGACGGAGCTCTATTTATAGTGAGTGCAGCTGTATTTAGTGCATGTCCCCATAATTCTAATGGAAGTTCGGCCTGACCCATCATTGACCCGACCATGTCTAGCAAGGTTCTGTTCCTCCGTTCTGACACACCGTTCCATTGTGGTGTTCCAGGAGGAGTCAATTCTGATAGAATTCCACATTCTTTCAGATGGTCATCAAATTCATAGCTCAGATATTCACCGCCTCTATCAGACCGCAGTGCCTTAATCTTCTTGCCTAATTGATTCTCTACTTCACTCTGAAATTCCTTGAATTTGTCAAAGGATTCAGACTTATGCTTCATTAGGTAGACATAACCATACCTACTGAAGTCATCAGTGAAAGTGATAAAGTAGCTGAAACCACCTCTAGCATTTGTACTCATTGGTCCACATACATCTGTATGGATTAAACCCAATAGTTCATTTGCTCTTTCTCCAACTTTAGAGAAAGGTTGCTTTGTCATTTTGCCAAGTAAACATGATTCGCATTTACCATAATCCTCTAAGTCAAATGGTTCTAGAATTCCTTCCTTTTGAAGTCTTTCTAAGCGTTTCAAGTTTATATGACCTAATCGACAATGCCACAGATAGGTGAGATCTGAATCATCCTTTTTGGCCTTTTTGGTATTTATGTTATATACTTGTTTGTCGTGATCTAATAAATAAAGTCCATTGACTAATCCAGCAGATCCATAAAACATCTCTTTAAAATAAAACGAACAACTATTGTCTTTTATTAAAAAGGAAAATCCCTTAGCATCTAAGCAAGAAACTGAAATGATGTTTTTAGTAAGACTTGGAACATGGAAACATTCTTCCAGTTCCAAAACTAGCCCGGAGGGCAACGACAAATAGTAAGTTCCTACAGCTAATGCAGCAATCCGTGCTCCATTTCCCACTCGTAGGTCGACTTCACCCTTGCTTAACTTTCTACTTCTTCTTAGTCCCTGTGGATTGGAACATAAGTGTGAGCCACAACCTGTATCTAATACCCAAGAAGTTGAATTAGCAAGTATACAGTCTATAACGAAAATACCTGAAGATGGAACGACTGTTCCGTTCTTCTGATCTTCCTTTAGCTTTGGACATTCTCTTTTGTAATGGCCTATTCCATCACAATAAAGACAGCCTGATGTGGACTTGTCCTGCTTTGATTTAGCATTGCCCTTGGACTTTCCAGCTTTCTTGAATGGTCTCTTTCTAGCCTTGAGTAAATCTTTGGCTTCACAGTCCAGTACTATTTCAGCCTTTCTGACAAGGTGAATAAATTCTGCAACTGTTTCTTCTCTTGGTTCACTTAGGTATAGTTGCTTGAAGCGACCAAACCCACTGTGTAGTGAATTGAGCAAGACAGAGACTGCCATCCTTTCGCTTATTGGTGTTCCTAGTAGACTTAGGCGATCAAAATATGAACACATAAGATCCACATGGAACCTCAGTGGGACGCCTACCCTCTGTTTAGTGCGAAGGAGCTGAACATGTGTTTCTTGGACCTCCATCCTATAACACCTGTTGGGAGAACTAACCTTTAGACCAGACATTGATTCAATCAACTCATGGACGTTCAGGTCCCTGTCCTCCGTACTTCCACGACAGATATCCCTCAGATTCTTGATGAGCGTAAAAGGTTCATAGGCTACAAACCTTTTAGCCCAATCATCAGGGATATTGTTCAGCATGAGACTCATAACCTTTTTGAGATCCGCATCCCAGGCGTAAAATCTCTCAGAAGTCATGTCTCTGGCATAGTAGCTTGGCATGGGATGTGACAGTACATACTCAAGTCCATTGAGTTTGACTATTTCAACTAGCTTAGCTTCCCATTCAAGAAAATTTGTCAGGTTCAGCTTGACCATAAGCTAAGAACCCATGATGATGTTTTGATTGTTGTTTGCCATATTAATACTACAATTGAAAAGAATAAACAAATAAATAACCATTCACAGTTTCTCTTAATAAACTTAAATTCTAGCATACATGCATAATTCAATGTTTATTAAGCATTTTATTCAAATTATGTGTTCCGGCAGGTGTGAATAAAATGATTCCAAGATCCTAAAATCATTGAAGAACTAAGCACAGTTTGTCGACTTAATCCTAGAACATCTTAGGTAAGCAAAAGCCTTTTTCTAACAGTCTAGAAACTATTCTTGGTTGATAGGTACGTCTAAGAACTTATTAGGTAAACCTATCGATTTTGCCACGACATAAAAGGACTCCTTACTTATATCGTTGAGTTTCACCAAAACTAACAAGTACTCACAATTATTTGTGTACCTTGCCCCTTTAGGACCAATAAGTAACACCTCGCTGAGCGAAAACTATTACTAGATTGATGTAAAGGATATCCAAGCAAGTGTATATTTTGGCATGGCACCTTTTAACTCAATTTTTAAGTTTGGAACTTAAGGCTCTTACTATGTTGGTTAGATTTTAAGTGAACTAAAATCCTTAATCATGCAACATAATCAAGCTTTTGATCTCATGCATTTTAAGACATATTTAAAAGCAATAAATAACTTAAAACATGCATAAGATTAAATGTGATCTAGTATGGCCCGACTTCATCTTGAAGCTTTGACTTCAAAGTCCGTCTTGAAAATCTCCGTGGGAGGCACCATTTTCTTCAAATAGGATAAGCTATAACTAATTACAACTATTTGATGGTTCGCAGACCATATTTGAATTGAAAAATAACTTTGGTACTTTAGACCAATTACATTCAAATTAATGGTACGCAGACCATATTTTCTATCCTATTTGGGCCATACTAGTCACTTCATAACCTGCAAAACAGTACATATACAATATATACCATTCACCCATTCATTATCATGAATGGCCCACATAGCTGGTTAGTAAAACACATTATGCATCACGTAAACATTTGCAGCAATTAATCAAGGGCACCAATAATCTACCAATTATTCAGTCCTTATTAATTCTAATCAAGTTGTTTTAACCTTAAGGATTTGTAGACCTAATCAAGAGTTTATGACTAAAAAGCGCTCCCACTTAAACCAATAAATTTATATGCTTTACTAATTTTAAACATAAAATGTATTTCTAGTCCAACCGGAAACATACAAATTTAATTAAAATTTAAAGCTCATATCAATTTATAATTGAATCCAAAAGTTTAATTTAATTTCAGTCGTATTTAAATTAATTCATGATTTTAATTTTAGTAAAATAATTAGAATAAATAACATTTATTATAATTATAATATTCAAAATTAAAATCCAAGAAAATAATTTAAATTATTAATTTTAAAATTAATTAAAATTACGTAAACTGAAAAATTTCAAATTAAACATTCAAAACGATCTAATCGTAACGCAAACACCCTACACATTGCACGCCCATGGGCCGCACGCACACAGCCATTGCTGGCCATGTGCGCGCAGCCCATGCGCTCGTCGCATAGCTGCTGCATCCCCATCGCAAGCCTCCGCACGCATTGGTGCTCGCTGCGCGCGCCAGCGCTCATCGCACGCGAGCTATCGCTCGCAGTGCGCGCGCGACATCGCTCGCTGGGCGCGCGACATCGCTCGCTGGGCGCGCGACATCGCTCGCTGGGCGCGCGACATCGCTCGCTGGGCGCGCGAGCCATCGCTCGCTGGGCGCGCAACATCGCTCGCTGGGCGGGCGACATCGCTCGCTGTGCGTGCGAGCAATGCTGGTTGTGCGCGCGAGTCCTCGCTCGTTGTGCGCGCGAGCAATGCTGGGCGCAGCGCTCGTGGCACGCGAGCTTGCGCTCGCTGCGCGCGAGGCTGCGCGCTTTTGTGCGAGGCAGCGCGCGTTGTGGCGCAGCTCGCTTGCTGCCCACACGCGACTGCCTTGGCTCGCCCTTCGCCCATGCCCATTCGTCCATTGCTCGTGGCACACGACACAAGGCAGGGCTGCTGCCTTGTGCTCGTGCACTACGCCCTTGCTCATTGCATTCGTGCCGCACGGGCGACGAGCTCCCTTGCTCGTCGTCGCATGCCCGCATTATACAACACCCCTTAAGGGTAACACGAAGCGTCCATTGCTTCGTGCGTGCAAGTTTTATGAACGAATCGCATAAAATTTAAAATTTATTTTAAAATTAATGACAAATTAATAAATAATATTAATTTCATAATTTTAGGGCGAAAAATCGAAAATTTATTATCCAATTGATTTCCGATTGTTATGGATTCAAGTCTAGGTCATAAAAATTTAAAATTTATCATAAATTTACAATTTTTATGGTGGTTTTTAATCATAGGTTTCTAATTAAATTACAATTAATTATGAAAATCAAATTAATTCTAAATTATTCTAATTTTCAACAAATTAATCATAATTACAAATTAGATTGCATAATTAACAAGACTAGGCATTCAAACTTGTTAAACATATGCAGTAGGTCAATCAAAAATTCAAGATTTATCAACAAGAATCGCTAATATTTAATTTAACATCTTAAATTTACGAAATTTTGCATTCGAAAAACTAAAACCTTCGAAAAGTCATAGTTAGGCTTCGAATTTGAGAATTCTGGGTTCGGCAGAAAAATGCTATTTTTGTCAAAATTTTAGAATGCCTTTTACATGCGGAATTGACACAAAAATCACTCAATTCGGATGAGTAACGAAGAAACTGCCGAAAAACTGCGTACGTATAATTAAATAAACGCAATTTGCAATTAATTAACAATTACGAAAATTAATCACCCCTTTTAATTCTTGCAAATTTGTAATATTTAACCATGTTCATGCAATTTAGATTATGAAAATAATAAGGGGCTCGTGATACCACTGTTTGGTTATGATACATATGACATTACATAGATCATGCGGAAACAACCATTAACCCAGGACAACATATTATTTACACATAATCATATAGCATAATTTAGATGCATACTCTTTGTTGCGTGCCCTCCCTAGCTGCGCCCGAACCGAACAAGAACAAGTCTTTAGGACTCCAAGTGTCGTCCCTCCGTAGATAGTCCACAGCACGTCCGGATCCGCCTTAAGATTGACCAACTAGAATCGCCCTTAAGGTACTAGAAAATTTCGGCACTTTTATGAGCAAGATGTGTGTTTTAATTTTCTCTCAAAAAACTCACTTTTGAATACTTTGAAACTTCTTATAAATTGTGAGCCCTAGCCTCATATTTATAGGGGTATGGAAAGGGAATCGAAATCCTATTCAGATACAAATTAATTAAACCTAGAATCCTACAAGAACTCTAATTTAATTAATTTATCAAATAGAATTAGGAATTTAATCATTAACCGAACTCTGCATGTTTTAGGAAACGTGCACGAACACAAACACTTGCACACACACGCACGGCAGCCACCATGGGCCCCCATGCGTGCGCGCGAGCAGCAGCCCACGCAGCGCCCGCGCGCGCTGCGCGCTGCGCGTGCTGTGCGCGCTTTGCGCGCTGCGCAGCCTGCTGGGCCTGGCCTTGCGCTGGGCCTGGCGTGGCTGTTTGTGCGGCGCGCTTGGCTTGCTGGGCGATGGCCTGGCTTCGTGCTGGGCCTCGTCCGGCAGGCCTCGTCCGATGCTTATTCGTACGATGCGCTTCCGATTAAATTTTCCGATTCCGGAATTCATTTCCGATACGAACAATATTTAATATTTCCGATTCCGGAATTAATTTCCGTTTCGAACAAATATTTAATATTTCCGTTTCCGGAATTATTTTCCGATTCCGGTAATATTTCCGATTCTGACAATATTTCCGTTTCCGGCAATATTTCCGATTCTGGCAATATTTCCATTTCCGATAATATTTTCCGATACGTACCATGTTTCCGTTTCCGGCAACATCTACGACTTGGATAATATTTATATTTTCGATACGATCCATATTTCCGTTTCCGGCAATATCATCGTTTCCGGAGTATTCATTTCTTGCCTGTGACGATCTTAGCTCCCACTGAAACCAAGATCCGTCGGTTCCGAATATTCATAGATGGAGTATTTAATGCCATTAAATACTTGATCCGTTTACGTACTATTTGTGTGACCCTACGGGTTCAGTCAAGAGTAAGCTGTGGATTAATATCATTAATTCCACTTGAACTGAAGCGGCCTCTAGCTAGGCATTCAGCTCACTTGATCTCACTGAATTATTAACTTGTTAATTAATACTGAACCGCATTTATTAGACTTATCATAGAATGCATACTTGGACCAAGGGCATTATTTCCTTCACCTCACTCTCTTCGTCCGCGCCCAGCGCGCTGCTCCCCTCTCGCCCAGCCAGCGCGCGGCCCCCTGCTGCCTCCGTCCCTTCGTCGCTGCACACACGCACACGGTTGGTGCGTTGTGTGTTGTCGTTGTTGCTTGTTCGTTCGTTGTTCAATTCTTTTCGCCCAATCACATTATATTTGTGGTTGTTCCGTGCTATAGGCCGGATTGGTATAATTCTCTTCTTCCTTACCTATTCTATTTAAATTCCGTATTTTAAATTATTATATTAATATTGTTTTGAGTAATTAAAATGCTGGGAACCGGTTATGAATACCGTGGTTTGAGGATTTGTGTGTTGTGATTCATTAGGCTTGTTTTAATTATTAAAGGATGAATTTTCAGATTTGTTTGTTGAATAAAGCATTGATTTTTATGATAATAAACTAGTGTTATTGGGAATTTCAAGTTAGGGTTTTAACCTAGACCTAATGAGTCAATTGATTAGAATAATTAGGTGATGATTTTAATTATGATAATCAATTATATTTTTCAGATTTGAATAAAGGTTTAAAGTGTCGATTTTTATTGATTTTAAAGGCGGAAAAAGTATGTTTTCGTACTAGGGATTGATTTTGCAAATTGAGACGTTTTTATTATTGAAAAACGAGTGAATTCTAAAGTCTAAAGGAGGTTTTAAATTTTATAAAGTTGCTGGAAATTTAATGAACATGGAAATAATTTAAGTTTTATTATTTTGATGATAGGAGGTGATTTCGAGTTGAGTGCTCGTTATTGCAAAGTGGCCCCTACGCTTAGGTATTCAAGGTACGTACAAGTCTAGGGCGACCACACCTTTTTGTCAATGACATTACATGATTGTTGATGATGTGAATTACATTATGTGGAATCATGTTTATTTTGGTGAACGAGCATGTGATTTGTGATGTTGGATTTATTGGATTAATTGTTGAACAAGCATGTTGAAATTATTATGAGTATGGATTTCATTGTCAATCATGTTGTTCAATATTTATGCATGCATGGTTTATTTCACATGCAAGGGATGGATTATTTATTTGTATGCTATTGTACGGGATGTCTATCATACTTTGAGCCAATTATTCGTACCTCGTTGTACTATTTATTTTACCACATGTGAAGGGTTAGCTCACGTAAGCCACCGCACATGTAGGGTTCAGTTGAGAATGTTATGTATGAAATGAACTAGGATTTGTCGTGCAAGGGCACAACCATCATGTTAATATGCATGATGTGGAGTCTCACTTTGGTGAGGAGGAACATGGTAGTAATATCACAAGTGTCTTGCTTGGTTGATCACAAGTCTTAAAGCATTACAATAAGATTGTTTTGGTTGTTGTTTATTAATTGAATGTGTGTACATTGTCGAGTCTTGAGTTCGCCTTTAATAAAATATTATTAAACGTAAAGTGCAACCGGAACAAGCTTCAAAACTCTTGGAACGTATATACCTTGATTATGAACAATGGGGGGAGTCTTGCCGGAAAGCTCGTACTCCTACTAATGATACAAGACGTTGTTTCATTTATATTATGCGCAGGAATTCCGTCGGTATGGCCCGACACTCGGTATGGCCCGACACTCGGTATGGCCCGATTTTATTATTTATTATTTGGTGTATGGTTGGCTCCCATCACCTTTTTCCTTTATGGAATATTTCTTTTGGCCCGTTCGAATCTTATTCTAATTAAATTGTGAGTCAAGAGTCGAGTCAAGTGTCGAGTCTTGTATTCATGATTGGTTGTCAATTATTATATGGCTTTTGCATGTTGATTAGTACTTAGTGAGTGATGCATGTTTTAGTCTCATTCACTCTATGCTTGTAAGTACTCATCTTTTGCTGACTACGTGCTTTGTGTGTTCTGGCCATGGCCTTTGCCTTAATGACCCTATGATGATCTATCATTTGCACTTGCATTGATGGGGAGTAGAATAAAATAGCAGGTTGGTAGATCGGAATCATGTGGCTTGGGATGATCGAGAGAGTTGCATGTTTTCGTATTTCGAACTATTTAACTTTACTTTAATTATGTTTGAAACGTTTGAATTATTTATACTTTGGGTTTTGGGCCATTATGGTTCCAAATTGTAGGAGGCCTCAATATTTCATTTATCATGTTTTTAAAAGTTAGTTGACATTTAATTCCGCTGCGTAATTCTGGTAATAGCCTTAACCATTATCACGGTGGCGGTAATACTTTAGTAATTCCTTTATTTTAAGTTGGAAAATGGTTTTATAAAAGCAAGGAATTATTAGGGTGTTACATCGAGAATGCACGCGGAGTACTCCTTCACGTACTCTCGGATGGAGTCCATATGTTGCAAGGTTGTTAGCTTCGTCCGAGCGATGAATTATGTGTTTTCAGGGTAAAATTGGCATATGAGCTCTGTCTTGAACTCTTCCCATGTATCTATCAACACCTTCTTGGCTTGGATGTCGACGTACTTACAACGCACCAGAATTTAGCATCATCCGCCAAATACATTAATTGTTGCAGTGTCCACCATCAGATTCTCCTTCAGTTAGCAAATCCTGAAGTATTGCTCCATGTCGAAGATGAAGTTGTCGACCTCTTTGGAGTCTCTCCCACCACAGAAAGTACGAGGCTTGGGTGGCTTGATTCGGCTTGTACCGCCACCACTAGTGTCTCTGTTAGCACGCATCAGAGTAGCGCACTTGTCCTGTGAGTCATCAACCATCCCTTGTAGATAGTTGAGATGCTCACGCAATGATTCTCTTTCAGTTTTCAGTTCTTCGACGTCGGCCTCAAGATCGTCTATCCGCTTATCTTGCTTGATGACGATCTCTTCGGTCTGGGTCCATGATTCAGACTTGCCCTCCAGCCAGGCTAGTCTTTCTAGTATTGCTTCCATCTTGAGGTGCTCCCTCGAGTCTCTCGGGTCTAGAATTGAGCCTTGGCTCTGATACCAACTGTCACGGTCCGGATGTTTTGGGCACCGGATACCATAGCTCGTGGCCCACGACACAAGGCAGGGCTGCTGCCTTGTGCTCGTGCACCATGCCTTGCTCATTGCATTCGTGCCGCACGGGCGACGAGCTCCCTTGCTCGTCGTCGCATGCCCGCACTATACAACACCCCTTAAGGGTAACACGAAGCGTCCATTGCTTTGTGCGTGCAAGTTATATGAACGAATCGCATAAAAAATTTAAAATTTATATTTAAAATTAATGACAAATTAATAAATAATATTAATTTCATAATTTTAGGGCGAAAAATCGAAAATTTATTATTCAATTGATTTCCGATTGTCATGGATTCAAGTCTAGGTCATAAAAATTTAAAATTTATCATGAATTTACAATTTTTATGGTGGTTTTTAATCATAGGTTTCTAATTAAATTATAATTAATTATGAAAATCAAATTAATTCTAAATTATTCTAATTTTCAACAAATTAATCATAATTACAAATTAGATTGCATAATTAACAAGGCTAGGCATTCAAACTTGTTAAACATATACAGTAGGTCAATAAAAAATTCAAGATTTATCAACAAGAATCGCAAATATTTAATTTAACATCTTAAATTTACGAAATTTTGCATTCGAAAAACTAAAACCTTCGAAAAGTCATAGTTAGGCTTCGAATTTGAGAATTCTGGGTTCGGCAGAAAAATGTTATTTTTGTCAAAATTTTAGAATGCCATTTACATGCGGGATTGACACAAAAATCACTCGATTTGGATGAGTAACGAAGAAACTGCCGAAAAACTGCGTACGTATAATTAAATAAACGCAATTTGCAATTAATTAACAATTACGAAAATTAATCACCCCTTTTAATTCTTGCAAATTTGTAATATTTAACCATGTTCATGCAATTTAGATTATGAAAATAATAAGGGGCTCGTGATACCACTGTTAGGTTATGATACATATGATAATTCATAAATCATGCGGAAACAACCATTAAGCCAGGAATACATATTATTTACACATAATCATATAGCATAATTTAGATGCATACTCTTTGTTGCGTGCCTTCCCTAGCTGCGCCCGAACCGAACAAGAACAAGTCTTTAGGACTCCAAGTGTCGTCCCTCCGTAGATAGTCCACAGCACGTCCGGATCCGCCTTAAGATTGACCAACTAGAATCGCCCTTAAGGTACTAGAATTTTCGGCACTATTGAGCAAGGAATGTGGCTGAATTTTTTATCTCAAAACTCACTTTGAATACTTGAATTATCTCTGAAAATATGTGACCCTAGGCACGTATTTATAGAGTTATGGAAAGGGAATTGTAATCCTAGTAGGACACGAATTAATTAAACTTAGAATCCTACAAGAACTCTAATTAATTAATTTATCCTTTTAGGAATAGGAATTTAATCATATACTAACTCTAATAGTTTTAGGAATCATGCATGAACACAAACTCACACACACACGGCAGCCACAAGGGTCGCCCATGCGCGTGCGTGCGAGCAGCAGCCCACGCAGCGAGGCCCACGCAGCCGTGGCCTTGCGCGCGCTGGGCCTGCCTTGCGGTAGGCCTGGGCGCTGCCTTGCCTGGGCTTGTGGCGCGCGTTTGGCTTGCTGGGCGATGGCCCGACTTCGTGCTGGGCCTTCGTCCGGCAGGCCTCGTCCGATGCTAATTCGTACGATACGCTTCCGATTAAATTCCCGGTTCCGGAATTCATTTCCGATACGAACAATATTTAATATTTCCGATTCCGGAATTAATTTCCGTTTCGAACAAATATTTAATATTTCCGTTTCCGGAATTATTTTCCGATTCCGATAATATTTCCGATTCTGACAATATTTCCGATTCTGGTAATATTTCCATTTCCGTTAATATTTTCCGATACGTACCATGTTTCCGTTTCCGGCAACATCTACGACTTGGATAATATTTATATTTCCGATACGATCCATATTTCCGTTTCCGGCAATATCATCGTTTCCGGAGTATTCATTTCTTGCTTGTGACGATCTCAGCTCCCACTGAAACCAAGATCCGTCGATTCCGAATATCCATAGATGGAGTATCTAATGCCATTAAATACTTGATCCGTTTACGTACTATTTGTGTGACCCTACGGGTTCAGTCAAGAGTAAGCTGTGGATTAATATCATTAATTCCACTTGAACTGAAGCGGCCTCTAGCTAGGCATTCAGCTCACTTGATCTCACCGAATTATGAACTTGTTAATTAATACTGAACCGCATTTATTAGACTTAACATAGAATGCATACTTGGACCAAGGGCATTATTTCCTTCAGTCTCCCACTTGTCCTTAGGGACAAGTGTGCATTTCCTAATTCCTTTGTCGCTCGATGCTTGCTCTTGAACATAAGGTAAGAGTTGTCATCCTTATTATGTCCAGAGGTGTTTCTCGGTTTCAGAGTTCAACTGATCAAATAAACAGATAATCATAGCCTATGATTCATCCGAGCACGGCCATGCATTTCACAGTTTCTAGCTCTCCGAGTGGCCTTGTACAACTTTTAAGCATCTCATCCCGATTTATGGGAGGACAATCCCAATCTTGCGATCTTGAGATTAGACTTCGTTTGATAGGTGATTACCTGAGCGTTGCCTTTATAGCCTCCTTTTACGGTGCGACGGTTGGTCAACGTCAAAGCAACCAGTTCTCAAACAAGTAATCTCAAATCACTCAGGTATTGAGGATTTAGTGTCTAATAATTTTAATGAAATTTACTTATGACAGATATTCATCTCTTACAGTAAAGTTTCATAGGTCTTGTCCGATATTAGTCTTCCCAAAGTAAGTATCTATGCAAATGATTATGACATTGCCATGTCCACATAGTTCAAGAAACAGAACTACTAGTCATCTTGCATTCTAATCGTCTAATGTTTTCTATGCGTCCAATTTTATAGAAAACTCCGACTAGGGACCATTTTCAACCTTTGACATTCAAGTTCACTTGATAGACATTTCTTAGTCACAGGACTGGTCCTGACAGTCTATCTTGAATATATCGTCAAATTTGAAGGGACTCATCATTTAATACTAAACCAATATTAAATGGAATATGAAAATACATTTCATATATGATAAATGTTCAACCCCATTGTTTTACAACCATGGGCCTCAAACCCATCTTTATAACAGTTCATGGAATTCAAAGCTATGCTTGATTTCCAGTGCTACAACGTGAGTGTTGCTTCTCACTTGTTGCATAGGTTTAGTTATTATGCTTTGCCAATCTTAATATCCTTTTTATCGAATGATTTTCGAGATATGATGATAAGATCTTTTCGAGTTTGTTTATTATGTGATCTAGTCTTTCTTACTTTGATGGTGGTTTTACTCATTTTGCAATGTAGAACCATCAAGTTAGCAGACGTTTTTCTTGCTTCAAGAATAGTTCTACGCATTTTTCAATGAAGAACCATCAAGTCAGCAGATAGGTGATCTACCCAAGTTCAATGAAGAACTCTTTAATATAAACAACTCTATTTTATTGCTTCTTAGGCAATAAGTACTTTTACTTCAACTGTTTAGGTTGCTAGTGATGCTTTGTTTGGATTTACTTATCCAAGCAGTTCCCAGACAAGTGGAAGACTTTCCAGCTGTATCTTAGAACATAGAAATTAATATTTTAATTTCCCACGCAACAACTCATGGTCTCCAATCCATGTTGCCATTTCAAAACACGATGCTCTATAGATCGTCCTTATCAATGGTTAACTCCAAAGGGTCTTGCTTGATCCTTTGCCAGTGTTTATGCGTGCAGCATCAATGTTTAGCATATCTTTCTTTCCTTGAATCAAGAACTATTCCTATGTACCTTTTCAAGTACCATAAGTATTCTTGATCTCAATCTAGTTGATCTTCACTTAGATCAATAGAGATTGGTATATGTTCGTCATGCCTAAAGTCATACGATACGTTTTTGGCGATCCTCTTATTATATCATACATGATAAATTCTTTTGCAGAATAATTCCCAATTGAATTCTATTCATGTAACTTTAGCTTATCTAGTTTCAGTAGATACTAAATTCAGCTAAATTCTTTGACATATAATATAGGTTAAGAATCTCATTTAGACTCTTTGATGTTTAACTTAGTAAATGCTTATACATAGTTCAAACATCCTTTACTTAGATTTATTCACATGGGTCGAATATCTCCAATGGAGACTTTCGTGTTTGATTTAGTAAATGCCATTACTTAATCCAAAACAATATCATAAGATCTTTGTAAATAGATCTTAATACCCAGTATGTAATAAGTTTCGCCTTGGTCCATCATTGATGAATAATTTCAAATCTAAGTATTTAGCATTTGAATGTTATTTCACATTAGAGAGATATGTGTGATACACATAGGACCAAATAAGTTTTACGTACTCCCACTAAACTTCTTATATATCTATAAGAATCATGTATATTTTATGAAACTAAAATGCTTATTAGCTTCACTTAAAATACAGTTCCAATTCCCAATTGCTCGCTTAAATCTTCACAAGCTAGCATTCATTTCAAGCATTATTTGGATCCACAAATCCTATGACATACCATGTACATAGTTTCTTCCAACATTTGATTGAGGAATACGTTTTGTCGTCCAATTGCCATATGTATCAATATGCAATCATTGCCTGAATTATAGACTTAAGCATTATGATTATGCATGAGGTTTCAACACAATCCACGCCGTGAATTTGCTTGTAACCTTTAGCAACTAATCTAGCTTTGTGTGTGAACACAATTCCATGTTTGATGGTTTTTATCCTTAAAACAAACTTGCAACCAATAGGTGTGAAACTATTCTTGCAAATCAACAAAATTTCAATTTTGTCATCAAAACACTAAGTACGTTTTATGGCCTCTAACCATTTAAAACATTTGAGTCTATCTATGGCCTCTAAACATTTTAGGGAATCTATATTTCGTCATAGCTTTCTTACAAGTCACAAACTCATTAATCTATATGATAATAGTTTGACTGCAAGTTGTAGGTTTCTTCACTATTTAATAGAAGAATCTCATAGTTTCATTGACCTGATCTCTATGTTTCTTCACTATCTAATAGAAGAATCTCATAGTTTCAGTGACTTGAATTCTATGCCTACTTTGGGTATAGAACATCAAACAAATAGAATAATAGCCACTTGAAAGTCCTTTGAATATTCTGTTCTCCTTGAAGCACTTGTAAAGTCTTCTAAGAGATGTCTATTCTTTAAAACCACTTCTAAAGTCCTTAAAGAATACGTGTTCGGATTTTCTAAAGAACTTCGAAAAGCCTCCGGAATGTCCGTTTATGTTTGTTGTTCGCCTCGAAGACTTTCGAGGTCTATTTTCTCCCACTTGTCATTTTTGGAAACGAATCTCCAAAAGGACATTATTTCGAGCAAACAAACATTATGTTCTCAAAAAATTCGTGGTAGAAACAATACCCTTGTGTTTCATTTGAATAAATCATAATGAAACATATATCTATACTTGAGCCTTAGTTTGTCGAATGACAAACACTAAGCTCCCACTGAGTTTTGCAACTCTCTAGATATATTTTATGAAAAGTTATTCTGAAATTACTTTTCAATAGCTTTGACGAATTTGGTTTAGTTTGGTGGTAGTTGAGCATTTTGTTTTAGAAATTAAAGGAAAAGTCTTTATGATCCATCATTGATCGAATCAAGTACTAATCGACTTCGATCATTCCAACTTAGATATGCCATATCTTATGGACCTAGATTGTGAAATTACACCACACAATCATTGATGATCATATTTGGTCTCAAGTAATCATCAACATGATCTAACCTAGATCTTTATGATTTCTTGCCAAGTGGACTTTATACTTCTGAATCTTTGAACTAGCCAAACAGATTCAACTTATATCACATTTGAGTAAATAAACCTACATTCACTCAAATCCATGTGAAATAATAAAGTCATAAAACCTTTCTTTAGCTTTGAACTCTATCGTCTAGGCGTTCTAACAATAGTTCATATTCTTTGTTACTTTCAACAAGTAAGACTAGTTGTCTTAAAATGATCTAGAAATCAATCAACTTTCAAAAGTCCATCAAAATAGAGCTTATGAATGTTAACTTGTTGATATGGTCTAAGCAACAATGCCAAAGATTTGTGGAACTCAAATCAAGGGGTTGATTTGAACCTAGTAAAGTTCTTTAAAGAGTTGTTTGTTTTAATCAAGCATATTGACTCAACCTGAAATTGACCATTTCATTCAAATAAACAAACAAACATTGTTTTTGTTTTTCTTGAATGTGAGTCTTTCTGTGTTTGAAAACAGAAATTTAGGTATGTTGATTATGGAACAAAATAGCCATTAAGTTCCAGCCTTTGAAAGGACTTAAAACAAACTAGATGACCCTACAACTAATGTAGCATTGCCATGCTTCATTTCCCACTTGTAGGTCATTAGTGTATCCTAGCTTCCATTGTTTGAGTTATTACCGAAGTAAGAACCTCAAGCGGTATATGATACCAAGGAAGTTTGATTGCTAGGTCACTTCTCTTTAAACATAAATTTATAGGTAGAAACGGAATCGTAAATTCCTTTCATTTGTTCCTCGTTTTCCTATTTCTTGTACCCTTTCTTATAGTCTTAAGAATTGAATTCTTTAGTGTTGACTTTTATACTTTGTTAGACATGTCCAATGTCACCCCAACAAGGTTCTTACCATTTAATTTATGTTGAATATTAAGTTTCAACTAGATGATCTTACCAGAAGCTTCTAAAGTTCTCTAAGCATCGATCTATTCGAATGTCTAGGGACTAGACTCATTCGAGAATTAAATGGACAAAGATATTAGGTTGTTAACCATTGGTAAAGCTGAGCGTTTAAGCTCAATGCTTTATGATCTCAAAACTACAGTGTATTTTGAATTCACAAGCACCAATTGGTTTGCCATTCGATTTTGATATTCGAAAACAACCATAAAAGTCGATATAAGAAACGTACATTTTAAATTGCTCACTTTCTCTCTTTTCCGTGAATCGTTCTTGGATTCACTACCAATCGAGGAAATTTGCTGTTACCTTTCTAAAAGGATTTATTGCAGTGCAAGATATTTAATTATAAACAATAATTAAAACATACATTGAAGCATGCAAAGTCTAAACATTTATCATGAATAATAACTTGAAATTAAAGCAACCATGCAATTCAAACAAGTTATTAGCATTTTATTCGATTTTATTGTTCCGGCAGGTGTGAATAAAATGATTCCAAGATCCTAAAATCATTGAAGAACTAAGCACAGTTTGTCGACTTAATCCTAGAACATCTTAGGTAAGCAAAAGCCTTTTGCTAATAGTCTAGAAACTATTCTTGGTTGATAGGTACGTCTAAGAACTTATTAGGTAAACCTATTGATTTTTCCACGACATAAAAGGACTCCTTACTTATATCGTTGAGTTTCACCAAAACTAACATGTACTCACAATTATTTGTGTACCTTGCCCCTTTAGGACCAATAAGTAACACCTCGCTGAGCGAAAACTATTACTAGATTGATGTAAAGGATATCCAAGCAAGTGTATATTTTGGCATGGCACCTTTTAACTCAATTTTTAAGTTTGGAACTTAAGGCTCTTACTATGTTGGTTAGATTTTAAGTGAACTAAAATCCTTAATCATGCAACATAATCAAGCTTTTGATCTCATGCATTTTAAGACATATTTAAAAGCAATAAATAACTTAAAACATGCATAAGATAAATGTGATCTAGTATGGCCCGACTTCATCTTGAAGCTTTAACTTCAAAGTCTGTCTTGAAAATCTCCGTGGGAGGCACCATTTTCTTCAAATAGGATAAGCTATAATTAAAACTAATTACAACTAGTTGATGGTACGCAGACCATATTTGAATTGAAAAACAACTTTGGTACTTTAGACCAATTACATTCAAATTAATGGTACGCATACCATATTTTCTATCCTATTTGGGCCATACTAGTCACTTCATAACCTGCAAAACAGTACATATACAATATATACCATTCACCCATTCATTATCATGAATGGCCCACATAGCTGGTTAGTATAACACATTATGCATCACGTAAACATTTGCAGCAATTAATCAAGGGCACCAATAATCTACCAATTATTCAGTCCTTATTAATTCTAATCAAGTTGTTTTAACCTTAAGGATTTGTAGACCTAATCAAGAGTTTATGACTAAAAAGGGCTCCCACTCAAACCAATAAATTCATATGCTTTACTAATTTTAAACATAAAAATGTATTTCTAGTCTAACCGGAAACATACAAATTTAATTAAAATTTAAAGCTCATATAAATTTATAATTGAATCCAAAAAGTTTAATTTAATTTTAGTCGTATTTAAATTAATTCATGATTTTAATTTTAGTAAAATAATTAGAATAAATAAAATTTATTATAATTACAATATTCAAAATTAAAATCCTAGAAAATAATTTAAATTATTAATTTTAAAATTAATTAAAATTACGTAAACTGAAAAATTTCAAATTAAACATTCAAAACGATCTAATCGTAACGCAAACATCCTACGCATTGCACGCCCATGGGCCGCACGCACATAGCCATTGCTGGCCATGTGCGCGCAGCCCATGCGCTCGTCGCATAGCTGCTGCATCTTCCATCGCAAGCCATCGCAGGCTGTGGTGCTCGCTGCGCGCGCGCCAGCGCTCGTCGCACGCGAGCCATCGCTCGATGTGCGCGCTCGCCAGCGCTCGCTGCGCGCGCTCCATCGCTCGCTGTGCGCGCGAGCCATCGCTCGCTGTGCGCGCGAGCCATCGCTCGCTGTGCGCGCGAGCCATCGCTCGCTGTGCGCGCGAGCAATTCCGCGCGATCAACGCTGGGCGCAGCGCTCGTGGCACGCGAGCTTGCGCTCGCTGCGCGCGAGGCTGCGCGCGCTTGCGCGAGGCAGTGCGCGTTGTGGCGCAGCTCGCTTGCTGCCCACACGCGACTGCCATGGCTTGCCTTTCGCCCATGCCCATTCGTCCATAGCTCGTGGCCCACGACACAAGGCAGGGCTGCTGCCTTGTGCTCGTGCACCATGCCTTGCTCATTGCATTCGTGCCGCACGGGCGACGAGCTCCCTTGCTCGTCGTCGCATGCCCGCACTATACAACACCCCTTAAGGGTAACACGAAGCGTCCATTGCTTTGTGCGTGCAAGTTATATGAACGAATCGCATAAAAAATTTAAAATTTATATTTAAAATTAATGACAAATTAATAAATAATATTAATTTCATAATTTTAGGGCGAAAAAATCGAAAATTTATTATTCAATTGATTTCCGATTGTCATGGATTCAAGTCTAGGTCATAAAAATTTAAAATTTATCATGAATTTACAATTTTTATGGTGGTTTTTAATCATAGGTTTCTAATTAAATTATAATTAATTATGAAAATCAAATTAATTCTAAATTATTCTAATTTTCAACAAATTAATCATAATTACAAATTAGATTGCATAATTAACAAGGCTAGGCATTCAAACTTGTTAAACATATACAGTAGGTCAATCAAAAATTCAAGATTTATCAACAAGAATCGCAAATATTTAATTTAACATCTTAAATTTACGAAATTTTGCATTCGAAAAACTAAAACCTTCGAAAAGTCATAGTTAGGCTTCGAATTTGAGAATTCTGGGTTCGGCAGAAAAATGCTATTTTTGTCAAAATTTTAGAATGCCATTTACATGCGGGATTGACACAAAAATCACTCGATTTGGATGAGTAACGAAGAAACTGCCGAAAAACTGCGTACGTATAATTAAATAAACGCAATTTGCAATTAATTAACAATTACGAAAATTAATCACCCCTTTTAATTCTTGCAAATTTGTAATATTTAACCATGTTCATGCAATTTAGATTATGAAAATAATAAGGGGTTCGTGATACCACTGTTAGGTTATGATACATATGATAATTCATAAATCATGCGGAAACAACCATTAAGCCAGGAATACATATTATTTACACATAATCATATAGCATAATTTAGATGCATACTCTTTGTTGCGTGCCTTCCCTAGCTGCGCCCGAACCGAACAAGAACAAGTCTTTAGGACTCCAAGTGTCGTCCCTCCGTAGATAGTCCACAGCACGTCCGGATCCGCCTTAAGATTGACCAACTAGAATCGCCCTTAAGGTACTAGAATTTTCGGCACTATTGAGCAAGGAATGTGGCTGAATTTTTTCTCTCAAAACTCACTTTGAATACTTGAATTATCTCTGAAAATATGTGACCCTAGGCACGTATTTATAGAGTTATGGAAAGGGAATTGTAATCCTAGTAGGACACGAATTAATTAAACTTAGAATCCTACAAGAACTCTAATTAATTAATTTATCCTTTTAGGAATAGGAATTTAATCATATACTAACTCTAATAGTTTTAGGAATCATGCATGAACACAAACTCACACACACACGGCAGCCACAAGGGCCGCCCATGCGCGTGCGTGCGAGCAGCAGCCCACGCAGCGAGGCCCACGCAGCCGTGGCCTTGGCGCGCGCTGGGCCTGCCTTGCGGTATGCCTGGGCGCTGCCTTGGCTGGGCTTGTGGCGCGCGTTTGGCTTGCTGGGCGATGGCCCGACTTCGTGCTGGGCCTTCGTCCGGCAGGCCTCGTCCGATGCTAATTCGTACGATACGCTTCCGATTAAATTCCCGGTTCCGGAATTCATTTCCGATACGAACAATATTTAATATTTCCGATTCTGGAATTAATTTCCGTTTCGAACAAATATTTAATATTTCCGTTTCCGGAATTATTTTCCGATTCCGATAATATTTCCGATTCTGACAATATTTCCGTTTCTGGCAATATTTCCGATTCTGGTAATATTTCCATTTCCGTTAATATTTTCCGATACGTACCATGTTTCCGTTTCCGGCAACATCTACGACTTGGATAATATTTATATTTCCGATACGATCCATATTTCCGTTTCCGGCAATATCATCGTTTCCGGAGTATTCATTTCTTGCCTGTGACGATCTCAGCTCCCACTGAAACCAAGATCTGTCGATTCCGAATATCCATAGATGGAGTATCGATCTAATGCCATTAAATACTTGATCCGTTTACGTACTATTTGTGTGACCCTACGGGTTCAGTCAAGAGTAAGCTGTGGATTAATATCATTAATTCCACTTGAACTGAAGCGACCTCTAGCTAGGCATTCAGCTCACTTGATCTCACTGAATTATTAACTTGTTAATTAATACTGAACCGCATTTATTAGACTTAACATAGAATGCATACTTGGACCAAGGGCATTATTTCCTTCACATACCGGGTTTGAAGATTAACGAGTCAGATCGAAAATTTTATACACGGGAGAATACCGAATCAGGTTATGATCGGGTGGTTGTAGTTGGGATGGGTTGAAACTAAAGCTGTCAATTCTCAACCCCAACCGTTGAACCCATTGGGTTAGTCCGATCATTTAGATCCCGAACCATTAATAACCCGTGAGATATAACCAGAAACCCGTTCCGATCCGATTGCATTCTACATGAACCTGAACCCGAACCGATCAGAGAATATTAACCCAATTAAGATATGCAACATGATAATAAACTATTTCGCGACAACCTAATCCGTCTCAACCCTAATCGAACGGATCTGAAACCTATTAATGACCCGAACCGTCTCAGTTTGAACCGTTTCAACCTTAGAAAAAGTCATTTAATCCGAACTTCTTACAACCCGAACTCTTTCAACTCGTAACCCGTTTAATCCGAAACGATTACGGCCCATAACATGTTCAACCGGAACTGTTTACAACATGTAACCCTTTTAATCCGAACCATTTACAATTGTTAACCTTTTTAAACCAACCTTATGATCAATATTGTTGATTCATGTTCAATTAATGAATTCTTAATCATAATACCCATTTTAACTGCAATATATGACGAAATTTATTTTTACAAGCTTATTTAACTCGTAAGTTGTAATTATTGAACCTTTCTAAACTAAGGATATAATTTAATGTGCATCGTTCAACCATTCAAACTATTGTTTATCAACCGAGTAAGTAACTAAATATGTCATCATCTAAACTTATTTGACTTATTGTTCTTTATTGATCAGATATATTTCCAATAATTGTAACTCGTAGAAACTTAGGTCTATCAAATCTCCTCTCTCTCCTGTAAATCCTAGCCTCCATGATAATTATTAAGGGGTTTCTATCGGTTTTTACCGGTAAAAAATCTCAATTGCTTTATTTTCTTGTGCTTTTTCTTTTTAACTTTTGTTCTCGTAGGTCTAATAATGCTCCATCTTCCGGAGAGGAACGTTTCTACCTTAAAAGACATGGTCTTTTCTTCTCTCTTTTCGAAAGGTTTGCTGCTTTTGTGCTAGTATCGAGTTGAGGGGTGTTGTTTGTGTATTTCATGGTGGAAATTGTGTTGTTTCTAGTTTACGAGATACTCAATACAACGAAAAGAAGCCTTGACATCGAAGTTATTTCATGGCTACACATATACCATGATTTCGTAGCCGTTCTTCAATATTTTCTCATTTAGTTAATTTGAAAAAAAAAATATTATTATATTTTAGATATGCTCTTGTTCTTGTTTAGGGAAAAAATTGATTGTAGATGTCGTATGTCTTTATTTTATTGAAAATTTTCCTTACCAGTCAAAAAAGATATATTTCCAATAAAAATATATTACTGTATAGTTATAGTATTGTTGAATTAGATAGTTGTAAACATGTCTATAATCTCATAAACTTATTTAGTTATATAATTACCGTAATACATATTAATATATTTGTAAACTTATAATCTCATAAAGTTAAATAGAAATAGATATTTGTAAACCAATATTCTCACAAAGTTAAATACTTAAATAATTATGCAATTATATCGTTACAAATTTATATCCTCATATAGTTGTAGTTTAAACTAGTTATGATCATCAAAACCTAGTTATTAGCTTATTAGAGTGATCAATTGTAGATGTCATAGTCCTTAATTCTTTTCAGTGTTATAAAACTTATGCATTCATATTATTTTATTAGTCTTGCACTCTTTTTTTGACTCGTTTTGAACGATTAATCGATTACTAAACTAAATTGGTCTAATTCAATATATTATAAAATTATAACCAACCAACTAATAAAAAACTATGTTGTTTTAGAAAAATCGACTTAATTCATTAACATTTGAGCTTGTCGATCTGTCACATTTGGTTGTTGAATCAGTTTGTCTCATTGTTGTTTAAAACAATTTTTTTTGGTTCTACTACGAGGCTAGGAGTTCCTATCGTGTTCGGCGAGTGGACTAATCTCCCGCGGAAGTTTTCATGGGTACCTCGATAAGAAACATCCTCCCAGTTGAGGTTTTTTCCATATCCAAGGTTCGAAGCCGAGACCCTTGGTTAAGGAGCAAGAGAACCTTGTTAATTCATTTTGTAAACAAAATATAAACTGTATAGTGAAACATAATAATAATCATTATTAAGTATATTTATGTGGAGTAATAAAGCACGATAAATAATTAGCTAATTAAGTTGGTAAGACTTATAACTCAATACTTGTTTGTCACGAGTTCGGATCTTTTTATTAGCGCATTTTTTTTTAATTCATAATCCTTGTTAAAAAGGGGACATGGCATTTTTCGGCGCTTATTTTTTTGGCGCTTAAATATGGTGACAAGTGGAAAACATACTTTCTTAGCAACTCTTTTTAATATCTATATCTATATTATTAAAGCAAAGTGATGGTTAGTAAGAGGACACCAAACCTCAATCCCTCAACTCTCATTCATTGGATAAATTAGAAAATGTAATAAATTCTTATGAAATAAATAAATAAAATCAACCGACATATCTTTAAATTTTAAAATTGGAAACTTGAATAAAACATATGGTTTGGAAATTTTCAAACACATTTACAAAGTTTGCTAAATTTTAATCAATCTAATAAAATATAGAAAATATCACTAATTTTTTCCTATGATTAACTTACACAAACTCTAATCATTTTTAAAAACAAAAAACAAAACTTTAGTTAAATAATATTAAACCGGCCATATACTTTATAACTTACAATTCATATTAAAAAAAACATCTAAAACTCATTCTCCCCTGCAAAGTATGGTCGTATTACCAATATTACTACGTACTTTGCCCATATTTGATTCTTGCCATTTGTAAAAGATGTGTTATTATTTTTATTTTTTTATTTTTTTTGACAAAGGCTAAAGAAGATGTGTTGTTATGAGAAACATATAAGAACGTGGATAATATTATATTTTCATAAATGTTAATTTTCTAATTTGAGTCTTATTTTATTGAATTTAACTTCCACAATTATTCTTTTAATTAGGTTTTCATGGTCCAATTTTCCACTAGCCTTTTAGTTTTAAAGAAGTCTCGCGCATATTAGCATGGACACAAACTAGTATTAGTGTTAGTATAAAATATAGACTTGGTAAAGAGTGCAAGTCTTATAGATTTTTTTTTTTTAACATATATAGGAAACTCTTATAGGCTGGGGTGTTTAGTTCGCAATGGAGTATGTGGAAATAATGACTTTATTTAATTTTTTTTGTTTGTGGGACCAGTTGTTTGGGCTGGTCCTACTAGACCAATGTGTACGCATTTTTTGCATATGTTATTTTATGTGAATCTTATGTTTTGTTATTGGATATGTTTTGGAATTTTTTTCCATTATTTGGGGCATTATCAATTGTATATGTTTTGTATTAAATTACATGAATATTGGATGTAGTAAGATTTTTTATTAGTTAATCTTGTATCAGTATTGAATTATCTATCTATACTATAAAAGACGTTTCTACAAACGTCTACATGCCACGTGGCTCTCTCCCTCAATCCATAAATCAATATTGTTGTTAATCTACTTTCATTTTAAAAATGAGATAAGTGGTTTGCATAAGATTCGAACTCGCGACCTCCACTTTCAACACTAGGTGTTATCCAATTGAGCTATGATTTTTTATGTTATCTTTGCAAAATTAATATTAGTTTAATACAAAAAAAAAATTATCTTGTGAAAAAAAATTCAGACATATATAATTTCATTGAGTATAATAATTAATTCTTATTCACATACTACTCCGGGGTATCAACCTGGCCAAAATACTAGTTTTAAAAATTAAAAGAAGCAAATTTTATGTTTTACAATCTATAAAAAAAATTCGAATTTGTGTATTTCCACCTAAAAATCTCAAACTTTTATTTAATTAAAAAAAATAAAAAATATGGTTCTACCACCTTTTAACAACGAAATTAACAAGATTTTTATGAATTAATTGGGGCATTATCAAAGTTAATTGATTGAGTTGATCGAACAGAAAAAGTCCAAATAAGATTACCAAGTCAGCAAACAAGATTCTGGATGCATGTTGTCCACTCCTAAAAGGATGGAGAAGGTACACGTGTCATGTAATTACTTGATCATCAGGCAAAACAGATAACATAAATCCCAATTGACAACCTTGACCACTAAATAATTCGCCCGCCAAAAATAAATCGATAAAAATGGAGTTGAAAAAAATGGGTAAAATCTTAATAATGTTAGCTACAATAGTAGTAGGGGAAGATCTTGATAGTGGGCAGCAAGCAGAGACAAGCGCAGCCGAGTCGGCAACGGCAACGGCAACGCCGAGGGTGCTACTAATCTTGGCCGCCATTTTGGAACGTTTGGTTGCTAGGAATGATCCACTTATAGAGCATAGTCGTAGCAACTTGATTTATCATGTTGGTCCGAACTTGAAGGTGTTTAATGGGGTGAGATCTCCGAACATAAGTATAGCCAAGTATTTGGAGAGGCTATACAAGTATACAAAGTGTAGCCCTTCTTGTTTTGTGGTTGGATATGTGTATATAGATAGGTTGGTTCATAAACACCCTGAGTTGCTCGTTATTTCTATTAACGTTCATAGGTTACTCCTCACAAGCGTCATGATTGCGTCTAAGATGCTTGACGATGTGTACGTTCTCTTTTTCCCCTTCTCTTTAGTAACGTGTAATTAAGAATGTCATGTTTTATCATTCATTTAATCGAACACCTTCTTGTTTTTAACAGGAATGTCGCATAAACTTTCTAAAACATATATAGTACTACGTCATTTAATTAACCCTCGATCAACAACATAATTTCAAGAGGGACCTGATTATTTTTAAATGCAATCGGGTGTATGAAAATTAATACCAAGTACTAGTATTAGAATTTACAAGTAGGGACCGAATTGTGTTTGTTTTACCTACTATAACTTGAAATTTCTTTCAACAAAAATTAAATAAGAAATTAACTTCTCTTTTTAAATAAATTTTATTTCTATTGGTAAATAATAACTAAAGTTTTTATAAGCTCAAGGTAAACGTTTAAAAATAAATTAAATTAAAGTGTTAATTTGTTTTGTTTTTTAAAACCTGTAAAAAAAACGCGACTACCCTTGATTGTACTCCATGCAATAAGTAAAAGAAGTCGTTTATAGAAAATTGCAAAAAAATGGGAAATACGCTATTTAATGGAAGGATTTTTTTGTCATTTAACACCTTATAGGTGTCATTTAACACCTTACTTATTTTTTATTGTTTTTAAACACCTTAAAAAACAAAAAAAAACTAGAAATCAACACCACTTGACGATTTTTGTTAGAAAAAACATTAGTTTTTAACTATGCTAAAGTTCCCAAGGCATGATATGGTGGTATACAACTCCTTCTACCATCAAATTATGCTTTGGAAGCTATAGCATGGTTAAAATCAACGTTTTTTTCTAATGAAAATCGTTAAGCGGTGTTGATTTATAAATTTTTAGATTTTTAAGGTGTTTAAATATAATAAAAAATAAGTAAGGTGTTTAATTACAAAGACTAATTTTTTTAAGGTGTTAAATGAAAAAAAATCCTTAATGGAATGTAAGTGTAAATGTCTACTTAAATACAAAGCACGAGTATATAATATGGAATACTCTGTAAACAATATCTCTGCTGCATGTTTTCGTCAATTTATCTCAAAGTATCCGTGTTGAATTTTCGACACTGCGACATGGGTTATACAAATGGACAATCCAACACTATATATATTTAACAAAAATCATGATTTATTTTTACAAAATAGCTGTATCGACAAATTGAACACGTATCCGTATTCAATATGAGTATATATTTGAGTCTAAGTAACGTAGCTTATAATTATTGTTTTTGTAAATGCCAGGCAATACAACAATGCGTTCTATGCTAAAGTTGGAGGAATAAGCAACACAGAGCTAAACAGATTGGAGCTTGAATTACTTTTCTTGTTAGATTTCGAATTGATGGTTAGTTCTCCCATATTTCAGAGCTATTGTTGGTATCTTGAGAGGGAAGATTTGCGAATTGGCTCTACATTTATCCCAAGAATTGAACAGCTAGCCATTGTCATTTGATATCAAAGATGACGTCAATTGTATTTGATTATTTTGGAAAGAAACACATATCCTTTTTATTCTAGGTAACTAAGATTTTCTTTTATATTACCTCTCCTTCATAATAATCTTTACATTTACTATTTGCACAAATTTTAAAACAAAAGATAGAGAGTGTTTAAAAAGGGTGTAAATATAATAAAATACGGATAAAGTAAGAAATATGTGTAATACAAAGAAAAGAGAAGAGGAAATGAGAGAGAACAATTGTGTCTTATTCCATGAACAATGAAGTATATATACATATAATAGAATAGAGTTTATTTGGGGAAC
The DNA here is from genome assembly GCF_020520425.1 of Spinacia oleracea. Taxonomy (NCBI): domain Eukaryota; kingdom Viridiplantae; phylum Streptophyta; class Magnoliopsida; order Caryophyllales; family Amaranthaceae; genus Spinacia; species Spinacia oleracea. The sequence goes on along the minus strand of NC_079491.1, from coordinate 59,145,493 downwards.
TATAAACCCTAACATGTAGATATTCTGGAAATATATTAGGGGTATAATGGGCATTCACATAATATTTCATAACACTCCCTCTTTGATGTCATTATTAAAGATTATGTCTCGTTAAAACCGTACTAGGAAAACCCTATGGGATAAAAACCTAATGAAGGGAAAAGAATACATCATTCTTCATAATACGCTTGAGATGTTATCTCATTAAAAACCTTATTAGGAAAACCCAGTGGGATAAAACCTTGGTTAAGGGAAAAAGATTGCGACGTGTATTTCTCCCCCTGGTGAATACATCATTTGAAATCTTCTGGTGCAATAAATTTTAAATAGTTGAGTAGCTTCTCAAATGAAGTGTAACACCCCGACAATTCTCCTTTTTCTAAAATAACCATTTTTATAAATATAACTATAGAGAATTATCAAAGTATTATCGCCCGTGTGAAAACATAACGGCTTATTCAGAATTTTGCAGCGGAAAACATAAAACTAACTTTAGGTTTATAAATAATCGATTACAGATTTAGTCCCAAAAACCAATCAACGAAAGTAAGGAAATGTAAATAGTATGACAAGTTTAAAGTCCAACTTAACAAAAACCCAAATCACTTAGCAAAACAAAATAAATACAAGCTCTCTAATCCCGATCCCAATGCTGCATCATCTTCAAATCTGTAGATGGACAACGCTATATTGATCCTTAGAGACTGCTCACAAAAATGGGTCATCACATGATCAATAAGGCATAGCCATGATCAACACACACAAACAAAGCACGTAATCAGCAAAGCTGAGTACTACATACTAAATCAGTAATAATCCTAACATGATTCTATTAAACGAACAACCCTAACATGATACTAATAAAACATAAGTAAGGATAAACAAAACATATTGACTTGAAGACTATATTTGACTGAACTAGACCCTTGTATCATTAACATTATCTTAATTGAAATAGTCAATGGACTGAGTTGTCTACTAGAAACCTTCACAATAGAAGACGAGGTACGGGCGCGACTCCGTAACCCCAATGACCTGCGATATCGAGGAACTTTTGACTAAAATATAACTGGTGATCAATCTGGCCCAGAAAAGGCCATAGGCGACCCATGACCCCAACTCCTAATTGTCTGTCACTTCAGACGTGCACAGTCTAAAGCTATTGCTACTCAATTTCACTTTACATGATTTACAAATTAAAACCCTGTTATGACTCAACAATCACATAAGTCATACAATCAACAATTATTCACAATTGTTTTTATCTTGGAATTAAGTAAGTGATCACAAAGGTATCAATCAAGACTCATTCCAATTAAATTCAACCTTTCCTTTAATAATGATCAACCCCTGTATATGGGTATAAGGTTTCAACTTACTAAACAAGGTCCTCGGCCCTCATAAAGTAGTGAAAAGCTAAAAGGGAACAACGATCAATCGATCTAAACCAATATATATATAATAATCTAGTGTTCCCAACCAACATGCTTGCATCAATCATCCATACTAACATGTTATAATTCTCAAAACGAAATATATGGTCAACATGTTCATCCAACAACATTAAACATGTAAATTCCAACATAACCAAGTTCATCGACAAATTCAACATGGTTTCAATAATAACACACATCTACAAGCACACAGGTATGTACGTACCTTGTGTAAACAAACTGATAGGCCACTTTAACACTTTCAAAAGTCGCCTAAAGAGAATTCTCCGCCTAAAACATCCAACAAATATTCCCAATCAATTTCTAATCATTCGCAACCATAATAAAGCATTCTAAATGCATCCTAAACATATTTAGAACCTTCCCCAATATCAAAACTTGAATATTTGATTTCCTAGCATCACAATTATTGAATTAGTGATTGAAATTCGTTGAAAACTTTTCGCAAACATCGTACTTTAAATTTTCAGCAATATAACTTATTTAAAAACTTCACCAAGGCCAATTTACGTTCCTAGTACATCGAGACAATAAATTTAATAATCCACAATCATCCTACCATGATTTACAACCATTAAAACCTCGAAATTCATACTTTAAATAATCAAAAATCAAAAATCAATATTTCAATGTATTTATATAATCTGAAAATTAAATATATTTTTTAAACATAATATATAAATCTAAAAATTCTAATTAAATTATAAAAATCATAAATTTATTAAATCAAAGCATAAATTGAATTAGAAAAATATAATCAAAATATTTAGTTTACTTAGGGTTTAAGAATTAACCAATTCAAGAAGGAGATAAGTGATGGCCGGCGGACAAGGGCGGCGGCAGCAGGCACGGAGGCGCGGCCACGGAGGCTGGACACTGCAGATGGTGGCACAGGTAGGTCGCGGCGGCGTTGGTTGCTTGCGAAAGGAGGAAACCCAGCAGCAAGCAAAAGGCGAAAAAGAGAAGAGACGAACGAGAGGGAGACGGAAGGGCGAGGCTCGCCGGCGGCAGGGCAGCGCGACGAAGGAACTGGGCGGTGGTGCAACGACTTTGGTGGCTGTGCAAGAAAACAGAACATTAGGGAGGAGAGAAAAACGCAAGAGAAAGAAGAAACAGAGAAGGAGGAGAACGAAGACGAAGAAGATCGAAGAAGAGGGAGAACAAAGCTTACCGGCGGCGACTGGTTGTCCGGCGGCTGGGCAACAGCAAGGACGACGTGAATGGAAGGAGGAAGTTCTTGAGGGTTTGAGAGTTCACGTGAGTTTGCAAGGGAACAAGATGAGGTTTTGAGTTTTACGTGAAATAGAAAAGGGGAGGGTTTGAGTTTTGGGTTTTATTGTTTGGGCTTTGCCAAGTGGGCTAGAATTAGGATTTAGTTTTAGGATTTCAATCCCAAATCGATTAGGATCGTTTTCTAAATTCAATCGATTTTCGTAATTCGATTTCTTTTCAACGTAAAATTCTAAAATTACTTTTGATTTCATAAATCGTTAAAAATATTCAAAATGTAATAAAATAAATATACGTTAACTATATATTTATTTCTAAAATCCGTAAATTCTTATTTAAATATAACTAGGTATACGTTAAAATATATAAATAATGTTTCTAAATTTACGGGGGATTACAATCTACCCCTCTTAAAAGAAGTTTCGTCCCGAAACTTGACACGAAAATTCACGTATTTTCCAAACTTTTCAACTTATTCTTACCGGAGTAGTACTTTGTGCCACTCTTGTGCACTCTTTTGCCAACTAAAAGTTACTTGTGTTACTCATGAACATCTTTTTGTTATTCGAAGAATCTACTTACTTTGCACCAACATATATAAGTTGCTAAAAATGAGCATAAAATGAATAAAACTGCTAAAAAAATAGGTAAAAAGCGCGAATTTCTATCGCATTCTACCCCCCTTAAAGAAAACGAGTTATGCCCTCGTAACTCATCTCAGGGAATAACTTTGGATATTTCTACTTCAACGAATCATATCTTCAATGCTATATTTCCACTAAATTCGTAGCAAGTGGGATTTCTACACTTCTTTCCACACAATGCCTTAACAGGTGCCATCTTAAAGCTCGCATAGTAACTACTGTTGCAAGAAATTCAATCGAATCTAGGTGGTCTTCCCAATTACCCATAAAGGCAATAACACAGGCTCTCAACATATATTCCGTTAGTAATCTCAATTTGTCTATCGGTTGCAGGGTGGAAAGCAATACCCATTATCAATGTCGTCCCCAAGATTCACTGGACCTTTTTGCCAAAATTTCAGACTTTTATGGTCGGTAAGGATCTTACATGTTGCCCCATAAAGGTAATGTCTCCAAATCTTCAAGCTAGGCGAACACAATAAAAGTTAGCTCTAGGTCATGGGTAGGGTAATTAGTTTCATAAGGTTTCAACTGACGCGACAACAAGTGCGGAGGTCAAACGCTCTTTTAAAATCTGGAAATAAAGCTTCCTCACATTTCTTACTCCACTCGAATTTCGATTCCTTTTTCATCAGGTTGGTCATTGGTTTTGCTCTCTTCGAAAAATCTTTCAAAAATCACCTATAATAACCAGCTAGGCCTAGGAACTTCGGATATCAGACACGTTATTTGGAGTAGGTCACTCACTCACAGCTTGAATCTTAGCAGGATCTACAGAAACTCCTTCTGCTCAACTTTTCCTTTTTACCGAACCTCATCACGCCTTTCATGGATGCATAACTTTTGGGCTTAACTCTTAGCTCTTTCACCAATTCATATAATTCCTCCCATATTTTCAAGACACCAAATGATTTCTAACTATCCTGGACCACTCGAATCTTCTCATAAATCTATTCCTTTACGTAACGTAGTTTTCAATCAATTTAGTCCTTCACTTTTCCGTTGGTGTCACTTATACACACATGACTTCACGATTTTTATACTTCATTTAATAAAACTAGATTCTTTCTAAGAGTCTCCAAAATAATCCTCAAGTGTTTGTCATGCTCTTTCTCATTCCTTGAATAAATCAGGATATCATCAATAACATAATAACGAACTTAATTCGGAATTCGTGGAAAATCTTATTCGCCAAATCCATAATTATGGCAGGTGCATTGGTTAACCAAAAAGACATTACTCTAAACCCATAATGACAGTAACGAGTCCTAATAAGGTCTTAGGTATATCCTTATCAGTTATCCTCAATTGGTGATACTTCAAACACAAATCAGTCTCCGGGAACACACTCGCCCAATTCAATTGATCCAATATGTCATCTATCCTAAGGAAATGATACTTGTTCTTGATGGTTACATTGTTTAGCTCCCTAAAATCGATGCACAATCCCATACTCTTATCCTTCTCCTTAACAAACAACATAGGAGCTCCCCACGGTGATGCACTAGGCCTAATATACCCCTTAACGAAACAACTATTGCAACTGTGTCTTAATTCACTCATTTTAGGAGGTGCCATGCTATGAGGTGCTTTAGATATAGGTGTCGTTTCAGGATTTAACTCTATAGTGAACTCAAAGGCTCTAGCTGGTGACATACTCGCAATTTCACTCGAAAACACATCAATGAATCCACTCACAATGGCAACATCCTCGATTTTCACTCCAACTTCTTTACTCACCTCTAACACACTACAGAGAAATAGTTCACACTCCTTATTCATCAATTTCCTCACTTGCATTACAGAAATAACAAGCGGGGTGTGCCCTTAGCAGTTAGCACGAATAGTCCTTAATTCAATTCACATAAACTTCTTAAATGTATTCTACACTTGCGGTAGAATAACCGATGCACTGAGGCAATATTCAATAGGCTCATTGTATGCTAGACATCCCGTACAATAGCATAATCGTAATAACTTGGGTGCGAAACACTCATACTGAAGGAAATAATTCCCTTGGTCCACGTATGCATATAATGTTAAGTCTAATAAATGCGGTTCAGTATTAATTAACAAGTTAATAATTCAGTGAGATCAAGTGAGCTGAATGCCTAGCTAGAGGTCGCTTCAGTTCAAGTGGAATTAATTATATTAATCCGCAGCTTACTCTTGACTGAACCCGTAGGGTCACACAAATAGTACGTAAACGGATCAAGTATTTAATGGAATTAAATACTCCATCTATGGATATTCGGAATCGACGGATCTTGGTTTCAGTGGGAGCTGAGATCGTCAAAGGCAAGAAATGAATACTCCGGAAACTATGATATTGCCGGAAACAGAAATATGGATCGTATCGGAAATATAAATATTATCCAAGTCGTAGATGTTGTCGGAAACGGAAACATGGTACGTATCGGAAAATATTATTGGAAATGGAAATATTGCCGGAATCGGAAATATTACCGGAAACGGAAATATTGTCAGAATCGGAAATATTATCGAAATCGGAAAATAATTCCGGAAACGGAAATATTAAATATTTGTTCGAAACGGAAATTTATTCCGGAATCGGAAATATTAAATATTGTTCGTATCGGAAATATACTCCGGAATCGGGAATTTAATCGGAAGCGTATCGTACAAATTAGCATCGGACGAGGCCTGCCAGACGAAGGCCCAGCACGAAGCCGGGCCATCGCCCAGCAAGCCACACGCACCACACGCAACAGCCGAGCCACGCCAGGCCCAGCGCAAAGGCCAGGCCCAGCAGCGGCCTCGGCATGATTTTTGTGTCAATTCCGCATGTAAAAGGCATTCTAAAATTTGACAAAACAGTATTTTTTGGCTGAACTCAGAATTCCCAAATTCGAAGCCTAACTATGACTTTTCGGAGGTTTTAGTTTTTCGAACGCAAAAGTTTGTAAATTTAAGATGTTAAATTAAGTATTTGCGATTCTTGTTGATAAATCTTGAGTTTTTGATTGACCTACTGTATATGTTTAACAATTATGAATGCCTAGACTTGTTAATTATACAACCTAATTTGTAATTATGATTAATTTGTTGAAATTCGAATAATTTAGAATTGATTTGTTTTTCACAATTAATTAATAATTTAATTAGGTATCCATGATTAAAATCCACCATAAAATTTTTTAATTTATGTTAAATTTTTAATTTTTATGACCTAGTTTTGAATTCATGTTAATCGGAAATTACTTGATTAATACATTTTCGATTTTTCGCCCTAAAATTATGAAATTAATATGATTTATTAATTTGTCATTAATTTTGAATTAAAAATTTTAAATTTTTATATAACACGCCCATAAATCTTGCACGCACAAAGCAATGGACGCTACATGTTACCCTTAAAGGGTGTTGTATACTGCGGGCACGCGACGACGAGCAAGGGAGCTCGTCGCCCATGCGGTACAATGCAGCGAGCAAGAGCCATGGCGCACGAGCACAAGGCAGCACACTGCCTTGTGTCGAGTGCCGTGTGCAGAGTGGGCGAGCAGGCAAGGGCGATGGGCCAAGGCGCAAGCCAGCGGGCAGACGCGTGTGGGCAGCAAGCGTGCTGCGCCACAGCGCGCGCTGCCGCGCCCAGCGAAGCGAGCAGACGCGAAGCAACAGGCGCGACGAGCGAGCGGGTTGCGCGCAGCGTGGCCTGTGCTTGCAACGTTGCGTGTGGCCTGCTTGCGTGGTGCTATACGATCGGTCGAGGGGCGTCTAGCCTCATGCACTCGACGGGGCTTGGGCGCAAGCCCAAGTGCTCGTCGTGTTACGATTGAGTCGTTTAGAATTTTAATTTGAAATTTTCAGTTCGGAAATAATTTTAATTAATTTTAAAATTAATAATTTAAATTGTTTTCTCGGATTTTAATTTTGAATATTATAATTATTGTAAATTTTATTTATACTAATTATTTTACTAAAATTAAACCTTGAATTACTTTAAATTCGTTTAATTCAACTGAAAAATAAATTAAATAAATGGATTCAATTATAAATTTATATGAGCTTTAAATTTTAATTAAATTTGTATGTTTCCGGTTAGACTAGAAATACATTTTTATGTTTCAAATTAGTAAAGCATATGAATTTATTGGTTTAAGTGGGAGCAATTTTAGTCATAAACTCTTGATTAGGTCTACAAATCCTTTAAGGTTAAACAACTTGATTAGAATTAATAAGGACTGAATAATTGGTAGATTATTGGTGCCCTTAATTAATTGCTGCAAATATTTATGTGATGCATACAATGTGTTTTAACTAACCAATTATGTGGGCCATTCATGATAATGAATGGATGAATGGTATATATTATATATGTACTGTTTTGCAGGTTATGAAATGACTAGTATGGCCCAAATAGGATAGAAAATATGGTCTGCGTACCATTAATTTGAATGTAATTGGTCTAAAGCACCAAATTTGTTTTTCAATTCAAATATGGTCTGCGTACCATCAAATAGTTGTAATTAGTTTAATTATAGCTTATCCTATCTGAAGAAAATGACGCCTCCCACGGAGAAATTCAAAAGAAGTTTCCATCCATTTTCAAGACGGACTTTGAAGTTGAAGCTTCAAGATGAAGTCGGGCCATACTAGATCACATTTATCTTATGCATTCTTTAAGTTATTTATTGCTTTTAAATATGTCTTAAATATGCATGAGATTGTGGCTTGATTATGTTGCATGATTAAGGATTTTAGTTCACTTAAAATCTAACCAACATAGTAAGAGCCTTAAGTTCCAAACTTAAAAATTGAGTTAAAAGGTGCCATGCCAAAATAACACTTACTTGGATATCCTTTACATCGATCTTAGTAATAGTTTTCCGCCATAGCGAGGTGTTACTTATCGATACTAAAGGGGTAAGGTACACAAATAATTGTGAGTACATGTTAGTTTTGGTGAAACTCAACAATATAAGTAAGGAGTCCTTTTATGTCGTGGCAAAATCGATAGGTTTATCTAATAAGTTCTTAGACGTAACTATCAACCAAGAGTAGTTTCTAGACTATTAGCAAAAGGCTTTTGCTTACCTAAAAGATTTTAGAATTGAGTCTAAATACATAATGTGCTTAATTCTTCAATGGGTTTTAGGATCTTGGAATCATTTTATTCACACCTGCCGGAACACATAACTTGAATAAAATGCTTAATGAACATTGAATTATGCATGTATGCTAGAATTTAAGTTTATTAAGAGAAACTTTGAATGATTATTTATTTGCTTATTCTTTCTCAATTGTAGTTTTACTATGACAAACAACAATCAAAACATCATCATGGGTTCTGAGCTTATGGTCAAGCTTAACCTAACAAATTTTCTTGAATGGGAAGCTAAGCTAGTTGAAATAGTCAGACTCAATGGACTTGAGTATGTACTGTTACATCCCATGGCAAGCTACTATGCCAGAGACATGACCCCTGAAAATTTTTCCACCTGGGATGCGGACCTCAAACAGGTTATGAGGCTCATGCTGAACAATATCCCTGATGAATGGGCTAGAAGGTTTGTAGCTTATGAACCTTTTACGCTCATCAAGAATCTGAGGGATATCTGTCGTAGAAGCACGGAGGACAGGGACCTGAATGTCCATGAGTTGATTGAATCAATGTATGGTCTAAAGGTTAGTTCTCCCAACAGGTGTTATAGGATGGAGGTCCAAGAAACACATGTTCAGCTCCTTCGCACTAAACAAAGGGTAAGCGTCCCACTAAGGTTCCATGTGGATCTTATGCTTTCATATTTTGATCGCCTAAGTCTGCTAGGAACACCAATAAGCGAAAGGATGGCAGTCTCTATCTTGCTCAATTCACTGCACAGTGGGTTTGGTCGCTTCAAGCAACTATACCTGAGTGAATCAAGAGAAGAAACAGTTGCAGAATTTGTTCACCTTGTCAGAAAGGTTGAGATAATACTGGACTGTGAAGCCAAAGATCTACTCAAGGCTAAAGGGATACCGTTCAAGAAAAGTGGAAAGTCCAAGGGCAATGCTAAATCAAAGCAGGACAAGTCCACATCAAGCTGTCTTTATTGTGATGGAATAGGCCATTACAAAAGAGAATGTCCAAAGCTAGAGGAAGATCAGAAGAACGGAACAGTCGTTCCATCTTCAGGTATTTTCGTTATAGACTGTATACTTGCTAATTCAACTTCTTGGGTATTAGATACAGGTTGTGGCTCACACTTATGTTCCAATTCACAGGGACTAAGAAGAAGTAGAAAGTTAAGCAAGGGTGAAGTCGACTTACGAGTGGAAAATGGAGCACGGATTGTTGCATTAGCTGTAGGAACTTATTATTTGTCGTTGCCCTCTGGGCTAGTTTTGGAACTGGAAGAGTGTTTCCATGTTCCAAGTCTTACTAAAAACATCATTTCTGTTTCTTGCTTAGATGCTAAGGGATTTTCCTTTTTTAATAAAAGACAATAGTTGTTCGTTTAATTTTAAAGAGATCTTTTATGGATCTGCTAGATTAGTCAATTGACTTTATTTATTAGATCACGACAAACAAGTTTATAACATAAATACCAAAAAGGCCAAAAAGGATGATTCAGATCTCACATATCTGTGGCATTGTCGATTAGGCCATATTAACTTGAAACGCATGGAAAAACTTCAAAAGGAAGGAATTCTAGAACCATTTGACTTAGAGGATTATGGTAAGTGCGAATCATGTTTACTTGGCAAAATGACAAAGCAACCTTTCTCTAAAGTTGGAGAAAGAGCAACTGAACTATTGGGTTTAATCCATACAGATGTATGTGGACCAATGAGTACAAATCCTAGGGGTGGTTTCAGCTACTTTATCACTTTCACTGATGACTTCAGTAGATATGGTTATGTCTACCTAATGAAGCATAAGTCTGAATCCTTTGACAAATTCAAGGAATTTCAGAGTGAAGTAGAGAATCAATTAGGCAAGAAGATTAAGGCACTGCGGTCTGATAGAGGCGGTGAATATCTGAGCTATGAATTTGATGACCATCTGAAAGAATGTGGAATTCTATCAGAATTGACTCCTCCTGGAACACCACAATGGAACGGTGTGTCGGAACGGAGGAATAGAACCTTGCTAGACATGGTTAGATCAATGATGGGTCAGGCCGAACTTCCAATAAAATTTTGGGGACAGGCACTAAATACAGCCGCACTCACTATAAATAGAGTTCCGTCTAAAGCTGTTGAAAAGACTCCATATGAGTTATGGTTTGGAAAGCCTCCAAAAGTGTCTTTTCTTAAGATTTGGGGATGTGAAGTATACGTCAAACGATTAATTTCAGACAAACTTCATCCAAAATCTGACAAATGTATCCTTGTGGGCTATCCAAAGGAAACAAAGGGGTGTTACTTCTACAATACATCTGAGAACAAGGTGTTTGTTGCTCGAGATGTTATCTTTTTGGAAAAGAATCACATTTCCAAAATGACAAGTGGGAGAAAAGTAGACCTCGTAGAAATTCGAGTCGAACAACAAACTCTAGAGAATGCTCAAGATGACATTCAGGATGAAACTCAGAGATCTTTAGAAATATCTGGTGAGAATCATGTCTAATCTCAAGATCGCAAGATTGGGATTGTCCTCCCATAAATCGGGATGAGATGCTTAAAAGTTGTACAAGGCCACTCGGAGAGCTAGAAACTGTAAAATGCATGGCCGTGCTCGAATGAATCATAGGTTATGATTATCTGTTTATTTGATCAGTTGAACTCTGAAACCGAGAAACACCTCTGGACATAATAAGGATGACAACTCTTACCTTATGTTCAAGAGCAAGCATCGAGCGACAAAGGAATTAGGAAATGCACACTTGTCCCTAAGGACAAGTGGGAGACTGAAGGAAATAATGCCCTCGGTCCAAGTATGCATATAATGCTAAGTCTAATAAATGCGGTTCAGTATTAATTAACAAGTTAATAATTCAGTGAGATCAAGTGAGCTGAATGCCTAGCTAGAGGCCGCTTCAGTTCAAGTGGAATTAATTATATTAATCCACAGCTTACTCTTGACTGAACCCGTAGGGTCACACAAATAGTACGTAAACGGATCAAGTATTTAATGGAATTAAATACTCCATCTATGGATATTCGGAATCGACGGATCTTGGTTTCAGTGGGAGCTGAGATCGTCAAAGGCAAGAAATGAATACTCCGGAAACGATGATATTGCCGGAAACAGAAATATGGATCGTATCGGAAATATAAATATTATCCAAGTCGTAGATGTTGCCGGAAACGGAAACATGGTACGTATCGGAAAATATTATTGGAAATGGAAATATTGCCGGAATCGGAAATATTACCGGAAACGGAAATATTGTCAGAATCGGAAATATTATCGAAATCGGAAAATAATTCCGGAAACGGAAATATTAAATATTTGTTCGAAACGGAAATTTATTCCGGAATCGGAAATATTAAATATTGTTCGTATCGGAAATAAATTCCGGAATCGGGAATTTAATCGGAAGCGTATCGTACGAATTAGCATCGGACGAGGCCTGCCAGACGAAGGCCCAGCACGAAGCCGGGCCATCGCCCAACAAGCCACACGCACCACACGCAACAGCCGAGCCACGCCAGGCCCAGCGCAAAGGCCAGGCCCAGCAGCGGCCTCGGCATGAGGGGCTGCGAGCAAGAGCAGCTCGCGTGGGCCGCGAGGCTTGCGCGGGCTGTGCTCGTGCTCGTTCTCGTGTGCGGTAGTGTGCAATACAAATCCTAAGGCTATTAGAATTTTTTCTATGATTAAATCCTAATCCTAATAAAGATAGAATTTATTTAATAGAGTTTTAATAAGATTCTATTTAAATAAATTAGTATCCTAATAGGATTCCAAGTCCTTTTCCATAACTCTATAAATACGTGCCTAGGGTCACATATTTAAATCGAGGATTTCAAGTATTCAAAACAATAAAAAGCTAAGATTTAAAGTAGAAAAATCAGCCATATTCTTGCCCTATTAGCCGAAAATATATAGTACCTTAAGGGCGATTCTAGTTGGTCAATCTTAAGGCGGATCCGGACGTGCTGTGGACTATCTACGGAGGGACGACACTTGGAGTCCTAAAGACTTGTTCTTGTTCGGTTCGGGCGCAGCTAGGGAGGGCACGCTACAAAGTGTATGCATCTGAATTATGCTAAATGATTATGTGTAAATAATATGTTTCTTGGCTTTATGGTTTTTCCGCATGATTTATGTTTATTCATATGTATCATAACCTAACACATACATGCATACCAATTTGAACAACATGCTTGACATAATTCAACAATTATAAAAGTCTGTAACATGATAGTTCAACAGAATCTATAAAGCATTAATCAATCCATAACATGCTCATTCACATAGATTTAATAACAATTCTCAACATGCTTGTTCTCACATCAAACATGAATTCGCCACACTTAAGTTCACATGATTCACAATCAATATACTTCATAAAGTCATCATGGGATAGGTGGTCACCCTAGTCTTGTACGTGCCTGGAATACCTATAAGTACGGGGGCCACTGTTAGAATCACGACTCAAGCTAGAAATCAACTCCTATAAACACAAAGGAGAAACTTAATTATTATCCATGTTTACTAAATTTCCAGAAACTAATTAAGAATCTAAAACCCTTGGTTTATTTAGAAATTAATCGTTATTCGTTAATTTAATAGACTCAAATAGTCAACTCAAGTCCTAGCATTAAAACATTGACTTTTGGTCTTAAAAATCATTAAAAATCAACACTTTAAGATTTATGATAAATATGAAAATTTAAGTTGATTCCCATAATTTAAATCGTCATTAAATTATGTGAATCAATCGCTTGAACAATCGGAATTAAAATCCTACTAATAGTTCATTGATAAAACCATGTTTTGACCTTAAAAATTGACACTTTAACTAATCATTAAATCTGAAAATCATAATTCTTTTGAATTAAAATCAATCTCATCAAATCAAATACAAAATATTAAAACACGGTGTTCATAACCGTTTCCAGCAATTTAAATAATCCAAAACAATTAAATAATCGTAATTAAATAATTTATAAAAGAAATTGGAAAAGTTAAAAGTATACGGAGATTAATAACAACAACAACACACACACACGCAACAATTGATGTGTTGCATGTGGGGCAGCGACGTGGGGCAGTAGCAGCACGAAGCAACAACAGCTCGGCACGAGCAGCGCAAGGGCGGGGGCTGCGCGCTGCAGGCAGGCGAGGGTTGTGTGCTGTGGGTGAGAGCTGGGCGATAGCTGGGTGAGAGGGAGTGGGGATTTAATGAAGGGAAGGGGGTATTTATAGTTTTTCCTTCCCTCATGGGCTAGGTTTATGGGTTTTGAGTTGGGCTTGCTTACGGGCTTAATTAGAATTAACTCCTTGCAAGGCTTGTTGGGTTTGATCATGAAGTTGGATTGCGCTTAGATTAAAATTAAATTCGTTTTCAAAATATGACCCAACAATTCCCGATTAAATAAATTCGTTTAATTTAATTAATAAAAATCTGGTTTTCATAAATAATTAATAATTAAATTATTTAAAAATAAGATACATTTAATTACTATTAAATGAAATTAAATTCGTAAAATCTTTATAAATACAATAAAAATATATTTATAAATTACGAAAAATATGAGGTATTACAACTCATGTCATTAGCAAACTCCAAAATTCTCTTTGTGAATTTTTTTTTTCTTTCCTTTTTTTTTTGTCACCAACCTACTCTGCTAATGCCCTAGCTTGTCATTAGCATCCTTCAAATACTTTCTTCTTCAAAACATATTTTCTTCTTAAATTTTTTCAAGAAAATTTAGATTTAGCACTTACCTCTTTTACTCTTCAATGCTTTGTTCAAATCTTGTAACCCTTCATGTCTTGGGTATCCGATCTTCAATTTTGTCGTAATTACTTTTTCGGCTCTGATACCATGATAAAAATTTAAGGACGCACGCGGAAGTTTTGATGAGCCTCAATTATATAACAAAATTGCATTGTTATCATTGATTACATTTATAAGAATTGTACAACAATATTTGCTTTGGTAGAACACTTGTTTCTACCCGTCATATTTTGTGGGAAATCTCTTGATTAGCCCACCTCTCTGAGTCTCTGCTTATGCATACAACATCTTTATAGTGGTTGTATTCTGGTTCCTAGATTCTTCTATTCCCCTCATTTATCTAGATTTTTCTTAGGATAATTCTAGACATTTTAGTTACTAGATTTTTCTACACAATACATTTCACTATTAGATTTTTACAAGCGTATTATCTAGATTTTTCTATATTAATATTTTAACACATTCACTATACCGTACTTTCTCTATTTTGATATTTACATTTTATAAACAATATGTCACGTGAGATCTTCTTAGATTCATATTGATTTATATTTTCGAAAATGATAAAGGTCACAACTTGCCACCTTTAAGCCGTGTCACAATGATAACATGACATGCTTATGTGTCATGAACGTAACGAGAAACTGAAATATTTAACTTATATAACTTATTGTACATGTTACAAAAAAAAGGTAGGAAAATCTTAATATTCTAATTTATTATAAATATAATAAATATTTGTTTCCTTATTTGTATCGACTACCTTATTTACATATTTTCATCGTAAAAATATTGCATTGATAGTAAAAATATTTTGATGACGCATGCCCTAAGTGGCGCTGGTGTCGCAACTTGCGACCTTTATCATCACCCTTATATTTTTAAAAATAATATTTTTAATGAAATTATTGTCAAACTTTTTTATGTTTATGGATAAATCGGTTCCGATTTAGACATGATTTGGACATATCGATTCTGATTTAGACATGATTTAGACAAGTGGATTCTGATATAGACATATCGATATTGCTCTGAGCATGATAATAATATTAATTATATAACAAACATAGTGATAAGAATAATAATAACAATAATCACAATAATAATTATAGTAATAATACAACAAAAACAACAATAAAATTGTTTAGTAATAATTTGCAAAATAATTTTTTTGATATGATCTGATCTGAACTTATTTTTTATGATCTGATATTATCTGAATATTTTTTCTATGATATGATCTGAAATAAACAGATCCTAAACAAACGGAATAAGTAACCTATTTTTACCTAACCTATGTTGTCTTATTTTATGTGACCAAAATCAAATTAGAAAACAAATCCAAGCGAACTCGAACTTATATGCTTCAATCTCGATTTAACAACTCTACTTATTTAGGGTTCGTTCGATACCACTGTCAATTTTCAGCTCTTTGGTTTTGTTTGTCATATGACTTGGATTGAATCATAACCAAAAATTAACAGATTGATAATGATCATGTTGATTTTGAAAACTGACAACATGAAATTGGATGCTACATCATATGATTTTGAATACTTGTGGTTTTTAGTTTTCTGAAAAATAAAAAACTGGAAACAAAAAAAGATACCAAACGGAAATTATCCTTACGTGATTCCGAAAATTTCGTTACACAAAAGGCTCACAAAAGTGTCAAAGCTAATGGACCATCTCCCTCCCTCCTAGAGCTATAAAAACGGTTACTCGAGTCGGGTCTGGTCATCTGAGTTTCGGGTCATGATTCGGTCAGGTCAGGTCACTTTATCACCCGGATTCAGGTCGGGTTCAGTTAGGTTGATTTCCGGTCCAGTCATGTCGGGTTATGTTTTCATTTCGGGTATAGGTCGGGTCAATAATATTAACTTGATTTAAGTTACTATTTGGTTAAGCCAATGACAAATCGGGTTGTCAGCAGATCGGGTAAAATCAGGTAATGAGTTCTCACATGTTGGGTCAATAATAGGCATAATTGAGTTATAAGCGGTTTCGGGTTGACAACGGATCGGGTGTTGAATCAAATTCCGGTCAATGTCCGATCAGGTCAGTTCTGTTGACGGTTATACTCCGATCGAGTGTCGATTCGAGTCATATATTAACGGGTCGGATAAGGTTAGATTACAAATTTCCTATTTGAACAACGTTTGAAATTTCGGTCGATTTACAGTCCTTACAAATAACAAATCAATTCAGATCAAGTTCTCAAATCGATTAGTTTTTAACAGCTCTGCTCCTGCCTCCTCCCCCCCTCCCCTATGTCACGCGTGCTACATCAAACCATCATAAACCCTTCCAAAATAAACATGGATTAACATCCCAACGTCATAATCTAACGGCTCAAATTCATCTAACTTTGACCTCTCTTCCTATTTACTCTCTCACTCCTTCACGCTTCCCAATACCCACGCCCGTATTAAACCCCCCCTCACATTCTCTCTCTCTTACCTTCCTGGATCTCAAGCACGCCTACCTCTTCGATTCCTTACCTTTCAGAAATAAATAAATCCACTCCTTTGGTTTTTTTTTTCAGTAGCAATTCAAATTGTCCTTGAATGTTCACTCAAATAATCATCAATTTCAGGTTTGTTATTGCTGATTTGAGTTGAATATACGATTTTCATGGATTTGATTGTGATCATTTTTTTTGTTCAATTTGTAGGAATTGCTGATTTTTCTGATTCATTTTGAGAATTTTTGAAAGAAGCTTCAATATGCCGTGGACGTCTTCTTTTATCAAGTATAGCGGGAAGTCTGTTCGATTGGTTGTGTTCTTCCGTTTTATTCTGTAAATTTCCTCTGTTTTTGGTGAGATTTCCCCCCTTTTTTGTTTTTCAAAATTTTGATTTATTTTTGCAGATTATCAACTAATTATGCTCGTAATTAGCTTATTATTGTAAAATATTCCTGAAAATTTCAGTACTGCGTTAATTTAAACAAATGATCACAAATTTTAACATTTTTTGGGGTAGGGGATTATGACAAGAGTGTTAATCAGAAGCAATAAGAAGAATTATTAAACTTTTATTAACGTCGGACGATATGTGATTTTGTCGTAAGTTTTCAATTTTATACCACGATTTTGTCAAGTAAACAAGTTCTATTTTTATGCAAAAGTTATGGCAGTTATCAAATGGTTAATGTATCTTGTTGCACTGGAACTTATGTTGTGTTTTTTTGGTGTAGGCAACCGTTTAAGGAGTCGGCTTTTCGGTTCGAGTTCTTCAATTTTTACCAATCTGGGTGGTGGTATTGAGAATGTTCGTTGCGTTTAACAAAGAGATAGATCAAACTATTGCAGTTGTTGTCCAGATTACAATGAATGGTGGGGTTATTGGGTATTACAGATTGATGCTAGTTAGTCAGGTAAACAAACAGGCTTGACCTTTTCTTTTGAAAGCTCTCCTGTTATATTTACTTTGTTGTATACTGTATGTTTCTTGGAGTAGCCTACTTGGTATTTTGTTAAAAAGTTCGACTATTTTGGCAGAAACTTACGAGTGTTAGAGAATCCGACACGAGTACTTGAGGTGAAATGAAGAATCCGAATTACATTAGCATAATAGCATGTGATAATTTGAACTAAAAGGACAACTTTCAAGGATTTTCCTTGTCGTTTTGACTTGTATGTTAGTTTACCTCACAACAAACCCAGTTGGTTTGAAGGGTGAATAGTTAATGGATATGTTGTCAGAACATGTATCTTGTACCTGTGAGCATAGCATGTGATGGAATTAATTAAAAGGGGAAACAGTAAAACATGGGACTATGGGAGGTATATTGAGTGATGGGCTTTAACAAATACAGTATAGAGAAGCTGCCTGGTCCACGCACTTGTAAATTGTAATTTTTGCTGTCTGTGGAAACACAATGTTGAAATGTCTGATGTGAGTTTATTGTTGGGAGCATGAGGAGACTTGGTCATGTTTCTTCTATGTTTTGCTCTAGAATATTTATAATTTCATGATACTTTATAGTTCTCGGATTATCTGAACTAATTTTCTACTGCTTCTGGCTGTGTAACCTGTTATGAACGATCCAGAACTCTTTGAAAATTAATGTCAGTTTCAATTTTTTGAAAGTATGCATCTATGTTGGATTTGCGCCATTTGCATAAAGTTTTGTTATTGCTGGTGAGGATGGAATTGAGTTGTTACTTGTCAGCTTTCTTACTCCTTTTCTGGTGCCATATTGCTATAGTGCTATTAACTAATATTCTGTTTAGTGAGGGTAACTGTTTTTATTTGCTTTTGTAGGCTGAGTATTTCCGCCAGTTGCTTAAGCCTGTCACGTAGGCTAACAAAGCAATTTTGTGGGAAATTTGGGAGGGGCTGTCTTCATTCATGCTCTTGCAATCTGATAAGGCAGTAAGAAACCATTTTCTGTGTTCTTTTGTAGGCTGAGTAATCCCATTACTTGCTTAAGCCTTTAAATAGTCAGAGTAAAGCGATCTCGTGGGATATTGGGACGTGTACTGCCTTCATTATTGGTTATGGAGGCAGGGACATGAATAAATAAAATATGGTGGGGGTAGATGGTTAATTTGATATTGGTATTGCTTGCTCTCTAATAATGGCTGCAATAAAGCATTGCTAGTCATTTAGCTTCTTCTGGTTGAAGTGTTTTGAGGAACTTATTCTTTAGTGGTGAAAACCTTTCGTAGAGCTTTGGTAATTTTACGGGATAGCTCATGCATAATAACCGGAAGTGTTCGAATAGACGAGGGGTGGCCCCTCTGGAAAATCAGGGTTGGGTAAATGGGCAGCATAATGTCTCTCCTGCATCTGCCTTTGGTGGAAGTTTACCATCGGCCTCAAAAATGCCAAGACCTGTGCATGATATTGAGTTTCAGCCTTCTGAAGTATGCCCTCAGAATTTCATTATTGTGGATGAAGATGCAAACCAAAGTCGGATCATGTACCATCCTGGAATTGCACATAACTTAAGCTATCCTAACATGGATTTCCATGAAACTCCCAACGGAGAAATTACTCAGGAGAATTTTGGGAATAATTTTGAAGGAGGCATTGTTTCTCCAGATATGGAGGATTCAGATTACATTGACTTATTAATGAGCTTAGATGAAAATCAAGGGGAATCTGAAGAGGAAGAAGTAAGTACAGCAGGAACTCAAGGTTATGATGGTAGCAGTTCTCCTGAATCGTTCTGCAATTACACAACAAAATGCAGAAAGGCAACATACCCTTGTTCCGTCCAAAGGGCATCCACTAGTGGCAGCAGCCACAATGAAAACAAAAGAAAAGAAGCACGCAAGATGGTCAAGGTACTTCGAGGAATGGTTCCTGGAGGTGATCAGATGAATACTGCAGCTGTTTTCGATGCAGCTGTTCATCATTTGAAGGGGTTAGAGGGCAAGGTGCAAAGGCTCGGACTAAGTAATCACAAGCATTTTCCTTGAACCACTAATTTGTTGTTTCTTGCTCGACTCTTGGCTAAACAGGATGGATATGAAGCTAAACTGTCAGTAATTGTTCTTCTTCTGCAGTCTGCACTGCTACAATTTCACCATTATCTTTGCTGATCTCATCTTAGGCAATAGCAATGGACTGAATTGATGTCATCCCAATAATCAGACTTCTGATTACAGCTATTGTTAATTATTTGTGCAAGTTTTTTACCTTTTTTCGGACACGTGCGCTCTTGTCACTGTGACGCAGTAGAACCTCTATAACTTCGATTTGGTTCAACGTGCAATTAGTAGTAGTTAATTATGATCTAATCCGACTTTATGTAAGCGTGATGTTATTATATATCTTAAACTTAATGCTATTATTATGTTGGAGATTAAAGAGACAAGAGAAATGATGGTCTCTAATATATGCTGCTTAAAGTGGTCCATTTAAGGCTTCCCCGTCACTTATCCACTGTTGCAGAGTTGCAGCTCCAATAGCAAAGTGTACTTAGTGGCGCATTACTGAAGCCATTTCAGTTTTCACTTGGCACAATAATTACTACTGCTTGGTAATGGTCCCCCATCTTCTCTTTGAAGCTCTTGCTTTTTAAGTTTTAACCCATGCTTTCAGGTCAATTGATTATTGGATTTTTGTTGTTGGTATTTCATGTTTTTCTTTGTCTGTGTTGTTTTTATCTATTGCAAAGAAGCAGCACACCTTTCATGACAGTGTTGTGATTGCCTGCAAGTGGTCCTATCAGCCTGTCATTTCGTTGCTTGTGGATGACCTTTGGTCATACTGGTATAGGGCCTATATGCACACCATTATATTCGACATTGATAAATCTGTGACTTAAGAACGAATCTCGTCTATATAATGCTCTCTTCAGCATTTTGGTGAAGTAGGAACATACAGAGTAACAATTTTAAAAAATACTAAGTACTTGTGTATCTCCATCCCACATTCACACCCTTGAGTAACCATGTAATTTAGCTTTTTTTTCTATGCAAGTTTGAAAGTTATATAATAAAAATTAAAATAAAAAATAAAAATAAAAATAATACGAATTAAACAGATAGGTGGTTCATCCCACATAGATAATACGGAGTACATAAGAAAGACTACATTTGTTCTACAATACTTGGCTAACTTATACGCCGCTTTGTTTTCTTCTCGTGGTTCATTTATTACTAGTCTTATATCACCCGATGCATGCGAGATAATATCACAGCTTTAAATTGTGTTATTGCAACTAATCACCAAAAATAATATGCCACGAAATTTGTTTACAAAATTAATCTAAAGAAAAATTATACATCATCCATTTTTTTCTTTTGGTAAAATAGCGAATTTTAATACCAAAAGGTAGAGAATAATCAAAATCAGGATTTAGAACGTTTAACGTTGCTTAATTAAAATTTGAAGACCCCAATGACACAATAACCAAAATTAATTAAAGTTAAACGATATCAATTTGAAAGCCCCAAGGACATGATAATCAAAATCTATTAGTTACGCAATTAAAGTTCCGTTAACTTCTCTTAATCTGAGAATAATAATACAAAGTTGGACTATGATAACTGCAATATGCTTGCAAACTGCTCCGTGCAATGTTTAACCAATTAGCCTTAACATGAATATCTTGCATTTAAAGTTTAAAGATACACCATAAATAAACAAAAACATAACTAAGCAAGTCAAATATAGCAAACTTCAAAATGACAGTAAAGAAAAAGAAGAAAAGAAGGACAATAAGTAAAACTTGTTTTCGTGCTCGGGACCAAACTGGTGGTGAAACTGAAGCTGAATCCCCATTGCTCCTTCTATGACCATCAGATGACAAAGCTGCAGGAGATACAACAGGAACACCAATTGCCCACCTCCTCCCAACCCAACCATACTCATTCCTGCACCACCTTGTGGAGCTTCATTTTGGACCAAATTGTTGTTCATCCTTGGATCACCTAATACTACAATACCACCCCTCAAACCTACATTACCTAGCTGGGAATTATTGGGTGACACCACCTCTCAAACGCCTGAATCCAGTTCAAGCGCGACCACCAAGTCAGTGTACCCAACTAGCTATGTCCTGCAGCAAATAATAATAATAATAACCTAAAATATTATTACCCTGGATTACAACATTACACTGTATATGCTAATTAAGGGTCTTAATTAATTTGCTACTTCGCTGGACAATTGACTCTTGCAATTCACAGGTTGTATGTTGCAAGGAAGCACAAAAATGAGACAACTGCAAAAATGAGTCTTATCTGGATCATGTCCTAAGGAACCAAACAGACAAAGAAAATTTACATATTTCTTAATCAGGTCCATTGATTAGACTCATTTACATATTTCTTAATCAGGAAACAACACAGACAAAGACAACCATCAACTAATTCAGGTCCATTGTTGCAAACATCGTCAATCACTCAATCTACATATTTTTCAATCTGGAAATATTTTGACATAATTGGTATGTTCCAAACTCATGGATAAAGCCAAGCCGGTATCAGTTGTAATTATGAGTAAACTAAAGCAAACTCAACTGTCATGTCATACCTAGTGTTTAAGAATAAAAACACTTACGTCTACAGAACTACAGAACTACCACTATACAGTGAGAACTTCATCTTAAACTAATGCTAAACTGCACAGATTGTTGTATGGAGTATATACGATACTATTAAGCAAGTCAAACAACAATCATGTTTGGCAAAAGTAAGTCTTAAACAAAAGTTAACTGTCAAAAAACTTTTACCAAGTATTTGGATTGGTATCACAACTATTAATCACCCATTAAAATATGAAATATGTTATTATTATTCACACATTACTGACAATAATTCAACTAATTTAGATAATTATCTCTACAATTACTCCTCAAAATCATTACTCAAAGAGCCTCACACAGGTGTTCTGTACAATATATCTCTTCCTGAATATTTTAAAAAATAATTTACATAATCCCACACATTCTATCAGAATTAAATTCAGAAAATAATCCCCAAAAAAATCCGAAAAAATAAATCAACCAAATTAGCATAGTAAACCTGCTTAGATGAATCATCCCAATAAGCCTGAAAAAATTGTACAAATGGCACTAATATTTAGCATAAACACCAATAAATCACTTTCTATACAATCTATATATAGATCAGATATTATTAATCACTTGCTAATTATAGTCCATAGTAAACCAATCCACACCAATAAACAGGCACAACATCCAGAGAATTAGCAAAACACAACAACAAACCAACATAAAGAAATCTCCAAAGATGAATCAGATATTAGTCTACATGACATTATCTGCCATCCAGGAGAAAGATCTCTAAAAAGTTCACTTAAATCAGGTTGCTTGGATCCATCATCTACGTTGTCTGAGGTTGTTCCCCCAACAACTTCTTTCTTAGCTCTCCTGCAAGGATGGTCAGCAACGGATCTCCTTGACATCGATGAAATGACCCTATGGATCAACTTTGGAGTTGGGCTTGGGCGATACATTGTTTCACTTGCTTTACAAGACCGTTTACCTGATATCCATATTTGCAAAACCGTTTATCTGATCATCCATGTTTCGAAATAAGTAACAAAATGTGTAAGTGCATCATGATAACACATTAGCCATGAATTAGATGCAGTTTAAGCAAAGAATTTCCCTAATTATTCTCAAATAGTCAAGGAGAAACAAAGGAGACACAAATTTGAACCATTTAATAGTATTAGGAGTTGAGAATCTAGGAGCAAGAAAATTGTCATCCGATTTTTCAAGCAGAGAAACCCCTTTATTCAATTGACTTCCTGAACCCAAAATACCATACTATAAGTCTTGGATGTCTATGATTATTAAGTCTGGATTCAAATTAAGAAACAACATTTCACGATTTCAGTCCATGATTGATAGCTTCAAAGATAAACTCGTGACAATAATCTCAGCCTAATTATTCCAAATAAATATTTTGAAAATTTTCAACGGCAAAGAGCACGTAAATTGTCATGAAAATAGCCAGAATTAGCAAAATTATTACGATCAAACAAATTGAAATCGCAGCAAAATATCAAATCAATAGCAATTGAAATCTCTAATTCAATTAGGAGGAAATTAGAAAGACGAAAAATTTGAGCAGGTAACTTCAGCTCAAGAAATTAAACCCCCAAAATGCAGGGAAATCAAAGACTAATCAACAAATTTCCAGAAATTGGGATTTGTCAAAATGAAACAAAGAAATTTCAACAAATCACACATTAACAAAATTCAACTAATTTGCAAAATACCCAAGTAATCAAGAATTTCATATAATTCTCTATTATTTAATTCAATTTTTTTTGGAAATTTTATTATGATTTTATACAAATTACACAGTAACAAATGAATTCACCAAAAAAAAATTGAAATTTTATTAAGATTTTCATACAAATCACACATTAACAAATGAATTCACCAAAAAAATTAAAATAAATAATAAAATCATTTCGAAAATTTCTAGAATTTTAATCAACATTTCTGCAGATAATATGAGAAAATGAGCAAGGAAAATCGAGAGGAAAGAGGAAAACGATCTGATTTCAGTGAGGATCGCTCAATGGAGCTCTGAGAGATTTGAGAGAAAACTCCGTTCTGCTGTGACGGAAATCCTTGAGTGAACGTCTGCTGCGACCTCAGTTGCTGCATCATACTTGATCTCATTTAAATTATCGCCTGAATATTCGATCTTGGTTGCTGCATCATTTCTGGAAGCGATGGAAGGCCGACGATGGGAAGCGATAGAAGGCCGACGATGGGAAGCGAATGAGGATAAAGGCTATAAGGAGGCGATTTGGTGAGGGACGACGACGAGGAAGTGAAACCTAGGAACTCTAACCCTAGAAACGAAGGCGAGGGGAGAGAGAAAAGTGAGAGAGGAGATACAAAAGTGAGGGGGAGAGGCTCAGATAGCAGTCAAGCACTCATAAGGCCATGAACAACGAAAAGAGGGTATGTTGGTCATTTTGCTGGTGGACACGAAAAGTGTAATTACTAAACTTCCCCTCCCCTCTTGGCTTATATAATAGAGATTAAGAAGTTAACATCTCTAGTTGTTGAGTCCAAAACAATGTTGGTAAGAACTTATTGTGAGTCATAGCAAACTTAAGTGTGAATCTATCCTCTTGCCTCAACCTGCTTGAGTCCATGGTAAATCACCGTTAACTCTTCCATAAGGAATGATTGGCCTTACCTCTTAGCCCATAACCCAGCTTCCACGAGCCCTGTAATCTCTAAACACTCCTTCCATGCCTACAAATTCTCCATCTTTTATAAAAGAGGCATCACAATTTAGTTTCAACCAAAGCGGAGGGGGCGGCCAAGTTGAACGGGTGGAAAGGGGAAGAGCCGATTTGATAGAGGTGCGGTCCCTTGAAGTGTAGAATTCCAAAGCTTGCTTCAAGGTAGCATCTATCAGGTGTTGAGGGTGTTGTTTGAAGGTACTCTCATTCCTCCCAAGTCATATGTTCCATAAGGTGAAGGAGAATAGAGTTTACCACAGAAGCAATATTTAATTAGAAGGATGAACAAGCTTCAATGATAGGATCGAATGTATCCAATTTTGTAGAGAATATTTGAAAAAATCATCTGATACATTAAGTAACTCCCAAACATCTCTGGCTTGTGGGAAATCCCGAAGAACATGGATTGTGTCCTTCGGAAAGTTCACACACCAAGGAAAAGAATCATCATAAATGATATGTCTCTTTTTTAACAACAACTTGTGTGGAATGAAATCTAAAAAGGTAAGCCAAATAAACAATTTGCATTTTGGTAAAGTAGAAAAGTTTCAAATCCAATCCAAACTAGAATAACTAGACAATCATATTTCCCAATAGCATTCAAGGCACTATAAAAGTCAAACTTACCTTTTGAGGAAAACACATAATACATGAAATCCATAGGGTTACAAGTTTGATCAGGGATGGAAATACTATTGCACAGATTAGCCACATCAGAAGGAAGAACAAAGGATAATTCCTCAAAATCCCATCAATTAACACCCCAAATCTCAAACAAATTTATTATCCTCCTCTTTGGTCAATGGGCCTTGAATAAGCGATCTAAGGGAATCCGAACCATTCCACTTATCATGCCAAAAAGAAATTGAATTACCAATTCAATACCCCATCTTATACTCTCCTTAAAGATATCACACGCCTTTTCACATCCCTTTCCACAAGTGGGACCCTGCTGAAAAAGCTCTAAAAGTGTCGTTCGACTTGGAATACTTATCTTTTAGCACCTTAACTTCTAGATTATTTTTCAAGTTCAAGAGCTTCCACTACAATTTAATTAGATGAGCCTTATTCAACACTCTATCACACCTAATCCCCAAACCCCCTCATCTTTGGGACGTGAAATAAGATCCCAACTCACTAAGTGAACATATTTCCTACCTTCACCCTTTCCCCACAAAAATTTGGCAATGTCTGAATTCAACTTGTTCAAAACCGCCTCTGGTAAGAGCATACATTGCATAGAGTAGTTGGGAATAAGAGTGGAGCAAATAAGGCAAAGTCTCCCCGCTTTTGACAGAAAATTGGACTTCCAAGAGGATAAGAAACCCATGATCTTTTAAACTATGAATTGCACTTTATTTTTGGATGGTCTATTTGTTAGGTTATGAACAATTTAATGTCATGCGGAAAAACTATAAATCCCAGAATCCAAATTAAATGCACATAATCGTTTAGCATAATTTAGTGAACATACTTTGTGATGCATGCCTTCCCTAGATGCTCCTGAACCGAACAAGAACAAGTTAGAACGCCAAACGTCGTCCCTCCGTAGAAATTCCACAGCACGTTCGGATCCGCCTTAGATCGTACCAACAAGGATATGATATAAGGTTTATGATTTCGGGATCTCACTTTTAGGTGATAGGCAAAGTGTATTGAATTGTGTTTTCAATTGATGTGTTTATTCATGACCATAGGCCATGTATTTATAAGAAATAGGAAAAATCCTAGGAGCCAAAACCCTAGAACGTTTTAGGAAAGATTTAGGAATATACCAAAAACCAAAACCCTAAAACCCCTAGGGCTGGCCGGCTGCTTTGCTTGCATAGCAAGCAAGCCGACCAGCTTTGTAATACCTCGTATTTTTCGTAAATTATAAATATATTTTTATTGTATTCATAAATATTTGTACAAATTTAATTGCATTTACTAGGAATTAAATTTATTTTATTTTTAAATAATTTAATTATTAATTCTTTACGAAAACTGGATTTTTATTAAAT
The DNA here is from genome assembly GCF_020520425.1 of Spinacia oleracea. NCBI lineage: Eukaryota > Viridiplantae > Streptophyta > Magnoliopsida > Caryophyllales > Amaranthaceae > Spinacia > Spinacia oleracea. The sequence goes on along the minus strand of NC_079491.1, from coordinate 59,118,609 downwards.
AAATTAAACGAATTTATTTATTCGGGAGTTGTTGGGTCGTATTTTGAAAACGAATTTAATTCTAATCTAAGCCCAGTCCAATTTCATTGTCAAACCCAACAAGGCTTGCAAGGAATTAATTTTAATTAAGCCCGTAAGCAAGCCCAACTCAAAACCCTAAAACCCTGCCCATGAGGGAAGGAAAAGCTATAAATACAACCCTTCCCCTCATTAAATCCCCACATTGAAATTCTGAATTTTTTTTTCTCTCTCTCTCTCTCTCTCTCTCTCTCTCTCTCTCTCTCTCTCTCTCTCGCTCTCTCTCCTATCCTCCTTGCGGCACTTTCTCTCTCCTCTCGTGCCTTTGCTTCGGCCGCAAGCAACGAGCTTGCCTCGCCCTTGCCTGCCGAGTGCTTCCCTTGCCTCGTGCCTCACGCACACAAACTCCCTCGCTCCATCGCAGCCCTCTCAGCCTCGCTCCCTCGCAGCCCTTGCAGCCTCGCTGCCCAGCAATGCACGCTGCTGAGCGTTGTTGCTGCTCGCCCCTGCCCGCAACGCCCACTCGCCCCTGCCGCAGTACACCCACGCACTTCACTCGCCCACGAGTGCTTGTGCCGTGCTGATGTTGCTTCGTGCTGCTGTTGCTCGTGCCGCTGCACCACACGCAACACACCGTGTAGTGTGTGTGTGTGTGTGTTGTTGTTGTTAATCAAACTCCGTATACTTTTTAACTTTTCCAAATTTCGTTTTTAAATTTTTAAATTATGATTATTTAATTGTTTTGGATTATTTAAATTGCTGGGAACGGTTATGAACACCATGTTTTAATGTTTTCGCATTTGAATTGATGGGATTGATTTTTAATCATTAGAATTATTATTTTCAGATTTAATGATTAAATAAAGTGTCAATTTTTAAGGTCAAAACATGGTTTTATTAATGACCTATTGATATGATTTTAATTCTAATTGTTCAAGCGATTGATTCACATAATTTAATGACGATTTAAATTATGGGAATCAACTTAATTTTTCAGATTTATTATAAAGCTTAAAGTGTTGATTTTTAATGATTTTAAGGCCAAAAAGTCAATGTTTTTATGCTAGGACTTGAGTTGACTATTTGAGACTATTAAATTAACGAATAATGATTAATTTCTAAATAAACCAAGGGTTTTAGATTCTTAAATAGTTGCTGGAAATTTAGTAAACATAGATAATAATTAAGTTTCTCCTTTGTGTTTATAGGAGCTGATTTCTAGCTTGAGTCGTGATTCGCACAGTGGCCCTCGTACTTAGGTATTCCAGGTATGTACATGACTAGGGTGACCACCTATCCCATGAGGACTTTATGATGTGTATTGATTGTGAATCATGTGAACTTAAGTGTTGAGAATTCATGTTTGATGTGTGAACAAGCATGTTGAGAATTGTTATTGAATCTATGTATTCTACGTAAATGAGCATGTTATGGATTGATTAATTCTTTATAGATATTGAACTATCATGTTATGGACTTTTATAATCGTTGAATTATGTCAAGCATGTTGTTCAAATTGGTATGCATGTATGAGTGTTTCGCATGCAAGTTATTATGATTATGCTATTGTACGGGATGTCTAGCATACAGTGAGCCTATTGAATATTGCCTCAGTGCATCGTTTATTCTACCTACGTGTAGAATACATTTAAGAAGTTTATGTGAATTGAACTAAGGACCATTCGTGCTAAGGGCACACCCCGCTTGTTAACATGCAATGTCGGGTTATCTCAAATAGTGTTTTTGAGAAGGAACAATGGGGAGTAATTTCACTTGAGTCCTATGGTTGATCACAAGTCCTAAAGGATTAAAATAAAGTGTCATTGTTTAATTATTCATTTGTGTAATTGTTGAATTGCTTGTAAGTTATGTCTTTGGGTTGAGTCTTGAACATAACATACTAATTAACGTAAAGTGTAACCCGAATGAGCTTCAAAACTCTTGGAACGTATATACCTTGAGTATGAACAATAGGGGGAGTCGCGTCGGAGAAACTCGTACTCCTTGAATGATACAAGATGTTGTTTCATTCTTTTGGTTAATCTCTTATAAAATGCGCAGGAATTCCGCCGTTATGGTCCGACTGTCGATAGAAAGCCCGACTCTATTTATTTGGTGCTTGGTGGGTTCCCAACACCCTCAGTTTCCCTCAGTGGTCTTTGTTATTATATTTTACCCCTTCGAAGCTAAATTCTTATTAATCTATGAGTAAGAGTCGTGTCAAGTCTCGAGTATGTCTTCATGATTAATTGTTTACTTGAATGGCTTTTGCATGTGGATTATCTTTATTGTTGAGTGAAGCATGTTAAACTAGGATTTCATTCTAGCTTGTTCGTAGTCAGCTTTCGCTGACTTCGTGCTTCATGTCTTTCGGTCATGGCCTTCGCCTTAATGACCCTATGATGATCCATCATTGCACTTGCATTGTTGGGGAGTATATATAAATAAGCAGGTTGGTAGAGATAACTTGCGGGAGAAGTTATCGTGGGAATAGTGTTGAGAGACTATTTCACCTCTCGTATTTATAAACTCTATTTAATTTATAGTCATGACTATCATTATTACTATAATATGGTTTTAAACCTTAGTTAATGGATTTTCTGAACTATTTAATGTTGGTTTTGGGCCTTGACGCTTCCAAGTTGTTTTATGACCATTTACTATTTAATATGTTTTCAAAGTTAGTTATTTCCGCTGCGTAATTCTGGTAAATAGCTTTAGCCGTTATCACGGTGGCGTTAATATCTTGGTAATTCTTTTATATTGGTCGGAAAAAGGTAATTATAAATATAAAGAATTATCAGGGTGTTACAAGCTTGCCTTGCACGAAGCCATGCACGCTGGCCCAAGGCAGCAGGCACAGCAGTGCTGGCCCGCGTGCTAGGCGCAGCAGCGCTAGCCCATGCACGCTGGCCAGCAGCGCTGACCTTGTGCTTTGGCGCTGGCTTGCTTGGTGGCCCAAGGCTCAAGGTGATGCGGTTATCGGCCATGAGCGATGGGTCGTTTTCTTTGTACAACAGCTCGTCGCTCGTTTCGTGCTTCCAATTTGTTTTTCCGATTCCGGAATTTATTTCCGATTCGAACAATATTTACGCTTTCGGTAATATTTCCTATTCCGACAATATTTCCAATTTCGACATTATTTCCAATTCCGATAATATTTCCGTTTCCTGTAACATTTCCGATTCTGGCAATATTTCTTTTTCCGATAATATTTCCAATACGAACCATATTTTCGTTTCCGGCAATATCTTCGACTTCGATAATATTTATATTTCCTTTATGAACCATATTTCCGTTTCCGACAATATCTTCATTTCCGGCAAATATTCTTTCTTTGCCTTTTGACAGTTTGTTTAGCTCCCACTGAAACCAACATCCTTCATTTCCGAATATCCGTAATTTGAGTATTTATTGAATATAATATTCAACTAAATACTTAATCTATTCACGTATTATTTGTGTGACCCTACGAGTTCAGTCAAGAGTAAGTTGTGGCATTAATTATATTAATTCCACTTGAACTGAAGCGGCCTCTAGCTAGGCATTCAGATCACTTGATCTCACAGAATAATTAACTTTCTTAATTAATATTGAACCGCATTCATTAGACTTAGCATTAAATGCAAACTTGGACCAAGGGCATTATTTCCTTCAATCTCCCACTTGTCCTTAGGGACAAGTGTGCATTTCCTAATTCCTTTGTCGCTCGATGCCTGCTCATGAACATAAGTTAAGTCTGGTCATCCTTATTACGTTTAGAGGTATTTCTCGGTGTCAGAGTTCAACTAATCAAATAAACAGATAATCATAGCCTATGATTCATCTGAGCACGACCTTGCATTTTACAGTTTCTAGCTCTTCGAGTGGCCTTATACAACTTTTGGCATCTCTTCCCCATTTATGGGAGGACAATGACAATCTTATGGTCTTGAGTTTAGACTTCATTTGCTAGGTGATTACCCGAGCGCTGCCGTTATGGTCTCCTTTTAAGGTGCGACGGTTGACAACGTCAAAGCAACCAGTTCTCAAACAAGTAAGCTCAAATCATTCAGGTATTGAGGATTAATGTCTAATAAGATAATGAAATTTACTTATGACAGATTTTCATCTCTTACAGTAAAGTTTCATAGGTCTTGTCCGATACTAGTCTTGTCAACTAAGTATCTATGCAAATGATTATGACATTGCCATGTCCACGTAGTTCAAGAAACAGAACTACTAGTCATCTTACATTCCATTCGTCTACCGTTCTCTATCCGTCCACCTTAATAGAAAACTTCCGACGAGGGAACATTTTCAACTTTTGACATTCACTTGATAGACATTTCTTAGCCACGGGACTGGTCCTGACAGACTATCTTGAGTTTTGTCAAATTTAAAGGACTAATCATTTAATAAAACCATAAAAATTAAATGGAAGAATGAAGCTTAATTCATTTCTATGAATTGTTAACCATAATGTTTTACAAAGTATTCAAAACTTAAAACTTTAAAACATTAGAGGACATCAAAGTCATTCTCCAACATGCTTGATTCCTATAGCTGCTTTGTGTGAATTGTGCTTCGCTTGTGGCAGGGGTTTTGTCAATGGATCTGAGATGCTGTCATCAGTTCCAATCTTGCTTATCTCGAATTCTTTTATTTCAACGAACTCTCGTAGAAGGTGAAATCTATGAAGTACATTATTGACTCTTTGGTGGTGTCTAGGCTCCTTTACATGTGCACTAGCTCCATTATTGTCACAATATAGAGCTATTGGTCCTTTAATGGAAGGGACTACACCAAGCTCACCAATGAACTTCCTTAGCCAAATTGCTTCCTTTACTGCTTCATGTGCAACAATTAATGTACTACACTTCAGTTGTAGAATCCGCAATAGTGATTTGCTTGGCACTTTTCCGGCTTACTGCTCCTCCGTTGAGGCAGAAGACAAACCCAGACTGTGATCTGAAATCATCTTTGTCGGTTTGGAAGCTTGCATCCGTATATCCTTTAACAATCAATTCATTATCTCCACCATAGACTAGGAAATCATCTTTGTGCCTTTTCAGGTACTTTAGAATGTTCTTGGCAGCAGTCCAATGTGCCTCTTCTGGGTTTGACTGGTATCCACTCGTAGCATTTAGTGCATGCAAAACATCCGGGAGTGTACATATCATAGCATACATCATTGAACCAATCAATGATGCATATGGTATCCCACTCGTTTGTCTTCGCTCATCTAGTGTTTTTGGACACTGAGTCTTGCTAAGATTCCTTCAATGAGACATGTGTAGGTGACCTCTTTTGGAGTCAACCATATTGAACCTCTCAAGTACCTTATTGATATAAGTACTTTGACTAAGTCCAATCATCTTCTTGGATCTATCTCTATAGATCTTGATGCTCAGTATGTACTGTGCTTCTCCTAGATCCTTCATCGAAAAACATTTCCCAAGCCAATTCTTTACAGAGTTCAACATTAGAATGTCATTTCCGACAAGTAATATGTCATCTACATATAATACTAGGAAAGCAATCTTGCTCCCACTGACCTTCTTGTATACACAAGATTCGTCTGCGTTCTTGATGAAGCCAAAGTCACTGACTGCTTCATCAAAACGTATATTCCAACTCCTTGATGCTTCCTTTAATCCATTAATGGATTTCTTAAGCTTTCATACCTTTTTAGCATTCTTTGGATCCTCAAAACCCTCAGGCCGTGTCATAAACACAGTTTCTGTTAAAACCATGTTTAAGAAAGCGGTTTTGACATCCATCTGCCATATTTCATAATCGTAATATGCAGCATTGCCTAATATTATCCGAATAGACTTTAGCATCGCAACTAGTGAAAATGTTTCATCGTAATCCACACAGTGGACTTGCATGTATCCTTTTGCAACCAATCTAGCTTTGAAAACTTCTAGTTTCCCGTCCTTGTCCTTTTTTTACTTGAAAACCCATTTGCTTCCTATGGATTGGTAGCCATCTGGAAAAACTTGGTTCTCAGACATGGAGTGTAATTCAGATTGCATGGCTTCTAGCCATTGCTTGGAGCTAGGGCTTGCCATAGCTTGTTTGTAGGTCATAGGTTCATCGCTTTAAAGCAATAGAATTTCATTGCTCTCAGACGTTAAAATACCTACTTATGTTTCTAGCTGAGACCTATACCTTTGCGATCTACGCAGGGCAACAATTCTAGTTGGTTCTTGAACCTCACCAGATACTTCTAAAGATCTCTGAGTTTCAACTTGAATATCATCTTGATTATTCTCTAGAGTTTGTTGTTCGACTCGAAGTTCTTCGAGGTCTACTTTTCTCCCACTTGTCATTTTGGAAATGTGATTTCTTTCCAAAAAGATACCATCTCGAGCAACAAACACCTTGTTCTCAGATGTATTGTAGAAGTAATACCCCTTTGTTTCCTGGATAGCCCACAAGGATACATTTGTCAGATTTCGGTTGAAGTTTGTCTGAAATTAATCGTTTGACGTATGCTTCACAACCCCAAATCTTAAGAAAAGACACTTTTTGAGGCTTTCCAGTCTATAGTTCATATAGAGTCTTTTCGACAGCTTTTGACGGAGTTCTATTTAGTGTGAGTGAAGCTGTATTTATTGCATGTCCCCAAAATTCTATTAGAAGTTCGCCCTGACCCATCATTGAACGAACCATGTCTATACGCAAGGTTTTATTCCTCCGTTCCGACACACCATTCCATTGTGGTGTTCCAGGAGGAGTCAATTCTGACAAGATTCCACAATCTTTCAGATGGTCATCAAATTCATAGCTCAGATATTCATCGCCTCTGTCAGACCGCAATGCTTTAATCTTCTTGCCTAGTTGATTCTCTACTTCACCTTGAAATTCCTTGAATTTGGAAAAGGATTCAGACTTGTGCTTTATTAGGTAGATATAGCCATATCTACTGAAGTCGTCAATAAAAGTGATAAAGTAGCTGAAACCACCTCTAGCAGTTGAGTTCATTGGTCCACATACATCTGTATGGATTAAACCCAATAATCCACTTGCTCTTTCTCCAACTTTAGAGAAAGGTTTCTTTGTCATTTTGCCAAATACGCATGATTCACATTTACCATAATCCTCTAGTCAAATGGTTCTAGAACACCTTCTTTATGAAGTTGTTCCATGCGTTTCATGTTAATATGGCTAATCGACAATGCCACAGATAGGTGAGATCTGAATCATTTGTTTTGGCCCTTTAGTATTTATGTTATAAACTTCTTTGTCGTGATCTAGCACATAAAGTCCATTGACTAACTTTGCAGATCCATAAAACATTTCTTTAAAATAAAACGAGCAACTATTGTCTTTTATTTCAAAATTAAAGCCTTTAGCATCCAAGCAAGAAACAAAAATAATGTTTTTAGTAATACTTGGAACATGGAAACACTCTTCAGTTCCAAAACTAGCATAGAGGGAAATGACATATGATAAGTGCCTATAGCTAATGCAACAATCCTTGCTCCATTTCCCACTCGTAGGTCGACTTCTCCCTTGCTAAGCCTTCTACTTGTTCTTAGTCCCTGTGGATTGGAACATAAGTGTGAGCCATAACCTGTATCTAATACCCAAGAAGTTGAATTAGCAAGTTTACAGTCTATAACGAAAATACCTAAAGGTGGAACGACTGTTCCATTCTTCTGACCTTCCTTATATTTAGGGCATTCCCTTTTGTAATGGCCAATTCCATTACAATAGAGACAACTTGACGTGGATTTTTCCTGCTTTGTCTTCCTTTTGGGAACTGACTTAGCATCATCCTTGGACTTTCCACTTTTCTTGAAAGGTCAACCTTTAGCCTTGAGTAAATCTTTGGCTTCACAGTATAGTACTATTTCAGCATTTTTTACTAGCCGAATAAACTCACCGATTGTTTCTTCTCTTGGTTCACTCATATAGAATTGCTTGAAGCGTCTAAATCCATCATGAAGTGAGTTGAGTAATATGGAGACAACCATGCTTTCGCTTATTGGCGAACCTAGCAGACTCAAGTGATCAAACAATGATAACATGTAGTTCACATGATCCCTAAGTGGTTTGTCAACTCTTTGCTTGGAACGAAGGACTTGAGCATGTGTTTCTTGGACTTCTTGCCTGAAACATCTGTTATGAAGATCAACCTATAGCCCTTTCATCGATTGAATCAATTCATGGATATTTAGGTCTCTTTCTTCCGTGCTTCCACGACAGATATCCCTTAGATGCCTGAGAAGCATATATGGTTCTTAAGCTACAAACCTCCTATGCCAATCACTAGGGATGTTGCTCAGCATGAGACTCATAACTCTTTTGAGATCCGCTTCCCAGGCGACGTGTCTTTCAGGAGTCATGTCTCTTGCATAATAGCTTGGAATGGGGTAGAATAGTGCATACTCAATGCCATTGAGTTTCAGCACTTCAACTAACTTCCCTTCCCATTCAAGAAAATTTGTTAGGTTCAACTTGATCATAAGTTCAGAACCCTTGATGATGTTTTGATTGTTGTTTTCCATAGTTAGAACTACAATTGAAATGAATAATCAAGCAAATAACCATTCATACATGCTCTTATAAAAAATTAAATTCAAGAAATCATGCATAATTCAAAGTTATTAAGCATTTTATTCGAGTTTATGTGTTCCTTTATGTGTGAATAAAATGAATCCAAGATCCTCAAAACCATTAAAGAACTAAGCATGCTTTGGCTTGTCTTAATTCTAAAACATTTTAGGTAAGCAAATCCGTTGCTAATAGTCTAGAAACTACTCTTGGTTGATAGGTACGTCTAAGTTCTTATAAGGAAAACCTATCCCATTTGCCACGACATAAAAGGACTCCTTACATAGATCGTTGAGTTCAACCAAAATCAACTTGTACTCACAACTAGTGTGTACCTTACCTCAATAAAATCAAGAAGTGACACTTCGCTTTGGGGGAAAACTATCACTAACTTGACATAAAGGTGAGAAAGTAAGTGTTATTTTGGAATGACACCTTTTAACTCAATTTTAAACTTTGGAACTTAAGGCTTTTACTATGTTGGTTTGATTTTAAGTGAACTAAAATCCTTAATCATGCAACATAACAAACTATAATCTCATGCATAATATCAAGACTTATTTAAAGCAATAAATATCTTAAAGCATGCATAAGATAAAATTTGTGATCTAGTACGGCCCGACTTCATCTTGAAGCTTCAATCTTCAAACTCCGTCTTGAAAATGGATTGGAAACTCCGTTCTTGAATTTCACCATGGGAGGCGCCATTTTCACCAAATAGGATTTACAATAATTAAACTAATTACAACAAATTGATGGTACGCATGCCATATTTAAATAAAAACCATGGTACTTTAGACCATATTTTACATTCAAATTTAATGGTACATGTTTTGGGCAAATTCGACTTAGAGACGAACTTGCCTTGATGAAGGTGCTAACAATCGATCGAGCTAGATAATTGAGAATGGTGAGAGCAAGTTGTAATAGCATAAGATAATCGTAGGTTTATTGCTTGGAAATTATGTATCAAAAATAGACAAGACTAAGCCATTTTATAGGCATTTACAACAAGAGTGTAACGTTCATGCTTAATTGCTCATAATTAGATAATAAATGCGTAATGAAGGCCGGCTTCATCAAGGGTTTGTAACGTTCTTTTCGAGCCCAACAGTTGGGAATACCGTTCGAATAATGCCACCTTGCGTCTTGTTGGCAGCCACGTATGCAATGCTTTGCCACGTATGCCCACGTCACCAAGAGGGTATTTTTCCCCCTAACAATTATCCCCAAACCCATTTTGAATTTATTCCGGGAAGTTCAAAAAGGAAAAATGGGTTTCACGGAAGAAAAATGGAAACCGCCTCTTAACCTCCCCAACACTGACGGCGCTAGAATCATGATGACTTTTTGCCTTGGAGAAGCCAATCGTCCACCTGCGCCAATAAATAGGACTGCGCTTCCAACCATCCGCAATCACTTCTGCAATCTCTCTCTTCTCTTTTCCAGAAAAAACGATCGGCGCTCTTTCTCTCTCCTTCTTTCAGGTAACTGCTCGGCTTCCATCTTCCTCTTTCCTTCTTTCTTTCTTCGATTTTCTCTATGTCACAACGAATGGGAACAAAATCCACCCGCGCGAAGAACAAGAGAGTGGTGGTGGAGTGCGATCTGGTTGAGGGGCCAATTTTCAGCCCTACCCACATTCTGGACAGAAAGAATGCCCGGCCGGCCACTTGGGGGAAGCAGGATGTGGAGGCACTCAGGGAGGAGTGTGGTTTCCCTCCGTCGGCGGTAATTCGTTTACCGCAGCCCGACGAACGGGCCGATTGGGTATCGGACGGCTGGGTGTGCTTCTACGAGTACCCCTTCAGAATTGGGTATACTTATCCTTTCTCGCCACTGGTGCGAGGAGTTCTATGGGCACTGGCGGTGCCGCCGGCGCAACTGATGCCGCAGGTCTGGAGGGTAATGCACTTGGTCGACCATCTGGCCGGCAAACTGGACATGGAGTTCCGGGTTGAGGACCTTGTGTACACCTACAAGGTCCAAAAGTATGGGGCTGGTAGGTACTTGCTGCATGTCAAGGACGACAGGGAGGCTCTTCTTGGTGCGGACAAGTCGAACGACCGCGGGTGGATGGGTCGGTTCTTTTTTATGGAGTTGGCTAGTTTAGGGCTCGACTCCGACTTCTTGACGGGGGAGTGGATGGCTAGAGGTACCTTGTTTGTTTTTTGGTGTTTTTTGGGCTTGTTGATTTGACTTTGTCTCACTTTTGTGTTTTTGTAGGTGCATCCTTCGACACAGTTGGTTTCGGTGCCGAAGCCATAGAAAAGACTGCTGTGCTGTTGGGGGTCCCTCTAAAGGACAGAAATTTCATCGGCCTCAAGTTCGAACGCGAAGAGCCTTCTCAAGAAGAAGAAGTTTCTGAACCTGCGAACATGTCGACATCAACAGGTAAACATGGATTAGGGTTAGTTTACATTTTTTGGGTTCGGCGCCCTTTTCAACACGAAATACAAATTACAACTACTGTGACGAGACTGAGTCGTCGAATAAATGCTGTCAACAGGTACTGGCCCATCGACACGCTCTGGCAAGGCCCCATCTGCGGATGCATTGTTGAGGAAGAGGCTGGAGTCACTGGGAAGTGTGTCTCGAGCCAAACCCATCACTGTGTTGTCACCACCAAAGCCGCCAAAGGCTTCAACTAACGCCACGGTGACGGGGGAGACCAGCTCGCTTCTGCCTGCTGAGAAAAAGCTGCCGCCTCCCATCTCGGAAGAGGAAGCTTGCAGTGGAGTTCCTTGACGACTATGGGTCGGCAGATGCGCCACGGGTTCAGCTTTGGCCTGAAGTCGACCGCCTCTGGATGCCGTCAAGACGGGAGCGCCAGGAATCTTTGTCCCCAGTAGCTGCAACTGTCGAGAGCGTCTCGGATGCATGGAGGGTATGTGTTTGCTCTTTCTTTTTATTTCCTTCGCCTCCTCCATCCTCATCTCGTCATTTTAGTGACTTTAAATAATTTTCTTTCACATAGGCCCTGCAATCTGCTCTAGCCACACGTCATCATGTCATCATGTTAGAAGATCAAATAGTAAAACTAAAAAATGACATGAAGAAAGCAAAGTAGGAAGCTGGTCGTCTTGGCGGTGTGGCCAAGGAGGCGACGGCAAGAGCTGAGGCGCTGTAGGTGAGTCAAGAGAAGGGGGCTGCTGAGGTCGCACAGTTGAACGCCGAGAAGGAGACGCTGGTTGCTGAGGTCGGCGAGCTGAAGACGTCTCTCTCCAAAGTCAAGGCGAGGATTTACGAGTGTGCTGGTTACTACACTTAAAAAATGAAGGCCGAGATGATGGAGGAGTTCAAGGCGGGCAAACATGTGAACTGGACTCCTGACGAAGACATTGCTCAGTTCAACACTGCATTCCCCGAGGACTATATCCCCCCTGGTGCCGTTAGCGATGAAGAAGACGTTGAGGAGGGTGCAACTGCAACCAGCCCCAATGTCGAGACGATGGCGGCGCCAGGCGATGGCGAACAAGGGGAGAATGCAGGCCCAGCAGACCATCATGAGTAGTTCTGTCCACCCCCCCCCCCCCCCCTCAAAAAATTTAAAATTTTAATGTTGTGTTTGTTAGACAATGGTTTGTTTCAAACAATATTTTGTGTGTTCGGCCTTTGGGAAGGTCGAGAAGATATTTGTGGCTGTGTTTTGCCTTGAGGGCGACAGTCTTTTGGATATTTTTGGGCTTGTCCAAGGGGGCAAGCCATGTAAATATTTGTGGTTTGTGAATTCTGTGTTGCTTGCTTTGTGTTTGGAAAAAATGTGCCTTTGGTTTGGTGTTTTGTTTTGCAGGTTGGGCACATACCTCGAGTTCGACTTTGGTGACGCCTCCAGCCTGTCAAAGGGGAACCTGCAAGAAATGTATGCTGTAGAAAAATGTAGATCTGTATTTCATTATGTATGTAGTGTACATTGTAGTGTACCAGGCGTTTTTGTAATGGCCTAAATTGTGTTTTGTATTTTGTAAGACTTGTAATATGTAATGTATACAATCATGTTTGAATAAAATTAACAATGTTTCCTGCTACTTTGTTTCTTTGATCATTTGCACTCAATTTCGAATGTTGGTTTCCTGTATGTTGTGTTGTACACTTCGCTTCGTCTTTTCTCCTCTTGTCGAATCCATCATCATGTGGGCATCATAATGTCAACAAACAGAGCATGAGGATTGGCCGTCGGTGGAACCAACGGCCCTCCGATGCTTAAGTCAGTATAGAGCGACATGAAGATGAGAGGGAATTACGACAAGGAGAAAAAAGAAAAGAAAGGTTAAGGAGAGGTACTGGACCAAGTCTTAGTCGGAATGCTTTATGTTTGTTATTCTTTCTAAGTGTACACTTCGTGTCGTTGGCACGTTTATTGTCTGCAAAATAGAGCGATGGCGTGAGGATTGGCCGTTGGTGGAGCCAACGGCCCTCCGATGCCTAAGTCAGTAAGGAAAATAATACGTGGAGAGAAAAAGAAGTAAAAAAGATAGAGGAAAGGGACTTAACTTTTGTTACTTGTGAGTGTATACTATCCGAGATGATCTTGGTTTTGTGATACATTGTGCCCCCTCTACTTCGGATCGTCGTCATAGTGACGGTGAACGCTAGTATGTCTGTGTGTTAGGAAAGACTAAAAAGCAAGAAAAAGAGCTTGAGTGTTCAGAAATGATACAGTTTTAGGTGTGTTGCATTCCAACTTCTTGGAATGGATGTGCCGTCTCTATCAACCAACTCGTACGCACCATGACCTGTTCGTCTCACGATTTGGTAAGGACCTTCTCATGTTGGATCTAGTTTGCCGTGTCGAGGATCCTTTTTGTTTGGGAAGACTTTGCGCAGAACCCAATCTCCCTGCTGAAATATGCGAACCCTCACATTCTTGTTGTAGCTGTTTGCGACAGCTTGTTGGTAGGAGGCCATCCTGACCAATGCTACTTTCCTAAGTTCATCAGCAGTATCGATGTCGTAAGCCAAGACTGAGTCGTTCATTCCTGGTGCCATGAAACTGCTTCTTGCTGTGGGGAGTTCGACTTCGGGAGGGATGACTGCCTCGCAACCAAAGACTAAGGAGAAAGGAGTGTGATTGGTCGCCGTCTTGGGCGTCGTCCTGTCGGCCCAAAGGATCATAGGTAACTCGTCTGCCCATCTTCCTTTGGCGTCGTCGATGCGCTTCTTGAGGTTGTTGATGATGATTTTGTTACTTGACTCGGCTTGGCCATTTGCTTGAGGATATCTTGGTGTTGAGGTGTGCAAGGTGATGTTATACCTACTGCAGAATTCTTTAGTTTTTTTGCTGATGAACTGAGAACCATTGTCGCAGACGATCTCGGAAGGGATACCGAACCGACTAAGGATATTTCGTTTGATGAACGAGATGACTTCAGTATCTCGAACTCGCTTGAAAGCTTCTGCTTCGATCCATTTGGAGAAGTAATCAGTCATTGCCAACATGAAGACGCGTTGTCCTGATGCTTGGGGAAAGGGGCCTACTATGTCCATCCCCCATTTCGTGAAGGGCCAAAGGGACAAGATAGGGTGGAGTACTTCGCAAGGTTGATGAGAGATGGAAGCTAACCGCTGGCAGGAGTCGCACTTTCTAGCAAAGGTGATTGCGTCTTTCTTCATGGTGGGCCAGAAATATCCCATGGTAAGGGTTTTGTGGGCTAAGCTTTGTCCTCCGGCGAGGTTTCCACATTCTCCATCATGTATATTGCGCAATGTCGACTCGATCTCGTCATGATCGAGGCATCTCAGGTACGGTCCTGCAACCGACTTTCTGAACTATACTCCATGGATTAGGATAAATCTGGAGGCTTTCATGCGGAAGGCTTTTTCGTGGGTGACTCCAGGTGGGGTGGTGTTGTGTTTAAGCCAGTGCATGTAAGGGTCGCGCCATGAGAGCATTTGAGTAGGTTGGGACTGTTCGGTGATGGGTAGGTTATCTTTGGTGATGGCTGGATACATTAAGTGGACTACGGGGATGGAGGTGAGTTTAGGTTTGATGTTTGAGCCAAGATTGGCTAAGGCGTCAGCTTGGGTGTTTTGGTCTCTTGGTATTTTTTGTAAGGTGCATGAGTCGAACTTGTTCACGAGCCTTTTTGCTATTTCCATGTAGGCCTGCATCTTTGAGTCCTTCGCTGGATACGAACCGTTAATCTGGCTAATAATCAATAAAGAATCGCAACATACCTCAAGTCGGCGGATATTCATGTCGAGTGCTAATGACAACCCCAGGATCAAAGCTTCGTACTCTACTTCGTTGTTGGTAGCTTTGAACTCGCAACAGACAGATTGTACTATGGTGAACCCTTGTGGCGATTTTAGCACAATGCCGAGGCCTGTCCCCCGTATGTTGGAGGAGCCGTCAGTATGTAGGGTCCATGTTGAAGAGGATCCATTGTTGGTCAGTGTGTTGACTTCGTGATCGACTTCGTGTTGGAGGCTCGGGCTGAAGTCAGCCACAAAATCAGCCAGGGCTTGCGACTTGATGGCTGTGCGAGGTTCGTATCTGATGTCGTAACAACCTAATTGTATTGTTCATTTGGACATCCTGCCAGACAACTCGGGTTTCCTAATGATTGACTTCATGGGATAGTTAGTTACAACAGTGATAGGATGACATTCGAAATAAGGGCGCAATTTAACAGAAGCGACGACTAAAGCAAGGACAAGTTTTTCGAGATGAGAGTACCTTGTTTCGGCGCTAAGTAAGGACTTACTGACGTAATAAACAGGTAGCTGCTTTCCGTCTTCTTCTCGAGCTAACACTGCACTGATGGTCGACTCTGTAACTGCGAGGTATACTTGTAGCACTTCATTGTTTTTTGGTTTGGACAGTAACGGGGGGTTTGACAGGTATTGCTTGAGTTGCTGCAATGCGGCTTCGTGTCGGTCAGTCCAGCTGAACTTCTCATTCTTCCTGAGGATGTCGTAGAACAATTTGCACTTGTCGGACGACCTGGAGATGAAGCGGTTGAGGGCAGCCACTCTGCCTGCTAATTTTTGTACATCCTTCTGGTTTCGAGGTGATTTTAGGTTGATGATTGCGCGGATCTGATCAGGACTAGCTTCGATGCCTCTTTGAGTAACCATGTAACCTAAGAATTTTCCGGAAGAGACTCCGAACAAGCATTTGGTGGGGTTGAGCTTCATGCTGTACTCTCGCAACACGTCGAAGGCTTGCTGAAGATGCGTGATGTGATCCGAGGCTTTCTTGGATTTCACAAGCATGTCGTCGATGTAGACTTCCATTGTGTCGCCCAGCTGTTTCCTGAACATTTTGTTGACTAGGCGCTGATAGGTGGCGCCTGCGTTCCTTAAACCGAACGGCATGACCTTGTAACAATAAGTTCCCCGCTCCGTGATGAAAGCAGTTTTCTCTTGATCTTCTGGGTGCATCAAAATCTGGTTGTATCCACTGAACGCGTCCATGAATGTAAGCATCTCATGTCCCGCAGTAGCATCAACCATGGTGTCGATGTGGGGTAGGGGAAAAGAATCTTTAGGGCATGCTTTGTTGATGTCGGTGAAATCTATGAACACTCGCCATTTCCCCTTCTTTTTCCTGACTACGACGACATTGGCCAACCAGTCTGGGTATTTTACTTCCCTGATCTTTCCTGTATCTAGTAGCTGTTGAACTTCATCGTTGATAATTTGGTTGTGTTCTGGAGCGAACTTCCGCCGCTTTTGTTTGACGGGCTTGTGTCAGGGGTCGACACTGAGTTTGTGAGTGATGACGTCTAGGCTGATGCCTGGCATATCTTCATGTGACCACGCGAAGCAGTCCGCGTTGGCTTTGAGGAATGTAACAAGTTCCGACCTGATGTCGTCGGGTACATCACATCCAATGAAAACGACCTGTTCTGGCTTAGTAGGATCCAAGATGATCTCGTCGAGTTGTTCAGATTTGGGCTCTTCATAGCTTGCTGGTTCAGAATTGGACTGTAATTGCTATAATGAGGATCTATTTGTGGCCGATGGTTTTAGGGCCGCCTTGTAACATTCTTTGGACTCTTGCTGATCCCCTTTGATTTCTTGAACCCCCCATCGAGTCGGGAACTTGATGGTTTGGTGATATGTCGAAGAGATGGCCTTCATGTCGTGAATCCAGGGCCTGCCCAAAATAATGTTGTAAGATGAAGGGAAATCAATAACACAAAACTTTACCTGTTGGTTGATTCCTTGTGCGTAAACAGGTAGGGTAACTTCTCCGAGGGTGGTTTTCGCTTCGCCACTGAACCCTATTAGCGCGGTAGATTTTTTGACGACATCTGTGTCTGGGTTGAGCCCAATCTCCTTGAGAGCGTCGAGCATCATCACGTTAGTTGAGCTACCATTGTCGACAAGGACTCGTTTGATCATGCAGTTTCCAACAGGAATGGATATTACTAAGCCGTCGTGATGTTTGTCCGAGATGTCCCCTGCATCAGATTCATCAAAAGATATAGGGGTTAGGTATTTGGCGGCTATGGCTCGGACTGGTCTGTCTATCTCATTTTCTCGGGCGTGTCTCTTCGCTGCAGAATAAGTTAAACCACAAATGCAAGAACCTCCAGCAAAAAAATTCACAGTTTTAGTATGAGGGGGAGGTGAAGGAGGTCGAGATGGAGAGTTAGAGTTGTCTTTGTTGACAACGCCACGAGCTTTATCTAACATGACGTCCTTGAGGTAACCATTTTTCAGCAGGTAGGCTACTTCTCTCCTCAACGCAACGCAGTCGTTGGTTGTGTGACCGATGTCGGCATGGAAATCACACCACTTAGAGGGATCCTTTTTCGACTCGGGTTTGCTGGACTTCGGCGGCCATTGCACTGCTTTCCCCATCTTCGAGAGGTGGTTCATCAGACCTACAATGTCAACACAGAAAGAATATTCGTTAATTTTTGGTGGAAGATCCGGGCTGTTCTTCCAGTCGGAGTCGTCGTCTTCCTCCACCACTGCTACATGTTGAGGTCGGGAGTAAGGAGCAGGGCGATCGTTGCTCCTCTTGGGATAGGGCAGCCGTCTTTCCGTCTTCGAGTAATCATTACCCCCTTTCCGAGAATGGAGAGTTTCTTCCAACCTAACTTGGGCCATTGCTTTGACTTGAGCATCTTCGAAC
Source organism: Spinacia oleracea (assembly GCF_020520425.1). Taxonomy (NCBI): domain Eukaryota; kingdom Viridiplantae; phylum Streptophyta; class Magnoliopsida; order Caryophyllales; family Amaranthaceae; genus Spinacia; species Spinacia oleracea. The sequence continues at coordinate 59,100,953 of NC_079491.1, read as the reverse complement.
GTCTTGCAGGGGTATTTGATTAAATCCCTCCAGAGGTCGGTTTCGCCATACAATCCCTGCCTGAACGCTTCGATAGCTGTCGGGACATCACATTCAGGAACAGTCACCTTCTCCCTGATGAACCGGGCTATATAATCCTTCAGGGGTTCGTCAGGACGTTGAATTACTCGGTATAAGTCGCTTGTCTGCTTCTCTAAACACCTGCTGCTAGAGAACTGTTGGTTGAACATGTTGTCGAGGTGAGCAAAAGAGGTAATGCACCCATTTGGCAGGCTAGTCAACCACTTCAAGGCGGGGCCAACCAATGTCGAACCGAACCCCTTGCAAAGGCTGGCTTCTCTCATGTGTTTGGGAACTGGAATGGTCATCATCCGTTGCTTGTAGGTCAAGATATGTTCTCTTGGGTCGGTCGTCCCGTCGTACATGGGCATGTTGGGTGGGCTGAATCATTTTGGGATGTCTATTGCATCAATGGGATCAGCGTAAGGGGAGTCGGCATAACTGTCTAGGCTAGCTTCTTTGATTGGTGTTGGTACACCAGGGATTTTGTTTATCATAGTCATGATATGTTGGAGTTGGTCATTGGTGTTCTCACAGATGTTGTTGAGCACCGGAACGAGGGGGCTAAATGTTTCGGGAAGGCTGGCTTGGAGATGTTGATAATAGGTACTCTGCGGGTATACGCCATGAGGTTGGTGAGGAGTGAACTGCGGCACCATTTGTTGCATGTAAGGGGGCGTTCCTTGAGTAGCGTGGGTACCTGCAACATAAGGAAAATGAGTTACGAAACCGTGACTAACCGGAGCGACTGACCTGTTAAGAGGAGTATATGGAGAGTAGTTTCAAGAAGAGTCGGGGCGCATTTGGGCATTGGGAAACGCTGCTTGCGGCGCCTGGCTAGCTAAAGGAACCGTCATCAACTGGGGAGGTGCTCCTGGCGCCGAAGTGACCAGGTTGACAACAGGTTAGACGACTTGCTGAGAGAAGAGTTGATCCCATGGCATTTGAATCGCTGGCATTGATCCTTGCGCCGGAAGCGTAACGGGCAGAGGCATTGACATGGTCACCATTGGGGGAGGCAACGGATGAGACACCGGAACGGAGGCGGGAGCCGTCACCATGGTGGATGTCGTCATGCCGACCTGAGGTGGGGTTACCCGGGCAGCCGTCGTGGTGACAACTGTTGCCGATGTTCCTGCAGAGGATGGTCGAATTGGAGGTGGCGGAAGCCAATTCGGGTTAGAGCGGGGCGGATTTGGTAGCGGATCGAACTCGCGGATCTGTTCGAGGACAGGGCCCCCAGGTTCGCCAAAAGGTATATGGAGGGGATGGTTTGGAGCGGCGTCGAGATCCAAACGGCGGTTTAACCCGGAGGTGTCTCGTCGGTACTGGAACCTGGATCCGATGGCGATGGAGGCAGTGGACCTGACTTGAGAGTGCAATGCTTCATTCTCTTTCTGGAGGATGCTGATGCGCTGTTCCATGGCTTCGAAGCGACGAGTAATGTCGTCGGACGAGCTAGCATTTCCGGCCATGGTGATTGGAACGGTTTTATCGAATTGCTTTTGATTGTCAGCCCCACGGTGGGCGCCAAATTGTTTTGGGCAAATTCGACTTAGAGACGAACTTGCCTTGATGAAGGTGCTAACAATCGATCGAGCTAGATAATTAAGAATGGTGAGAGCAAGTTGTAATAGCATAAGATAATCGTAGGTTTATTGCTTGGAAATTATGTATCAAAAATAGACAAGACTAAGCCATTTTATAGGCATTTACAACAAGAGTGTAACGTTCATGCTTAATTGCTCATAATTAGATAATAAATGCGTAATGAAGGCCGGCTTCATCAAGGGTTTGTAACGTTCGTTTCGAGCCCAGTAGTTGGGAATACCATTCGAATAATGCCACCTTGCGTCTTGTTGGCAGCCACGTATGCAATGCTTTGCCACGTATGCCCATGTCACCAAGAGGGTATTTTTCCCCCTAACAGTACACAGACCATATTTTTTATCCTACTTGGGCCATACTAGTCACTTTCCGCAACCTGCAAAATAATATATTTACAATATACCATTCACCCATTCAATTATCAATGAATGGCCCACTTAGCAAGTTAGTAGAAAAATATGCATCACATAAATATTTGCAACAACTAATCAAGGTTCCAACAATCTACAAATCATTCAACCTTATTAGTTCTAATCGAGTTGGTTTAACCTAAAGGAATAAAGACCTAATCAAGAGCTTAATGACTAAAAGCTCCCACTAAAACCAAGAATTATATGTGTAGACACCTACTTTTGTCCCCATTCCCGAAAGGGAAAGGTTCGATGATGAAAGCATAAATCTCCACTTGACAACGCATCTCCTATAAAATAAACGAATCTCGATTCCCCATTTCATTTCCCCCGAAACCTGCTATTTATGGAAACCTGCTAAAAATAGTAACTGCCGTAAAAGGTAGCTTCTAAAAGTGGCAAATCATAAAGGATAGAAACCTGTCAGAATTAGTTGTTGCATTCCAACATAAATCCTAAATGAGATAGAAAACCGCAAGAATCCTATTCCTAATAAGATTCGGAAATAAGAGTTACGTATTAATTAAAATCCTAACGAGCCTAGAGTTCGTAACGGGCCCAGACGCATTCCGTCATAAAATTGATACGCGCTAAAGACTCGATTAAGTCTCAAACTCTACGGATTTCAGGAATCCGAATCTGACTAAAGAAAACAGCCCAGACCCTATTTTCAACGCCTGGCTCTGGGCGCCGAAATCTTCGGCGCCCAGGCCTGGGCGCTGAAAATACCTGGGCACGTGTTTTTTCCTAATTCTTTGTGGATTAGAACTCTGCAATTCTATGTTTCCACGAACTCTTCCCTATAAATAGACCCCTAAATTCGACGTGAAAAGAACACACACACAACACATAATTATATTCTGAGTATTGACTCCAACCCTTAGCCTAAGCCTCTCGCTGCGAAATTGTTCACACGTTCTGTCGCAATCGATCCATTAATCAAACAGAACGTATCCTGTTCCATAATTGAGATTCGTTAAATAAAAAGGAGAAATAGCAAAGTCAAAGTGGTTAGTTTTCTGAGAACCGTGACGCACCTCTCAAGGGTGCGTCGTAATGTGTCCCTTTTCGATGATTTAACTGCTTTCCTCGCCCTTTTTATGAACTGTTAAACTAACCTAATCTGATTGTTCTATCACGCCTAACAAATATAATATTTTTGGGAAATCGGATTATCATGCTAGGTCCCTTAATGCTATTTAAATCAGATAATCACGATCGAATTAGTATTATATGTTGCATATTGCTAAAATTAAATCAGATTAGTTTAATAGTTAAAGCATGTCCCTTCAATTATTTATGCTGAGCTAGTAAGGATATCCTGCCTCTGGAGTTATCGACAAGCGAAGTACTCCTCTCGGTAGTTACAGTCCCCCGAACCCTCAATCTCTACCTTGCGGGTGTATGTTGAGAGATCCCCACACCAGGGATCACAAGGGAACCTACGGCCGTCGTGGTCAAACATAATTGCACTCCCTTTATGTCACGATAACCGGGTTTTGTCAGTTTTTCTCATTGTCGTTAAAAACTGAATGGCGACTCCTATATTACTAGTCAATTGGGTGTAAACTCACAGGAAATCCAATTACACTTGATTGAATAAAAAGAATCGTCACACCCACGAGGGACGAGGTCACGCATTAGCTCCGTGCTTTTTCGACCCCCTCACAGTGGCGACTCCACTGGGGATAGTGAAGGAAATACTCGTGCTTGTAGGTAATCAAAATAGCCGAAGGGTGAAACGATCCTACCCCGCGTTTATTTCCCCATCAAGTTGGGACGACCTGAAAATCAACATATTAATGTGATCGGGCAGAACCGCATAACGAATCTCGGCTCCCTCGGGAGTTGGGACTAAGGATACCTTTTTTCGCCAATAGGGGGGTGCATACGCCGCGCATGTTTCCCACTCGGTGACATATTTAATTTTCAAATCCATGTTTGTAATGTAGTTATGTGTAGCGAACTATGTGACTATGTTATGATTGTGCATACGAATAATGCTAGACAAATAATCCTAGAAAAACCAACGACCTTAAAAATTACCCAAACATTCTTAAACCAATTGGCCAAAGAGTTATACCAAAATACGTGTTCCACAAACCCGAACGATCGCCACAAAAATAAGCGACGCTCGGGATGGCCTGTAACGAATCCCACAAACACTGCACAACGCGTAAGGACGTTATTAGGCAAACACGCAAAATTGAAGTCGCATAAACAAAAGTAGACGCAAACAGAAAGCGAGAACCAACCAGGGACGCATTTTCAACGCCCCTGGCTGGGCGCCGAAATCTCTCACGCCCACTGTTGGGCGCTGAAGTTGCTGCCTGGCCTTTTGGTCAGGCACAGCAGCCTCGGTGCCCGCGCATAAAAAATATACGTTGCAAAAAAAAAAAAAAACTTTTCGAAAAAAATTGCTGCGAGGGCGTATGAAAATGCACTCGATTCTAAAAGCGACTAAAAAATAAAAATAAATAACTCTTTGTGTCGTTGTTAGGCCTCCTACGACGACAATGCTCGGCACCAAAACCGAATATGCTAATAACTATGAATGTCACATGGGCAAAGTATTCAAAAAATAATGTTCAAATAGAGTCTTCAAGAAAAATAATGTTCGAATAAAAAAATAAATCCGAGTCTAGACTAGGCTATGCCAAAGTACAATCTAAATCCTAAGTCTTAGTTGTCTTATCCATAGAATCGGTCCCAATGCTTGGTGTCGTTCTGCAAGTTAAAAGGTTAAACCATATTGAGTCTCCCCTCCTAACATTTAAATCAATAAGCACCCATATGTAATTTTCATCCCTTGCTAAGAATCCACGGCCTCAATACTCTCTCACCAATAAAAAGAATATACTATAGTATTTGCAAAATGGAAACAGTCACATTCTGGAAATCATCCCCCATAGTCGCACAACCCCAAAGTGAACCTAAGGTGTCAATACCATTGGCAAGAAAAATTAATGGCCTCAAGGCTCATAATCACATTGGGTCACGACTATCATAGTCCTCTCGAGTCACTCACTCCTTGAAATACTACTAAGTACGGACTAAAAGATTTTCCATGAATGCAACATGACCAACCATGAAAATACCCAAATTGGCATACCATAGGGCTACCATTGGGGTAAAGCAATACACACTAAGAGAGAAGCCGCACTAATGATTCTAGTCTTGCAAAAATAAAAATTCGATCTCCCCAATTAACTACCTTGCCAACATTAAGCAAAATGGCGCATGACAAATGAACACCCAAGGGTTAAAATCTAAAGTGTCAACCAACGAAAGTTATGGTCCAATTAGCCTAAGTCTGAGAGTCGCTTGGTCAAGTATTATAGGCTTACGCCATGTCATTATTTTGAGTCTAGGCCACCTCCTTGTATTCATACACGGGTTATAATCAGAAAGATTAATGAAAGTTTGAGTCTAAATCACAACTTCCAATTAAATCCCAGAAACTGGAATCTGAAAAGAAACAAAAAATTACTTTCGATGTAATTCTTTCGTTAAAATTCAATAAGGTAAAAACAACATTTTGAATCTACGCTATTTGCATATTTTAAGAAACGACTAAATACGCTTGCAAAGTAAGACAATTTAAAGGTCCACCCTAGGCCTACTAAAATTAAAGGTCCACTATAGGCCTACCAAACGAGGCTCACTCAGTCTCGCCTCGTGACTCAAAGACCACAACCATCTACCTTTTAACCCAAATTAAAAATTGAAGAATTTATGTTGGGGAGGAATCCCAAGAAAAAAGAAAGAAAAAATAGAAAGCGAAAAGGGAGAGCGAAAAGAGCAAGCCAGGGAATACTTATCCCGTAGTGCAACATTTACCTAAGTAAACGAAGGAAAAGAATTGAGTCAACCAATCCAAATCATAAAATTCTACGATGTCTACCCTTTCCAATCCTTATGCTCTTAGACGCCTTCGCTCTGGGGTCCCTGTTCAGCTCATTTTAACCTATCCATGTTCTCATTGCCATGACCCAAGAAACCATTACCTCGACTCTTGTTCTTGAACTCGTTGTCAACCGCAAACCACGCACGGCCATTGACACGTGCGTCATACCCCTTATTTCCAAAACCTGCTCTTATACCACCATTAGCATAATGACCATATAACTTGTGTGGATACATCCTGTTGATATACCCTTGAGCCGTCCCCATGCTGCTCATTGGCCTTGGTTGATGTAAACTCGTGACACTAGCATGAAGCTGCAAATTGTGAGCCCTACCAGATATAATCCTCATGCTTGACCAACACCTATACAAATTCTCCTATCTCATTCAACCCATCTTTCAAGCCGTCTTGAGTCACAAACAAAAAAAAGGAAACAAATGAAAAGTGCAAAAAAAAAATAATAAAATGTGAATAATAAAAAAGAAACTTTGCAAAAGCGCCTCTAAAGTTAGTCTAAAAAGAAAAATAAAGAAGCATTTAGCGCACCAAAAAATATCTGCCCATAAACCATTTTCAGCGCCCAGAGCTGGGCGCCGAAATCTTTAGCGCCCAAGCCTGGGCGCCGAATCTCTCTGCTTGCTGTAAAATTTGTCCAGAAGTGCTCGTCATTTTATCCGCACATACACGGAACAATAACGAACACTTGGGGGGGTACAACACGTATTCAGATATACGTACCAAAAAATTATGTACTCAAAAAAAAAAATTATGTACTCAAAAAAATATAAAACAAATTTTTGGCTTACGGCAAAGCGGCAGATTAATATAATAATAAACTTCACTTATTCTACCGTTTCAAATAATATGTTTCCACCTCAGAACATACTTGTTTAAAATCGGCATTCTATGAAACCATTTTTTAGGCTAAGAACTACGCAAGACCTGATTCCAAATTAAATCTATTTAAGGCGGATACGTAGGCAATCCATGATTCGGTCCAACCAATTTGCAAAAATATTAAAGCCTATAGAATAACAAGAATAAAAATAGAAGTCCCTTATTGAAATTTAATTACTTGCAACCCAAGTCGAAAGAAAAATTTAAGTCAAAGGAAGAATCCAAGTCACCAAGATGCCAAATTAATGAGCACACATCGAAAAATAATAAGGGCACGTACCCTTGCCAGAAGGAGCACTCACACTCCTAGGCACTTAGCCAAGAATCAAAAGATCACTCTGCCTCAATTGAATGGGGGCTAACGCAAGCGTCCATGACCTCTAAAGTACTCGACTTGACCCTCCCTAAAGCGAACTAACTCACTTAAAGACTTTCTTTCACCACTAGACATAGTCGTTCGCTTAAAGACCTTCTTTCACCACTAGACACAGTCATGATCGCCAACAAGTAGTAAGGGCAGTAAGCTTGCAATAAAGAGGATTGTTCTACGGCATCGCCCCATCGTTCCTTCGAACTCAGGGCACCCGTTCATGGTAATTCAAATGCTTGCTAATCCCCTTTGAAAAAAAAAAAAATGGTACATTGTCAATAGGACTTGGCACTTAACCAAGGCTCACCCTACTCAGGAATATGACATGGGCATCATTAATGGGAAGACATAACAGCAACTGGGGGCTAAAAAGTGAAATGAAAGAGCTAGGGAAAGAACTAAGTATACCTTGACCTTTTGTGCAGACATACACCAAGTAAATCTAAGTCAATTTGAAAACGGTTTATATTCCCGCAATTCTGGAAAAGATGGCCCTAAAAGCCTAAAGCACATGCCAAACGGGCACAAGTATATCTTGACGCCTGCACCCTGGCTTCCAGCAAATCCTTAGACAGCTTCCAAAAATCGTAACAGTATTTTGATTCACTCATGTAATCCTGTACGAACCCTTCTATAAGTCAACCTACTTAGGACACCTCGGATTCTACACAGTAGGACTCGGATTTTAAATAATTTTCAAATGATTTTTAAAGACTTCTTCGGACAAATAAAGTGTCGTTGGTTTAAGCTTAGTATGCGTCCATCTCAACGTTGCAAGTGAGTCAAAAAGATTTTTAAATATGATTATGGGTAAAGAAAGGCACCTAGCTTTTAGTCAAGGCACACTTCAACATGCGACTACCTTGACCATGGCAATGTCACACAATACGACATTTACAAGAGAAGTAGCAAATCACTACTCGAACATACCCCGCACTAAACGAGTCTGGTTCAAACTATTCATGATCCGTGTCACCATGAATGCATAAAAACGTATCCAAAGCATTATAGCACCAAGACAATCCCGTAGCTACAATTGGGGGCTTGAGAAAAACACTCTAAAAATGCTCGAAATGACGATTTTATCGCAAATTCTTGACGCTAATGCTATACATATGTCATAGGGGCTCAATCCTAAGCTTTAATCGTGCAAAACGAACCTTAGAATGGCTACAACCCCTCCCAAATTCTAAAGCACTACTTAGAATATATAAAAAAACACCCCACTAACAAGGGTAACTGAAAATCGCGAGTCACCAAAACTTCGATCAAACCACTGCACATAACGCTCGCCCTATAAAGCGCCCGTTACACAGTCTACATCGTTCCAAAGCAAAAGCGAAAGAAAAAAAAATCAAAAAAAAACTGTCAAAGTTCTGCCCAGAAATCATTTTCAACGCCTAGAGCTGGGCGCCGATATCTTTAACGCCCCAGCCTGGGCGCTGAATATCTCTGCTTGCTAAATCTTGCCCTGATATAAAAACAAGAAAGAAACACCTATGAATCCTCGCATCGAACGAAGTAATAAGCCGTGCAAACCCACGCAGAAGGTGCTACACTTATTCGAGCACCTGAACAAGGCATGATGAAATACTCCAATGCAAAAATAATAAAGATATCCCAACACCTGGAGGAATGTTCTAAGACACGCCGTTAGGCCACACAAGCCTACGTTGCACCATAAGTTCAACCGCCCCACGGTACAAGTCCAAAAAAGAGTAAGGCATATTGCACTAATGTAGGCACGACCAAGAGCACGTGTAAAAGAGGCAAAGACTACTTATCGCCCAAATTCAAAATGCAAGCCACACGACTTCTACATTAAGGATTAAAGGTAGCAAAATATTACCTACCACGAAAGGGATAGCTCGCACCTACACGAGCGGAACCCCAAGGCATATTTCTCGAAAGAACCTACAAAAATCGTACGCCAAAAGGAAGCATCCCAACATGCATACTTGGGGGATCCAAGCTACGAAACAACCATAACAAAATAAAAAATCTCAAAGCAAATGTTTGAACAATCGAAAGGGCACGATGTTTAAGCCCACTTCATGAATGGGCCTGAACCCTAGCAAGCCTCTAAGCAAACTATTCAAAATCAGTCATTGCTCAAAAAAAATGATTCAAGCGAACTGATTAATGGACCGCACACAACGGCCATTCTATGAACGCTCGTTCGCACATACATATAATCATTCACGAACGCGTTCAAAAGGAAAAATATATACAAGAGCGATCAAAGTCTTACGCCTCAAGGTATGTTCCTCGGGCCATATAGACTCGCCCAACTGTTGCAATAACTGTACGCCTTAAAGAGCAACAATTCCTTAAAATAATCGCCCCAAAGCGACAAGCACCGTAGTCCACCAATCGGCTACGGCTTCTCAAGAAAATCATTACGTTCTAAAAATAAAGAAAAAACAAAAGAGAAGAGAATACATAGAACTTCCAAGTGAAATAAACGAATGAACAAGAGGCCGACTGTGTCATCAAAAGACCAGCCCAAACAACACTTTCAACGCCCCACCTGGGCGCGAATTATTTCAACGCCCAGGCCTGGGCGCCGAAAATGAACCCAAGCTCAAAAAAGGCCCTAACTTTTATTGGGCCCTGCCGCATCCATTCGACTCGAAAATTTCCGATTTCCTTACTGAAAGTCGCACCTCACGACTTTGTCAAGAGTAGCACACCACTACAAAGGTCGCTCGCACTTAAGAGCACAATCCCAAACACGATCAAGGACATTACAGAATGCGTATCCCCAAGGAACCTCTTTGACAAGAAATGACCGTCAAGCACGAGTGCTTGGGGGCTCGAGAGAAAATATATTATGCAAAGTTAAAAACAATATTCCCAAACTACGCTGTATGAAGTCCCGTGTTTAGATGTCTCAAAAGATAAAACCGGTTTACGACCTCAAGACAAAGGTCGCAGTTGATACTTATACATAGTCCCCTAATCAAGGACCCCAGTAGTGGCAAAATTGAGCCGAAAAGACTAGCTCAAAACCATGAAAGATGATGACCACAAGACAATGGTCCGTCTAAGCCGACATTCAGGTTGCAACTAAATCCGAGCATCCCTCGAAAGAATTCGCTCTTACAAGAATGAATAAAAAGAAAATCTCAAAAGAAATCACAATGAACAAAAAAAGAGACTTGCCCACCTCGATCAGGCAAGATGACGTCACGAACCACGCGAGTTCCAAATCAAGAAAAAAATTGAATTCAGGGATGTCCACCCTTAGCGGACAGGGCTCGCCCACCTTCAGCGGGCGGGGTCTGCGTCACTAGCCGTGCAGGTCCTCGGTTTTCGAAAATGATATCTTCAAAAACAAAATGAAACAGGCTCGCCATCTTCAGCCGGCGGGGTCTACGTCACAAACCGCGTAGGTCCTTATTTTCAAATTTCAAAAATAGATTCGTCCACTTCTATCGGACGGGGTGTCCACCCTTAGCGGACAGGTTCGCCATCTTTAGCCGGCGGGGTCTACGTCACAAACCGCGTAGGTCCTTATTTTCAAATTTCAAAAAAAGATTCGTCCACTTCTATCGGACGGGGTGTCCACCCTTAGCGGACAGGCTCGCCATCTTTAGCCGGCGGGGTCTGCGTCACTAACCGCGCAGGTCCTTAGTCGCTGCAGCGATAACTTTTTTCGGTTTTCCCTTTTTCCAAAAATTAAAGGATTGGTTTTCCGTTTTTCCAAAAAAGAACGATGTGCTGGATTTTCCTTCGTTTTACGTCCCATAAAAACAAGGGGGTTTTCTCGTTTAGCTAGCCTTGAAAATGAGAATCTTTAAAAAAACATTTTTACCTCGTGATTGGGCTTGGCCAGGCCCAATTACACTTTATAGCTTTGATTTCGAAAACATCTGTAGCTACTCCCAATGACAAAGTGAGGGAGTTTCTAAGCACCTTTAGATCCTTCCAATGACAAAGTGAGGAAGTTTCTATACTATTAGTTGACAAATCCCAATGACACGTGAGGGATATGTCGACACTTCAAGTGATGACCCTTAAGTCAAATGTTATCACTCGGGGGCTCGTGAGACCCTCGCAAAACAGGTCACATATACCATGGCTTGTGTGACGCACTCCATCTATTACTTTGACCATCGTCTTACTCCAAGACTCAGTCAAAGTGGGGGATAACTGTAGACACCTACTTTTGTCCCCATTCCCGAAAGGGAAAGGTTCGATGATGAAAGCATAAATCTCCACTTGACAACGCATCTCCTATAAAATAAACGAATCTCGATTCCCCATTTCATTTCACCTGAAACCTGCTATTTATGGAAACCTGCTAAAAAAAGTAACTGCCGTAAAAGGTAGCTTCTAAAAGTGGCAAATCATAAAGGATAGAAACCTGTCAGAATAAGGTGTTGCATTCCAACATAAATCCTAAATGAGATAGAAAACCGCAAGAATCCTATTCCTAATAAGATTCAGAAATAAGAGTTACGTATTAATTAAAATCCTAACGAGCCTAGAGTTCGTAACGGGCCCAGACGCATTCCGTCATAAAATTGATACGCGCTAAAGACTCGATTAAGTCTCAAACTCTACGGATTTCAGGAATTCGAATCTGACTAAAGAAAACAGCCCAGACCCTATTTTCAACGCCTGGCTCTAGGCGCCGAAGGCCTGGGCGCTGAAAATACCTGGGCACGTGTTTTTTCCTAATTCTTTGTGGATTAGAACTCTGCAATTCTATCTTTCCACGAACTCTTCCCTATAAATAGACCCCTAAATATATTCGACGTGAAAAGAACACACACACAACACATAATTATATTCTGAGTATTGACTCCAACCCTTAGCCCAAACCTCTCATTGCGAAATTGTTCACGCGTTCTGTCGCAATCGATCCATAAATCGAACAGAACGTATCCTGTCCCATAATTGAGATTCGTTAAATAAAAAGGAGAAATAGCAAAGTCAAAGTGGTTAGTTTTCTGAGAACCGTGACGTACCTCTCAAGGGTGAGTCGTAATGTGTCCCTTTTCGATGATTTAACTGCTTTCCTCGCCCTTTTTATGAACTGTTAACCTAACCTAATCTGATTGTTCTATCACGCCTAACAAATATAATATTTTTGGGAAATCGGATTATCATGCTAGGTCCCTTAATGCTATTTAAATCAGATAATCACGATCGAATTAGTATTATATGTTGCATATTGCTAAAATCAACTCAGATTAGTTTAATAGTTAACGCATGTCCCTTCAATTATTTATGCTGAGCTAGTAAGGATATCCTGCCTCTAGAGTTATCGAAGAGCGAAGTACTCCTCTCGGTAGTTACAGTCCCCCGAACCCTCAATCTCTACCTTGCGGGTGTATGTTGAGAGATCCCCACACCAGGGATCACAAGGGAACCAACGGCCGTCGTGGTCAAACATAATTGCACTCCCTTTATGTCACGATAACCGGGTTTTGTCAGTTTTTCTCATTGTCGTTAAAAACTGAATGACGACTCCTATATTACTAGTCAATTGGGTGTAAACTCACAGGAAATCCAATTACACTTGATTGAATAAAAAGAATCGTCACACCCACGAGGGACGAGGTCACGCATTAGCTCCGTGCTTTTTCGACCCCCTCACAATATGCTTTACTAATTTTAAACATAAAGTTGTATTTCCTAGTCCAATCGGAAACTTACAAATTTAATTAAAATTTAAAGCTCAGATAAAATTATTTTAAATCCCTTAAATATTTTTCAGTTGATTAAAATTAATTAATTATAATTTTATCAAGGTTTTAATTTTATGAAACAATTAGTATAAAATTAATTAGAAAAATTAAATTCCGAGAAAAATTATAAGTACGAAATTAAAATAAATTAAAATCGTTACTCAATGATAAATTAAAACGAACCAACGGGCTAAGGAAAGGCCATAGGCACAAGCCCATGCCTTTACCGAAGCCTTGCAAGCCCCAGCGCCCATGGGCCGCGTGCACAAGTGGAGCGCCCATGGCCTGTTGCTTGGTCGTTGGACGTAGCGCAAGCCACAACAGGCACGCAGCACACACCGCACAACTCGCTGCCTTCGTGTGCGCTGGGCAGTGGGGCTAGGCGCAGTGGCACGCGAGCTCCCTTTCTCAGCGTGCTGCACGCCCTGCCTCTTGCTTTGCGTTGCTTGCTTCGTCGCCCTCGCTCACTTGCACACAACACACACCGCACAACCCGAAGCCTGGAGCACGTTCTTGTGCTTGCTCATTGCTTAGCACCACATGGCTGACGATCTCCCTTGCTCATCGTCGCATGACCACACCATTGCAACACCCCTTAAGGCTAACACTTAGCTATTTGTTGCTTTGCGTGTGCAATTTTGTGAACGTAACATATAAAATCGAAACTTTTATAATTAAATTTAACGAAAAATTAATAACTCATATTAAATTTCGTAAATTTTGGCGAGAAATTCGAAAATTTATTAATCAAATCAATTTCCGATTGTACGATATATTAGGGATTAAAATCTAGGTCATAAATTTTTAAAATTTTTAAAATTTCTAAACTTTAACAAATTTTGTGGTGGTTTTTAATCATAGGATCCCAATTAAATTATCAATTAATTATGAAAATCAAAACAACTTCTAAATTATTTGAAATTCAACAAAATAATTATAATTACAAATTAGGTTGCATAATTAACAAGTTTAAGCCTTAAAATTGTTTTATGCAGTAGGTCAATCATAGATTCAAGATTTACATACAAGATTAGCAAATATTAATTTTTAATATCATTCAAATTATAAGTATGCATCAGAAAAATTAAAACCTTTGAAAAGTTATAGTTAAGCTTCGAATTTGGAAATTCTTGGTTCGGCACAAAATCTTTGATTTTTGTCAAAATTTTAAAATGTCGTTTACACACGGAATTCACTATAAAAACATAAGATTCCGAGCATTATTGACAAAACTGCCGAAAATCCTGCGAACATATTAATGAATAATCGCATGAATTTGCAATTAATTATACCAAATTAATTCACCCCTTTAATTCTTTGCAAATTTATAATATTAATCCATATTAATTTAAATGATTATGCCATTAACTAGAGGCTCGTGATACCACTGTTAGGTTATGAACAATCTAATGTCATGCGGAAACACCATAAGTGCCAGAATCCAAATTAAATGCACATAATCATTTAGCATAATTTAGTGAACACACTTTTTGATGCGTGCCTTCCCTAGCTGCTCCCGAACCGAACAAGAACAAGTTAGAACGCCAAACGTCGTCCCTCCGTAGAAAGTCCACATCACGTTAGGATCCGCCTTAGATCTTACCAACTAGGATATAATATAAGGTTTATGATTTCGGGATCTCACTTTTAGGTGATAGGCAAAGTGTATTGAATTATGTTTTCAATTGATGTGTTTATTCATGACCATAGGCCATGTATTTTTAGGAAATAGGAAAAACCCTAGGAGCCAAAACCCTAGAACCCCTAGAACCCCATGTATTTAGGAAAGTTTTAGGAATATACCAAAAACCAAAACCCTAAAACCCCTAGGGATGGCCGGCTGCTTTTCTTGCATAGCAAGCAAGCCGACCTGGCCCAAGGCAGCAGGCACAGCAGCGCTGGCCCGCGTGCTAGGCGTAGCAGCGCTGGCCCATGCACGTTGGCCAGTAAAGATGGCCTTGTGCTTTGGCGCTGGCTTGCTTGCTGGCCCAAAGCACAAGGTGATATGGTTATGGCCCATGAGCGATGGGTCGTTTACTTCGTGCAACGGTACGTCGCTCGTTTCGTGCTTCCGATTTGTTTTTCCGATTTCGGAATTTCTTTCCGATTCGAACAATATTTACGTTTCCGATAATATTTCCAATTTCGACAATATTTTCGATTCCGATAATATTTCCGTTTCCGGTAATATTTCCGATACGAACCATATTTTCGTTTCCGGCAATATCTTAGACTTCGATAATATTTATATTTCCGTTATGAACCATATTTCCGTTTCCGGCAATATCTTCATTTCCAGAAAATATTCTTTCTTTGCCTTTTGACATTTTGTTTAGCTCCCACTGAAACCAACATCCGTCATTTCCAAATATCCATAAATAGAGTATTTATTGAATATAATATTCAACTAAATACTTGATCCGTGCACGTGTGACCCTACGGGTTCAGTCAAGAGTAAGTTGTGGCATTAATTATATTTATTCCACTTGAAATGAAGCGACCTCTAGCTAGGCATTCAGATCACTTGATCTCACTGAATAATTAACTTGCTTAAGTAATACTGAACCGCATTTATTAGACTTAACATTAAATGCATTAAATGCAAACTTGGACCAAGGGCATTATTTCCTTCACTATTTCTAGAGAGGGGAATCCTAGATAGAGACTAATGTCCCCTGTCTCTTAATGTCCAACGCATCACATAATAAAGCTTTATCCTTTAGAGAAGTACTTTTTGAGAAAATAACTCGACTCTTTGCTAAACTGATGGTATGGCCCGAAATATCACCAAATTGGTCCAACACCCCTTTAAGGACCCAAATGTTAACCAAGGAAGTTTCACCTAAAAGAAGGAAATAATTTGCGAAAAGAGGGTGAGAGAAGGAACCTCTTTCCAACCCATTGAGAAAGGAGTCCACACCCTCTTAGAAGTAGCAGCATAAAACAGAATCGATAGGATCTCCATACAAATGATAAACAAGTAAGGGGAAAGGGGACCACCTCAGCAAATGCCCCTAGATTGAACAAAAGACTCAGTTGGGATACCATTTACAATAACCGCAGAGGATACACTAGAGACACAACTCATAATCATACTCACATAAGGCATATCTAGGCCATAAAAAGAAGAGTATTTGTGAGGGGGTCGAAAAAAGCGCGAGGCTAATGCGTGACCTTGTCCCTCGTGGGTGTGACGATTCTTTTTATTCAATCAAGTGTAATTGGATTTCCTGTGAGTATACATCCAATTGACTAGTAATATAGGAGTCGCCATTCAGTTTTTAACGACAATGAGAAAAACTGACAAAACCCGGTTATCGTGACATAAAGGGAGTGCAATTATGTTTGACCACGACGGTCGTAGGTTCCCTTGTGATCCCTGGTGTGGGGATCTCTCAATATACACCCGCAAGGTAGAGATTGAGGGTTCGGGGGACTGTAACTACCGAGAGGAGTAATTCGCTCGTCGATAACTCCAGAGGCAGGATATCCTTACTAGCTCAGCATAAATAATTGAAGGGACATGCGTTAACTATTAAACTAATCTGAGTTGATTTTAGCAATATGCAACATATAATACTAATTCGATCGTGATTATCTGATTTAAATAGCATTAAGGGACCTAGCATGATAATCCGATTTCCCAAAAATATCATATTTGTTAGGCGTGATAAAACAATCAGATTAGGTTAGTTTAACAGTTCATAAAAAGGGCGAGGAAAGCAGTTAAATCATCGAAAAGGGACACATTACGACGCACCCTTGAGAGGTGCGTCACGGTTCTCAGAAAACTAACCACTTTGACTTTGCTATTTCTCCTTTTTATTTAACGAATCTCAATTATGGGACAGGATACGTTCTGTTCGATTTACGGATCGATTGCGACAGAACGCGTGAACAGTTTCGCAGCGAGAGGCTTAGGCTAAGGGTTGGAGTCAATACTCAGAATATAATTGTGTGTTTTGTGTGTCTTTTCACGTCGAATCTAGGGGCCTATTTATAGGGAAGAGTTCGTGGAAAGATAGAATTGCAGAGTTCTAATCCACAAAGAATTAGGAAAAAACACGTACCCAGGTATTTTCAGCGCCCAGGCCTGGGCGCCGAAGATTTCGGCGCCCAGACCAAGGCGTTGAAAATAGGGTCTAGGCAGTTTTGTTTAGTCAGATTCGGATTCCTAAAATCCGTAGAGTTTGAGATTAATTCAAGTCTTTTAGCGCGTATCAATTTTATGACGGAATGCGTCTGGGCCCGTTACGAAATCTAGGTTCGTTAGGATTTTAATTAATACGTAACTCCTATTTCCGAATCCTATTAGGAGTAGGATTCTCGCGTTTTTCTATCTCATTTAGGATTTATGTTGGAGTGCAACACCTAATTCTGACAGGTTTCTATCTTTCATGATTTGCCACTTTTAGAAGCTACCTTTTACGGCAATTACTATTTTTAGCAGGTTTCCATAAATAGCAGGTTTCGGGTAAAATGAAATGGGGAATCGAGATTCGTTTATTTTATAGGAGACGCGTTGTCAAGTGGAGTGTTTATGCTTTCATCATCGAACCTTTCCCTTGCGGGAACGGGGACAAAAGTAGGTGTCTACAGTTAGCCCCCACTTTGACTGAGCCTTGGAGTAAGACGATGGTCAAAGTATTAGACGGAGTGCGTCACACAAGTCATGGTGTATGTGACCTGCTTTGCGAGGGTCTCACGAGCCCCCGAGTGATAACATTTGACTTAAGGGTCATCACTTGAAGCGTCGACATATCCCTCACGTGTCATTGGGATTTGTCAATTGATAGTATAGAAACTTCCTCACTTTGTCATTGGAAGGATCTAAAAGTGCGTAGAAACTCCCTCACTTTGTCATTGGGAGTAGCTACAGATGTTTTCGAAATCAAAGCTGTAAAGTGTAATTGGGCCTGGCCAAGCCCAATCACGAGGTAAAACGTTTTTAAAGATTCTCATTTTCAGGGCTAGCTAAACGAGAAAACCCCCTTGTTTTTATAGGACGTAAAACGAAGGAAAATCCAGCACATCGTTCTTTTTTGGAAAAACGGAAAACCAATCCTTTAATTTTTGGAAAAAGGGAAAACCGAAAAAGTTATCGCTGCAGCGACTAAGGACCTGCGCGGTTAGTGACGCAGACCCCGCCGGCTGAAGATGGCGAGCCTGTCCGCTGAGGGTGGACGCCCCGTCCGATAGAAGTGGACGAATCTGTTTTGATGTTTTGAAAATAAGGACCTACGCGGTTTGTGACGTAGACCCCGCCGGCTGAAGATGGCGAACCTGTCCGCTGAGGGTGGACGCCCCGTCCGATAGAAGTGGACGAATCTGTTTTGAAATTTATTTTGCTTTTTTAAAATAAGGACCTACGTGGTTTGCGCCGTAGACCCCGCCGGCTGAAGATGGCGAGCCTATTTGAAGATTTTATTTCTTTCGAAAACTGAGGACCTGCGCTGCTTAGTGACGCAGACCCCGCCCGCTGAGGGTGGGCGAGCCCATTTTGAATTTCTTATTTTTCCTATGTAGAAGGGCTTTTGTGATTACAACCTGTTGGTGGGTCGTAATATTTCCTGATTAGATGTGTCCTATAAGTGGGTCCACACTGTGTATATTTTTGTTTAACAATATTTTTTTTTTTTGAGATATCCAAACATGATATGGTGTGTGGCGCAGTCTGGGAATGGGATTTTGATTGCGCGCTCCTTGTTGGAGTCCATTTTTTTGCGAGCCCCCAAGCGTTGGGGCTCGTCGGTTGTTTTTTGCATCTTGTAATCATGTTTGGGGTCACGCTCGTATGTGCGAGCGACCTCCTATAGTAGTGTGCTATTTTAGCGAAGCCGTGGAGTGCGACTTTAGTTTTCAGGCGACATCCGGTTTTAGCTTGGCCCGGATTATCCCTTTGACAGACAGACATTTTCTATTTGGAAAACCAATGACTTGACGACACAAATTTTTGGTGTTTCGTAGAATGACCATGATATTTAACTTGCTTTTTTTTTTTGAAAAGTGTACATGAGCATTTTCTGAGACGAGTCTAAGTTTCGACCAAGTTTTAATGTTATTATTTTTTGCTTATTTGGGAGTTAAAGGTGCTTTGGGCTTGATCCTTCTTGCAATAGGGCCCCGTGTTTTAGCAACACGGTCTTAAGTCCTTTCCTGTTCCGTGTTTCGTGAAATCTGGGCCTTGGGCTGCATTTTCAGCGCCCAAGTTCAGGCGTCAAACATTTCGGCGCCCAGGCGTGGGCGCTGAAAGTCCTTTCCTGGTAATATTTGACTTTCGGATTTCCTAACACGTTTCCGAATGGGATCAGGATGTCATGGGGTGCGTTCAGCTATATATAGGGGCTAGATACGTCCTTATTTTCCACCACTCTCAAATTCTGTCTCTCTTCTTGCTGTGCTCTAATTATTTACTGCTTTTGCCATGTCGATCCTTACTTTCTCACTCCAACGGACTGTTAGGCGTTGGCTACGGGCCCTTACTCCCACAGAAAAAGCTTTGTTAAAAGAATACCATTTAGAGGCACTTTTAGGCTTACAACAAATTAATATTGATTATAATTTTCTGCATGCTGCCCTAAGCTTTTGGGACTCCGATCATCATGTTTTTTCCTTTCGGGGCAATGAAATATGTCCTTTGCCCGATGAATTTGCTACGATCCTTGGTTATCCTACTAATGCTACTCCTGTTACCCCTGGCACTGTTGAAGAGGGTAAAATAACCATAAGGGCTTTCCTAGGGCTAGATGATAACATGTTTGCTGAGATTGTTCTAGATGATAAGGTTAATTTGGCAAAACTTGTAAAACATCACTTTAGGCCTAGTAAAAATATGACCGAACAAAAATTGAACATTCGAGCCCTTGTATTTTGCTTGTTGAATCATTATTTGCTGTCGAATAATAATGGTGAGTTCGGTGACATAAGGTTGATCCCCTTGATTAGCCAGATGGAAAGTTGCTATTCTATTATGCCGTTGGTTGTTGCTGAGACTTTGCTGAGTGCGGATGAACTGAAGAAGGATGCCAAATCCGAACATTTTAAGGGAAGCCCCCTATTACTGCAGGTAATCGATCTTTTCCTTGCGCACATGTATGTTTTTTTTTTTGCATATATTTCTTTTTGCCTGGGGCTGAGTTTCAGCGCCCAGGTCTGGGCGCAGGAATATTCGGCGCCTGGTCCTGGGCGTTGAAACTGCGCCCTAGGAACCCTTTTTTTCTTTCTTTTCATTCTTTTGATTCGATCGTACCTGTTTTTGCAGATTTGGCTTGCGGAACGGCTTAGACTTTTGGAAGCTCCTGTCGATCCTAAACATTATCGCCCTATAGCTTTGGGTAACCGAAAATACTTGCACCAAGGCCAGGACGAGGCCGAATGGACCTCCTTTTTTACTTATGGCATTTGTTCTATTAAGTGGGTGGTACCATGGTGGGGTTTGACCACTATGACAGGGGGGTCTGATGTATTGGTTTATGTTTCTTTGTTGGGGCTATCTTGTCCCATTTATATTTTCCCTTACCGAGTCATGCGTCAATATGGTTTAAGGCAGACTATCCCCTTTTCTGATACGGTACCACCTAAGGTAGCGGCCTTTGCACAAACACGGGTCCTAGCGTGGGCCAAGTATTATGATGGTCTCCCGCGTTGGGCCGTAGCTACAAATGGCTTCGTGGGTCTTTCTGAAAACTACAAGTTGTGGATGAGCTCCGATGACAAAGATGTGAGGACCGAGGCTCGAAATGGGGAGTCGGCTGAGCTTTTGATACCTCGTATTTGTGTTAAGTATGAGGGTCCTGATTCTGCCAAACCTCGTACCTATAGTTTTAAGACTGTGAAAGCTCGTCCTGATCGAAAGCGAAAGGAAGTTCCTCCCCGTTCCAGTTTCAGGCCTAAAAAGATGCCTAACATGAAGGGCCTGCTGTTGTTAAAAGAAATGCAATCTCTCGCGGAGATCGTCGCTGGAACAATGTATGGGTTAGGAAGGCTTAGCCGCCTGTAGAAACAGTGGCTGGTCCAGTTGATGATAATAATCCTTCTCCCACCATTGTTTGTGCCCTTGAGGCTGAGCGGGCTATAACTGAGAATGTTTCTGAAGCCTTGGCATCTTTGGAAGTTAGTGTCCAGGAGCCGGTTCTTATGGAGATTGATATTGGGGCAGCGCAGAAGACTATGGGGGTGGATCCTGCGAACATTGCTCTCTACAAGACTTTATTTGATGATCCAGAAGAACTAGAGTAGTGTAGTTCTTGTTAGGGTGTAGGTGCCCTTTATTTATTTCAGTTGTGTTTGTTTTTTATTCCTAGCACTTTGTTTTCCTTCTTATTATATTTTAATAAAGGCGTATTTTTGGTTTTCATTTTCACTCTTTTTATTTTGTTTCTCCTCTTCATACGTCTAACACTCTTTGCACAAAGAATATATTTTTTTTATTTTGACCGAATCCTTGGTAAGGATTGCCTACGTATCTTGTCAGAATCAGGTCGCGCGTAGTTCTAGCTTTAGAATAAGTTCTAGTATGCCGGATTTCGGTAGATATGTCCTGAAGTGGAAACATATTACTTAATTGGTCAAATGAGTGAAGTATTTGCCATTATTTTCATCTGCCGTTTTTTTGTTGCCATGTAAAATTCGACCAATTTGTATAGCTATATTCTTGGTAAAACTATTTGGATACGTACTGTACCCCCCAAGTGTTCGTTATTTTTCCGTTGTGTGCGGATAAAATGACGAGCACTTTCAAAAGAAAACTTTTGGCAGGCAGAGAGTTTCAACGCCCAGGCTGGGGCGTCAGAAATTTCAGCGCCCAGCCCTGGGCGCTGAAAATGACTTGGGCGGTCAGTTTTTGACGCTTTGCTTCACATGTTCTTGCGTTTATTTCTATTTTTTTTTTTTTGTGCCTTGATATTTTGCTTCATAGTTAAAGTTAATTTTGAGGCTATTTTGGAGGCTTTTTTGACTGTTAGCGTGAAATGCACTTTTGTCCAGATTAATTTTTTCTATTGGTGACTCAAAACAGTTTTGAAAATGGAGTTAGGGTGCGGAATTTATGAAGATCTTTGTGTAGGCTTTGGAGGTGGGTTGTTAGTGAAGGGTATGATGGAATCTATGTTTATGAATCTATATTTTTTTTGGTAACATTTGCATTGTTTTAAATTTTTGATTTCCTTTGATTTTGTATTGGCTCTTATGATGACACTGGTTGCCTTTTTAGGTTTTGGGGATGGGATAGTGTGGTTTATTTTGTGGGTTTCGGGAACTGGTTCCCATGGCACTATTTCAAAACCGAGTGGGCTTTGTTTGTTGGGCCTAGAGTGGGCCGCCTCTTTATTTTTGTATTTTGCAAGTACATTTGGTGTTTAGTGTTAGAATAAATTTTTTTTAGGAGAAATATTACGCCTTTATTGATTCGGAAAGTAAGGAAAACACACTGAAATAAAACTGACCCATATTCTAAAGGGCCTTAGGACCATCTAAAGTCTCTATTATTTTTTTCTATCAATCTAAAGAACTACTAGGCGTTTTTTTACTAATGGTGCTCTATGTGGCTCAAGCCTGGGGTTTAGTCTCATAAAACTTTGGTCCTTCACCGGTACTCATCTTGAATTCCATTCCTTTTGCGTTGACCCACTGATATGTCTTCACCCATCCGTTCTCGACCTCTTCTAGTGTTGATGCAGGAGAGATTAACCGGGTTGGATCGAAACCTTCATCTTGTAAAGCTAGGGTAGTCATCACAGTCTCGTCCTCCATAGGCCTCGATTCGTTAAACAATGTCCACAGAGCCTGGTTGTCCAATATTTCAGTTGTTTTAGTCTTGGTGAGGTGGGGTGCCTCATCCAAGGTGTGGCAGTCATGGAAAATTTCAAATCCGGGTTTTAGCAAGCCATCCTGAACGAAGGGTTCAGGGAAATCACAGCATGGGTGTTCTTCTCCTTCCCGAATGAACATCCCGTTAAGGGTCCTTTGATATGGGGGAAGGAGGGTGGTTTGTTTGGTTTTGTTAAGGCGTAGCCTAGATAGGCGGTCAGCAATATCTTCCTCCGTTGGTTCATAACCTAAGCCAAAGGGAGTAGATTTGTCGGGAAAAGGATGGAACGTGTATTCCTTCTTCCTTATGCCCAATGGGGTTCTTGGGAAATAACCTTCGATGAACGTGTATTCCTTCTTCCTTATGCCCAATGCTGGATCATAATCTTCGATGAACTGGATTGTTTCTTCCATTTGAAACCCATAAAGGTCGTCTGCAGTTTCGGCTGTTCCAACCATAGTACAACTGACGTCGAGAGGAGGGGCGCGGATTTCTAGTATTACCCCGTTATGGTTAAGTTTAACCATTTGGTGCAAGGTAGAAGCCACACCTCCTAAGTCATGGAGCCAAGGTCGCCCCAAGAGGAGGTTGAAGGTGGGCTTGATGTCGATTATTTGAAACTCCGTGGTGCGTGCCACAGGCCCGGTTTGTATGGTAAGGTTGATTTTTCCCAATACAGGCCTTCGGGAGTTATCATAAGCTCGCACCCCTTGCGTGGAGGTTTGGAAATCATCGTTTCCTAGCCCCAAGCAATGGGCAGACATTAACCGCCGAACCATTATCTACGAGCGCTAGGGGGATGTTTTGTCCTTTGCATCCAACCACTAGGTAAAGGGCTTTATTGTGATCGAGCACCCCCCTCTTGGGGTAAGTCTTTATCAGTGAAAACTATGGCCTTTTCCCCGGCATCTCTCGTGACATGGCTAACCAATGAGTCAGGTGAGATATCTGTAGGTACTGAGATGAGGTCAAGTGAGCGAATAAGCTTTTCGCGATGTTCCTTTGAAGTACACATAAGATCCCAGATGGTAATCTCAGCCTTGGTTCTTTTTAGTT
Organism: Spinacia oleracea; assembly: GCF_020520425.1. Lineage (NCBI taxonomy): Eukaryota > Viridiplantae > Streptophyta > Magnoliopsida > Caryophyllales > Amaranthaceae > Spinacia > Spinacia oleracea. The sequence goes on along the minus strand of NC_079491.1, from coordinate 59,077,138 downwards.
GCTTCAGGAGAGGATTTTCAATGACTTCCGCGACGGTGGTGTGCCGTCCATTCTCAGGAGTTTGCCTAACCGGGATGTCGTCCATAGGAGGCGGGTGAATATCCGGTTGGTATATCCTTCCGGATCGGGTGAGGTTGTCGACCTCGGGCTCCTGAGGGGTGGTGTCAATGAGAGCATACCCGGGCCAAGTTTCAGTGAAGAAGTCCTGGCCCGAGACTTGAGATAGGTAAATATCTTCAGCATCATCGTTCCACACACCGCACACTTCCCTCTCGATTCGATCCATAGGGACCACAGCGAGTGGTGCACCTTGAGGTGTAATATACATCGTGGGGTCGAAATTCTCTGGTTGGTCGAGAGAGATGTGACAAGAGCCGAGTGGGCTCTTGTTGTTGTTGGGTTTGCCAACGTTAGGGAGAGGTATTACTTCATCCTCTATCATGTCCTGGATCGTATGTTTTAGAGTCCAGCAGTTTTCAGTGTCATGCCCATTTCCTTGATGGAATTTGCAGTAAGTACCTTCGACCCAATATTTGTTTTTGACAGGAGGGTCACGGGTGGGGCCTATAGGTCTCAACTTTCCTTGATTGGTTAGTCTTTGAAAGGCTTGTACCAAAGTTGACCCGAGTGGGGCAAACTTTCGGTCTCGGACCCATCTTACAGGGTTTCTTCGGGCGGGAGCCTCTTCTACAGCATGGACTTCTTGGGCTTGGGATGTGTTACCCCGATTATAGGTGTTGGTCTTATATGTGGGTTTGCTCAGTATGGTTTTGGCGAGGTCGTCCTCGATCTTTATTCCCACATCATAAACTCTTTTGAAAGTGTCGAGTCCCAGGTACCTAAGGTGTTGTCTGTAAGCCGGGTCCAGGTTGTCAATGAATTTTTGGACCAATTCTGTTTCGGGAGGCCTATTGATTAGCTGGGCCGCCTGGTCCCTCCATCTAGCAAAGTAGGTTGTGAAACCCTCATTTTTCTTTTGGAAGAGAACTTCCAGCTCGCGCATGGTGACTTGGAAATCCATGTTCGACGAGTATTGCTTGATGAAGATATTGACAAAGTCTTCCCAAGTGGGGAAGAGCTTAGGGTCCTGGTGATAGTACCATTTGAGCGGCACAGGTTCCAAGGACAAAGGAAAGGCAGGTAAGTACATGGACTTGTCCACGCCTTTCAAGTTCATGGTATTCACAAAGCTCAGTAGATGATCATGGGGGTTGTCCGTGGCCTTGAACTTTGGTAAGTCAGATGAACTGAAATTTTCTGGTAATTTGCCAGGAAAAGGTTTAGGCTCGAGGGAGAAGTATTTGCTCCCCATGGTTTGCTGTAAGACCATTTTTTCAATCCTCTTCTCGTTTTCGAGGTCATTTTTGGCTTGCGAGCCGCTAAGGCTTCGTTTTCCATTTTCAGTTGGCCCATAAGTTGGGTCATTTGGACCATCTGGTCTCGCAAATCTTCGATGGACATGTTTTGAGGTGTGAATCGAGGTTGGGGAAGCGGAGATCCTTGAAATGAGGGACGACGGACGGAGCTTGGAGTTACTAAACCTGGTGTTGGCGATGTATCTTCGAGACGCACTAGCCGTTGATTCCCTGATCGGCACCAAGTGGCAGGACCAGTCCTAGGCATAAGATAAGCTAAAGTTTAGGTTCCCAAAGTTTCAAGCATTACTTAGTCTAGACTTCGACTCTCTAAATTGGTTTTTTTTTTCGCTCTTTCTTCTGTCGGTACACTTTTTGGTTTTTTTATTTATTTTGGTCATTCTTTGGATTTTCGAAACACTTCCCGTGTGACATTCGTAGTTGTTAGCATGTTCGGTTTTGATGCCGAGCATTGCCGTCGTAGGAGGCCCAACAACGACACAAAGAGTTATTAATTTTTCACGAGTCGCTTTTTGAAATCGAGTGCTTTTCTTACGCCCTCGTAGCAATTCTTTTGATGAGCATTTTTTTTTTGCGCTACGTATTTTCCTTTCGCTCGGGCACCGAGGCTGCTGCGCCTGACCAGAAGGCCAAGCAGCAACTTCAGCGCCCAGCTAGGGGCGTGAGAAATTCTGGCGCCCAACCAGGGGCGTTGAAAATGCGTCCCTGGCTGGTTCTCATTTTCTTCTGTTTATGAGACTTCGACTTACGTGTTTGCCTAATAACGTCCTTTACGCGTAACAGCTTTTGTGGGATTCGTTACAGGCCATCCCGAGCGTCGCTTATTTTGTGGCGATCATTCGGGTTTGCGGAACACGTGTTTCGGTATAACTCTTTGGCAAATTAGTCTATGAATGTTTGGGCAGTTTTTTGAGGTCGTTGGTTTTCTAGGATAGTTTGTCACACACAATCACATAATTCGCTACACATAACTACATTACAAACATGGATTTGAAAATTAAATATGCCATGTAGTTTATGATAGGCTTCTATGGGTAGTTTATTTGCGTCTGGCTTGGTACCGCTTCTATCGTAGATCCAACACATGCCCCGGTCGAGGTAGTGTCTTCAACAGACGAATTTCGCTCAAGAGATCAACCCGCAAGTGCAAGCCAAGGGGGCATGCAGGCGAGATGGACCTAATGGGCGAGCGATTGGGTTCGGGATAGGTGTACTACCTGCACAAGTACCGAGTGGGAAACATGCGCGGCGTATGCACCCCCCTATTGGCGAAAAAAGGTATCCTTAGTCCCAACTCCCGAGGGAACCGAGATTCGTTATGATGTTCTGCCCGTTCACATTAATATGCTGATTTTCAGGTCGTCCCAACTTGATGGGGAAATAAACGCGGGGTAGGATCGTTTCACCCTTCGGCTATTTTGATTACCTACAAGCACGAGTATTTCCTTCACTTTCCCCAGTGGAGTCGCCACTGTGAGGGGGTCGAAAAAAGCGCGAGGCTAATGCGTGACCTTGTCCCTCGTGGGTGTGACGATTCTTTTTATTCAATCAAGTGTAATTGGATTTCCTGTGAGTATACACCCAATTGACTAGTAATATAGGAGTCGCCATTCAGTTTTTAACGACAATGAGAAAAACTGACAAAACCCGGTTATCGTGACATAAAGGGAGTGCAATTATGTTTGACCACGACGGCCGTAGGTTCCCTTGTGATCCCTGGTGTGGGGATCTCTCAATATACACCCGCAAGGTAGAGATTGAGGGTTCGGGGGACTGTAACTACCGAGAGGAGTAATTCGCTCGTCGATAACTCCAGAGGCAGGATATCCTTACTAGTTTAGCATAAATAATTGAAGGGACATGCGTTAACTATTAAACTAATCTGAGTTGATTTTAGCAATATGCAACATATAATACTAATTCGATCGTGATTATCTGATTTAAATAGCATTAAGGGACCTAGCATGATAATCCGATTTCCCAAAAATATCATATTTGTTAGGCGTGATAGAACAATCAGATTAGAGTTCATAAAAAAGGCGAGGAAAGCAGTTAAATCATCGAAAAGGGACACATTACGATGCACCCTTGAGAGGTGCGTCACGGTTCTCAGAAAACTAACCACTTTGACTTTGCTATTTCTCCTTTTTATTTAACGAATCTCAATTATGGGACAGGATACGTTCTGTTCGATTTATGGATCGATTGCGACAGAACGCGTGAACAGTTTCGCAGCGAGAGGCTTAGGCTAAGGGTTGGAGTCAATACTCAGAATATAATTTTGTGTTGTTGTGTGTCTTTTCACGTCGAATCTAGGGGCCTATTTATAGGGAAGAGTTCGTGGAAAGATAGAATTGCAGAGTTCTAATCCACAAAGAATTAGGAAAAAACACATACCCAGGTATTTTCAGCGCCCAGGCCTGGGCGCCGAAGATTTCGGCGCCCAAAGCCAGGCGTTGAAAATAGGGTCTGGGCAGTTTTGTTTAGTCAGATTCGGATTCCTAAAATTCGTAGAGTTTGAGATTAATTCGAGTCTTTTAGCGCGTATCAATTTTATGACGGAATGCGTCTGGGCCCGTTACGAACTCTAGGTTCGTTAGGATTTTAATTAATACGTAACTCCTATTTCCGAATCCTATTAGGAATAGGATTCTCGCGGTTTTCTATCTCATTTAGTATTTATGTTGGAGTGCAACACCTAATTCTGACAGGTTTCTATCTTTCATGATTTGCCACTTTTAGAAGCTACCTTTTACGGCAATTACTATTTTTAGCAGGTTTCCATAAATAGCAGGTTTCGGGTGAAATGAAATGGGGAATCAAGATTCGTTTATTTTATAGGAGACGCGTTGTCAAGTGGAGTTTTTATGCTTTCATCATCGAACCTTTCCCTTGCGGGAACGGGGACAAAAGTAGGTGTCTACAGTATTTTCAATGAAACCCCACTCAAGCTTATCATACGACTTTTCCAAATGAAGCTTGAGCATGAACTGACCCCAACTACCCTTTCTAAATTTCAAGGAAGGAAGGATCTCATTGCAATGATAACATTAGTTTCCGTTCCTCTTCCCGGAAGGAAACTATTTTGGTTAGGAGAAATTCTAGAAAAAGGGAGACACAAAGCCTATTTTCCAGGATTTTAGCAACTATCTTATAAATCGTGTTACACAAACTGATTGGACTGAACCGAGAAACAGAAGTTGGATTATTGATTTTAGGAATGAGCACAAGTTGGGTGGAATTGATATCCAAAGGGATCTCGAGAGAGGAAAAAATATTCTTAATAAACAAATACATATCCTCCTTCCAATATCCCAATATTTTTTATAGAAGAAGGGATGATACCCATCGGGCCTCAAAGGTTTAAAGGACCCTAACTTCGAGATTACTCCTCAAATTTCATCCTGACACGGGGCTCGAACTATGGAGATCGAGTTGCCCGTATAGGAACTAGAAATAAGAGTACGTAGTCTCCCACAACAATTGAGATGATCCTTCGGCAGAGGAGAATAAATTGACAAAATAACTTCTAATATGATCACGAAGAAGAATTGGGTGAGAGATAGAATTTCGCACCTCACATTTAAAGAAATAATCCTATTACACTTTCTACTAACAAGGACACTTTTGTGAAAATAAGAAATATATCTATCCCATTCAACCATCCAATTATGCCTAGATTTTATTAGCCAAAATAACTCTTCTTGACGTAGAATCGATAATAACTCATCTCGAAGCTCAGATTCTAGATCAAAAGGAAACTCAGAAAAACCATTTGACCCTTGCCTTTTTCGAATGCCTTCCACTCTAGAGAGAATTCTTGCCTTTTTTAAAAAAAATGTTACCAAATCTATTTTTATTCCACATAGCAAAAAATTGGAGAAATATCATTTCACTTATCAAATAATTTTTTTGGGAGATGTTCCAATTATCAATTAAAAGAGGATCAAACGATATACGTTCAAAACGAAAAGGCTTTGACTTTTGAAATTGATTTCGGTTGCACAAAGAAAGGAGAATCGGACAGTGGTCTGAGGTCAAATGGGGAAGTACTTTGAGATAGGCCGAGGGAAAAAAAGGTCAACCCATTCAACAGTTGGCCACGCCCTTTCAAGTCTTTCCATAATCGGTCCGACATTTCTTTTATTGGCCCACGTAAATTTTTGACCCGATAAGCCCAAGTCATTTAAGTTCATTTATGTTCATGAACAACTCGTTCATTTATGTTCATGAACAACTTCGTCTAGTTATGTTATGTATCATATTTTACCATATATACGTTTTTCAAAAATAAATAAAAATCATGTTTTTGAGTTTTAAAATCTATAATAGAATAAAAATATTTTGAAATAAAATTTAATTGCTAAATTAGTGCTATTTGACTCTTTCTAAATTTTATTTTTTTATCAAATAAAGTAATGTACTTTAATCTTTATTATTAGATATGATTATAATTTGTTAGATTTTCAAGTGGTTATACTCTAAAGCTCGTTTAAGAAAGCTCGTTCATGAAAAAACCTCGTTTATAAACTCGGCTCAATTAAAAAATGAGCCGTTCACGAACAGTTCGCGAACACAAAATCTTTTAAACGAACCGAGCTTGAACAGATTTTTGAGGTCCATTAAAAGCTCGGGCTCGGGCCCGAGCTCGCATAAGTTAAATGAACATGAACATGAATAGGGTAAAGCTCGGCTCGGCTCGGCTCGTTTGCACCCCTAGATATCCATAATACCAGCCAACACAACAAGTTCAGCCCAATGTAACTTTCTAATTTTAAATTTACGACTAGCATAAATATTTGAAACTAAGATTTTTTGAGAAGAAAGTATCTGCAAGATGTCGTGTATGCCTTGATTAAATGTTCAAATTGGATCAAAGGACAAAAGTCCATGCGCCAAAGAACGATAATTCCGCCAGAAAAGCCTGTAGGTTCAACCATCAACCACCCATCATAAGAAAGTTTCTCAACGATCTCCGCCGTGCTAGCCCGTCCGGTCTCATAAATAATAAGCATGTTTGGCTTATGTTGTTGGATGAGCATAGACAAATTTTGATAAAAAAGATCGTCTCTCTATGTAATCCCCCGAAATTTTATTTATATATTTTAACGAATATTTAATATATTTAATATATATTTAAACATAAATTACGGATTTTAGAAACGAATATGTAATTGAAATGTAATTATTCTATTTCAATTGGAATACTTTAACGATTTACGAAATCAAAATGTATTTTCGAATTTTACGTTAAAGCGATTTCGAATTACGAAACCACGTTCTATTGAAATTAGAAAGCAATACTAAACATTTTGGATTCATCAACCTAAATCCTACTCCTAGCCCAATTGGGCAAAGCCCAAACCAACAAACCCAACAAAATACTCCCTTCTCTCCTCTATTCTTACGTGAAACCAAAAGAAAAAAAAAAGAGAAACCCTCCTACTGCAATTCACGCACAACTCAGCCCTCTCCCGCCTTCACTACTCGCCGCCAACCGCCGCACCACCGCGACAGCGACCCAGCCGACCACCTAGCGCGGTAACTTCTTCTTCTTCTTCTTCTTCTTCTTCAAGCTTCTCCTCCTTCCTCCTTTTCTTTTATTTCTTTTATTTTCGTTCTTATTCTCATGGCTCGATTCCCTTCGTTTTCGCGCAGCAAACCGTGACCCAGGCCACGACCACGGCACACAGCCACCGTTTCCAGCCCTTGCCGCGAGCCATCACCGTCCGCCAGCCAGCTCCCTTCTCCCCCTCTTGAATTGGTTACTTTCTTAAGCCCTAAGTAACTAATTATTTTAAATTAAAGCTTGTAATTTAGATTATGTTCTTAAATTAAATTTATAATTTTTATGGTGAATATGATTTTCAGATTTGATGTTGAGATTAAAAACGAATTAATTTTCAGTTTTGATTAATTAAAATTAAATTAGGGCTTAATCATGATTTATTAATTTGAATTATGTTTTCTTGAATTAAAGTTATGGGTTTTGTGATTTAAATTATAAATTTAAGATTATATGAATTTTATAATAAAGTTATTAATTTTCAGATTATCTAATTACATTGAAATATTGGTTTTTGATTGTTTAAAGTATGAAATTCAAGGTTTTTATGATTATTAATCATGATAGGTTGAGTATGAATTATTGAATTGGTTGTTTTGAGATACTAGGAACGTAGATTGACCTTGGTGAAGCTTTTAAATGAATTTATATTGCTGAAAATTTAAAGTACGATGTTTGCAAAAGTTTTCAACGAATTTCAATCACTAGTTCAATAATTATGATGCTAGGAAAGCAATTGTTCAAGTTTTGATATTGGGGAAAGTTCTAAATATGTTTAGGATGCATTTAGAATGCTTTATTATGGTTGTCAATGATTAGAAATTGATTGAGATTACTTGTTGGTTGTTTAGGCGGAGAATTCTCTTTAGGCGACTTTTGAAAGTGTTAAAGTGGCTTATCAGTTTGTTTACACAAGGTACGTACATACCTGTGTGCTTGGAATGTGTGCTAATTGTTGAAACCATGTTGAATTGTTGATGAACTTGGTTATGTTGATATCGTTGATGAACTTAGTCAGGTTGAAATTGCATGTTTAATACTGTTGGATGGACATATTAAACCTATATTGCACTTTGAGAATTATAACATGTTAGTATTGATGATTGATGCAAACATGTTTGATTGGGAACACTAGATTACTTTGTATATGTTGATTCAGATCAGTTGATTGTTGTTCCCTTTTAGCTTTTCACTACTTTATGAGGGCCGAGGACCTCGTTTAGTAAGTTGAAACTTTATACCCATATACAGGGTTGATCAGTATTAAAGGAAAGATTGGAGTTAATTGGAATGAGTCTTGTTTGATGCTTTTGTTATCACTTACTTAATTCCAAGATAAAAACAGTTGTAAATAAATGTGGATTGTATGCCTTATGTGATTGTTGAGTCATAACAGGGTGTCAATTTGTAAATCATGTAAAGTGAAACTGAGTAGCAATAGCTTTAGACTGTGCACGTCTAAAGTGACGGACAAACAGGAGTTGGGGTTCATGGTGGTAGCCCATGGCCTTTATCTCGGACCGGACTGATCACCGTGTCCTATTTTTATTCAAACGTTCCTCGATATCGCAGGTCACTGGGGTTACGGAGTCGCGCCCGTACCTCGTCTTCCTTAGTGAAGCATCTAGCTAGAAAACTCGGTCCATTGCCTATTTCAATTAAAATAATATTATTGTCATAAAAGTCCAGTCCAGTCTAGCCTAGTCTAGTTAAGTATGGTCGTCAAATTATCATGTTTGGTTTGCCCTTATTCATGTTCATTAGTATCATGTTAGGGTTGTTCGTTTAATAGTATCATGTTAGGATTATTATTGTTTTAGTATGTAGTACTCAGCTTTGCTGATTACGTGCTTTGTTTGTGTGTGTTGATCATGGCTATGCCTTATTGATCCTGTGATGACCCATCTTTGGTGAGCAGTCTCTAAGGATCAATAAGCGTTGCCCGTCTACAGGTTTGAAGATGATGCATCATTGGGATCGGGATTAGAGAGCTTGTAGTTATATTTGTTTTATTAAGTGATTTGGTTTGTTAACTTGGATTTGAGATTTTCGTACTATTCGTATTTCCTTATTTCCGTTAATTGGTTTTGGACTTAATATGTAATCGATTATCCATGAACCTAAAAGTTAGTTTTATGTTTTCCGCTGCAAAATTCTGAATAAGCCGTTACGTTTTCACACAGGCGATAATACTTTGATAATTCTCTATAGTTATATTTATAAAAGGGTTGGTTTAGAAAAAGGGAATTGTCGGGGTGTTACAAAGTGGTATTTTTGAGCTAAAAGTTTTATTGACATTTCGTGTCTACCTTTTAAATTTTAGGCGCCTAACTAACTAATTAGTTACGTAAAAAGAGTTTCGTTGAAGTAAACTACAACTAGTGAATAAATTGAAAGTTATTAGCTAGAAATGTTTGAATTTATTTTAAAATTGACTCTTGAATTACGTGCTTTGAAATACGTTCTTGTTTATGTGACTTAATGTATTTCTTTTTTTTTTGAAATTTAAATTAATATTTTCGTAATTATAAAAATAAAAAAAAATAAAAAAATTATTTATTTATTAATTATTTGTCGTTTAAATAATTATTCGTTTAATCAAATTAATTCTTATAAATCATTCTTGTTTTATTCTTTTATGCTTCAATGTTTGATATATTATGATTATTTTGAGAGATGGGTAGCATAGGAAAGGGCATATAGAATAGAAGCATTGTGTCTGCATTATGTTAACATGATTGTACTTTCTCTACCTGCTAACTGTTGTGTCTTTCCTATGCTTTGCGATTGATATATATTCTTACTTATTGTGTATTGTGGGATCATACGGTGAGTGAGAGTACTAATTACTAACATAGAAACTATGTTTAATTGTTATAGATCACTAATCATGTCTGGCATGGAAGAAAATAGAATAGGGAGTAATTCTAACCCTATTGTTCTGAGCGATGATGAAAATGAAATGGATTACGAGTCTGACATTAATAGTTACACCAGCTATGAACTCGTTCTGCGTCAAGTTTTAATAGCAGGAGAACCTGATAGTGATGATGAAGCCCTTCGTGAGTTTGATCGTGCTAGAGGGCAAACTAGGGTCGATATTTATCAAGTTGTTTTGAGACCTGAAAGCGATTCAGAACCTGAGTTTGAGCCTGAATTTGATTTTGAGTTTGAGCCTGAATTTGAGTTTGAGCCTGAGTTTGAGTTTGAATTCGAGCCTGAGCCTGAACCTGAGCCTGAGCCTGAGCCCGAGTTTGAGCCAGAAGAAGATAATCATCAACTTCAAGGTCTGCGAAGATCCTCAAAACCAAGAAAAGAAGCTTATTATTTTGATATGGATGATGATGATGAACTTAAATATGAGATATTCACCCTGGAAGGTTATAGCGAATCAAAGGACAAGTCTGATGATGTTTCCCTTTAGCTTTGCTTACATATTTAGTTGTGTGTGAGAAAAATGTTGGACAATTCGCCCAACCATAGTTTAAGTTTATATCGTAGAACCTTTTTACTTTATTTTGAGAACAGGTGTGTGTTAATATGTAGGATTGTCATCGACATTCTTCTGAGGAATAAAAGTTAGATTATTGACTATCTAAAGGATCAAAGTTTATTACGGGCACGCAAGGGGAATGTTTTCTTCTTTCATTCTACCTTATTATTTGTGATGATTGAAGTTATTCCTTGTCTCTCAGTTGAATGTTTTGCATGATTGTTCATTTTGTGTGAATTTTGAATGTTGATGTGATATTGCATTGCTAGAGGATAATATAAGTAAAGTTTTGAACCTGAATTAGAGTATATTAATTTCAGGTCGCGCTCTAGGATGGCCAGTAATAATGACCTAGCTGCTGCTATTCGCCTCTTGGCGGAAAAACTAACCCAGGAAAGAACTGAGCGCCCCGATTCTGCAGGGGACATGTTTGAAAGGCTTGCGAAAGTTAAGCCACCATACTTTAAGGGGCAGGCAGACCCCACCTTCCTTGAAAACTGGATCAGGGAGTTTGAGAAACTATTTGGGGCGCTAAACTGTCCTGAGCATATGAAAGTAGGCCAAGTTGTCCTCTATCTGAAAGACGAGGTCGACCTTTGGTGGAGGGAAAATGGGACTAGACTAAGTGCTGCTGAGGGATTCAATTGGGATTCTTTTATTGTTGCCTTGAGGGGGAAGTTTTATCCTCCTTTTATGAGGAAGCAGAAAGCACAGGTGTTTATCAACCTTAGGATGGGGAATATGACCATTGCTGAATACTACAGTAAGTTTATAGCTTTGTCGAGGTTTGCACCTGAGGTGGTAGCTACTGAAGAGCTAAAGGCTCAGAGGTTTGAGCAGGGGTTAACCGATGAGATCCAACTAGGATTAGGCGGGGAAACCTGTACGTCCTTAGACATTGTGTATGGGAGAGCTGCTCATATTTATGGCCTGCAGACCAGGAGAGACAAGAAGAATGTTGTTGTTGGGGATAAAAGGAAAGAGTTTAATGCTGGGGGAAGTCAGGGGAACTCCAAAAGGAATAGAAATGGAAATGGGAATGGTAATGGCAATGGTAACTTTCAAGGAAGAAATAACCAGGGGAATAACTACACCAACAAAAACCAACCTAACAGAGTGCATCACTGTAAGATGTGCAACAACAATCACCCTGGGAAGGACTGTAAGGGGGAATTGGTAATTTGCAACTACTGTCGTAAGAAGGGGCATAGAGAGTATAAGTGCTTTACAAAGCAGAAGAGAGAGCAGAATGGTAGTGGGAGTAGTAACCAAGGGAAACCAGGGTTTAACCATTCGGGGAACCAAGGTTCGAAGCCTGTTGGGGCACCAAATAACCAGGGAAACCAAAATAAACCTGCCAATGGGAACAACAATAACAACAAGGCTCCGGGGAAGCTGTTCGTAATGAGTAGAAATGAAGCTGAACGTTCTACAGATGTAGTTTCGGGTACTTTCTCTATCAACTCCTTACCTGTTAAAACATTGTTTGATTCAGGGGCAACTTATTCTTTTATTTCGACCTCTATTGTTAAAAGTTTGAAGTTAGTAGATTTTGAGGCAATTGATTTACCTGTTAGTACGCCTAATGGTGCAACAATAAGGTGTACGAAATTATTTAAGAACTTGCCTTTGAAGATAAAAGATTGCACTTTTCCATCTAATTTGATAGAATTTAGTTTGGGGGACCTAGATGTGATTCTGGGTATGGATTGGCTAAGCTTATACAAGGCCAGGATAGATTGTGAAATTCAGAAAGTAAGCCTAAAGAACTCTACTGGGAAATCGATATCATATAGGCGTTTTGGGAAGTCTAAGAACTTTGGGGTGATCTCTGCAATGCAAGTGAGGAAGTTGGTCAATAAAGGGTGTGAACTATTTTTCTGTAGTGTCCAAGATGTAAGTAAAGAAGTTGGGGTGAAGATAGAAGATGTTCCAATCGTAAGCGAATTTGTAGATGTATTTCCCGATGAGATTTCGGGTATGCCACCTGCTAGAGCCCTTGAGTTTACCATAGAGTTAAATCCCGGAACTGCACCTATATCCAAAGCACCTTATAGGATGGCGCCCCCAGAAATGAGTGAGTTAAAGACCCAATTGCAGGACTTGTTCGACAAGGGGTACATTAGGCCTAGTGCATCACCGTGGGGAGCTCCAGTATTGTTTGTCAAAAAGAAAGATGGGAGTAAGCGGCTATGTATTGATTATAGGGAGTTGAACAATGTAACAATCAAAAACAAATATCCTTTGCCTAGGATAGATGACCTGTTTGACCAGTTGAACGGGGCAAGTGTATTCTCAAAGATTGATTTGCGTTCGGGATATCACCAATTGAGGGTAGCTGAGAAAGACATTCCTAAGACTACATTTAGGACTCGTTATGGCCATTATGAGTTTACAGTAATGCCTTTTGGGTTAACCAATGCACCCGCCATATTTATGGATTTAATGAATAGGATTTTCCATGAATTCCTAGATAAGTTTGTGGTGGTATTCATTGATGATATTCTGATCTATTCGAGGAATAAAAAGGAACATGATGAGCATTTGAGGGTTATCTTGGAGACACTTAGGAAGAACCAGTTGTATGCAAAGTTATCTAAGTGTGAGTTTCGTCTGGAAAAGGTAGCATTTTTGGGACATTATGTGTTAAAGGAAGGAGTCTCTGTGGATCCTGCCAAGATTCAAGCTGTGAGTGAGTGGCCTACTCCGAAGAATGTGTCTGATATTCGGAGTTTCTTAGGTCTAGCTGGTTATTATAGGAGATTTGTGAGAGATTTCTCAAAGATAGCAAGACCCATGACCAACTTGATGAAGAAAGAATCAAAATTTGAGTGGAGCGAAAAATGTGAGGAAGCCTTCCAAATTCTCAAAGAGCGTTTAACCTCAGCACCTGTTTTGACCTTGCCTAATGGGAATGAAGGGTTTGAGGTATATAGTGATGCGTCGAAGAATGGGTTGGGGTGTGTGTTACAGCAAAAAGGGAAGGTGATTGCGTATGCGTCACGTCAATTGAAACCATATGAGGCTAATTACCCTACCCACGATCTAGAGCTAGCTGCGATTGTTTTCGCTTTGAAAATTTGGAGACATTACCTCTATGGGGCAACATGTAAGATCTTCACAGACCACAAAAGCCTAAAATACATTTTCACCCAGAAAGATCTCAACATGAGACAAAGAAGATGGTTAGAGTTGATCAAGTACTATGATTTGAACATTCAGTACCATGAGGGGAAAGCAAATGTAGTTGCCGATGCATTGAGTAGGAAATCTAGCCATAGTATGAATGTCTTGGTAGTGCCTGACGAGTTGTGTCGAGACATGCAGAGACTTAGCCTGGAAATAGTAAATCCTGGGGAAACCAAAGCAAAACTGAGTGCATTATCGTTGGGGTTGTGTATATTCGAGGAGATTAGAGAAAGTCAAGCTGGGGATGAGTACTTAGAGAAAATCAAAGAAAAGATGGGACAAGGGAAATAAGTAGATTTCAAGATTCATGAAGATGGTAGTTTGAGGTTCAAAGGGAGATGATGTGTACCACAGAAGTGTGAAGAACTCAAGAGACGTCTTATGGATGAGGGGCATAATACTCCATATTCTGTGCACCCTGGGGGTGACAAGTTGTACAAAGACCTGAAGCAAATCTATTGGTGGCCTAATATGAAACGGGAAGTTGCCGAGTTTGTGTCTAGATGCCTAACCTGTCAGAAAGTCAAAATAGACCACAAAAGACCCATGGGGAAAGTTCAACCTTTAGAAGTGCCTGGATGGAAGTGGGATTCCATTTCTATGGATTTTGTTACTGCCTTGCCTAGATCAAAGAACGGAAATGATACCATTTGGGTAATTGTGGACCGTCTAACAAAATCAGCCGTGTTTATTCCGATTAAAGAGACATGGAATAAGAAACAGCTTGCAAAGACTTACATTAAGCATGTAGTGAGGTTGCATGGGGTCCCAACCGATATTATCTCAGACCGTGATTCAAGATTCCTCTCGAAATTTTGGCAGAAGGTCCAGTTGAACCTTTGGACAACTTTGAAAATGAGCACTGCTTTCCACCCTGCAACCGAGGTCAGACTGAGAGAACTAACCAGACAATGGAAGATATGTTGAGAGCTTGTGTGATTGACTTTAAGGGTAGTTGGGAAGACCATCTAGACTTGATCGAATTTTCATACAACAATAGTTACCATGCAAGCATTAAGATGGCACCTTTTGAGGCACTATATGGGAGAAAGTGTAGAAGTCCCACCTGTTGGAATGATTTCAGTGAAAATATAGTTTTGGGAACAGAACTCATTGAGGAGACTGTCAGGAATGTAAAAATGATTCAAGCTAGAATTCAAGCTGCCCAGGATAGGCAAAAGAGTTATGCTGATTTGAAAAGAAGAGATGATGAATTTGTAGTAGGTGATAAAGTGTTCTTTAAAGTATCACCAACCAAGGGTGTGATGAGATTTGGGAAGAAGGTCAAGCTAAGTGCCAAGTATGTAGGCCCATATGAGATTCTGCAACGAATAGGGAAAGTAGCATACAAGTTAGCCTTGCCAATGGAGTTCGAAAAGATGCACGACGTGTTTCACATTTCCCAACTAAAGCGCTATATCCCTGATGAGCGTCATATCTTAGAGCCTGAGAGAATCCAGATTGATAGTAGCCTCACCTACGAAGAAAGGCCTGTGAAAATCCTTGATAGGAAAGTGCGTAGTACACGCAATAAGGACGTCAGTATAGTGAAAGTGCTTTGGTCAAACCACGAGTACGAAGAGGCAACGTGGGAAGCCGAAGCTGAAATGAAGATCAAATATCCAGAGTTATTTTCTGAGGTGAGTTACGAGGGCGTAACTCGTTTTCTTTAAGAGGGGTAGAATGCGATAGAAATTCGCGCTTTTTACCTATTTTTTTATGGTATTTTTATGCATTTTATGCTTATTTTTAGCAACCTTTACATGTTGATGCAAGTAAATAGATCCTCCGCATAAGAAAATGTGTTCTTGAGTATTACAAGTAACTCTTAGTTGGCAAAATAATGCACAAGAGTGGCACAAAGTACTTCTACAATAAGAATAAGTTGAATAGTTTGGAAAAATATGTGAATTTTCGTGTCAAGTTTCGGGACGAAACTTCTTTTAAGAGGGGTAGATTGTAATCCCCCGAAATTTTATTTATATATTTTAACGAATATTTAATATATTTAATATATATTTAAACATAAATTACGGATTTTAGAAACGAATATGTAATTAAAATGTAATTATTCTATTTCAATTGGAATACTTTAACGATTTACGAAATCAAAATGTATTTTCGAATTTTACGTTAAAGCGATTTCGAATTACGAAACCACGTTCTATTGAAATTAGAAAGCAATACTAAACATTTTGGATTCATCAACCTAAATCCTACTCCTAGCCCAATTGAGCAAAGCCCAAACCAACAAACCCAACAAAATACTCCCTTCTCTCCTCTATTCTTACGTGAAACCAAAAGAAAAAAAAAAGAAAAAAAAAGAGAAACCCTCCTACTGCAATTCACGCACAACTCAGCCCTCTCCCGCCTTCGCTACTCGCCGCCAGCCGCCGCACCACCGCGACAGCGACCCGGCCGACCACCTAGCGCGGTAACTTCTTCTTCTTCTTCTTCTTCAAGCTTCTCCTCCTTCCTCCTTTTCTTTTATTTCTTTTATTTTCGTTCTTATTCTCATGGCTCGATTCCCTTCGTTTTCGCGCAGCAAACCGTGACCCAGGCCACGACCACCGCACACAACCACCGTTTCCAGCCCTTGCCGCAAGCCATCACCGTCCGCCGGCCAGCTCCCTTCTCCCCCTCTTGAATTGGTTACTTTCTTAAGCCCTAAGTAACTAATTATTTTAAATTAAAGCTTGTTAATTTAGATTATGTTCTTAAATTAAATTTATAATTTTTATGGTGAATATGATTTTCAGATTTGATGTTGAGATTAAAAACGAATTAATTTTCAGTTTTGATTAATTAAAATTAAATTAGGGCTTAATCATGATTTATTAATTTGAATTATGTTTTCTTGAATTAAAGTTATGGGTTTTGTGATTTAAATTATAAATTTAAGATTATATGAATTTTATAATAAAGTTATTAATTTTCAGATTATCTAATTACATTGAAATATTGATTTTTGATTGTTTAAAGTATGAAATTCAAGGTTTTTATGATTATTAATCATGATAGGTTGAGTATGAATTATTGAATTGGTTGTTTTGAGATACTAGGAACGTAGATTGACCTTGGTGAAGCTTTTAAATGAATTTATATTGCTGAAAATTTAAAGTACGATGTTTGCAAAAGTTTTCAACGAATTTCAATCACTAGTTCAATAATTATGATGCTAGGAAAGCAAATGTTCAAGTTTTGATATTGGGGAAAGTTCTAAATATGTTTAGGATGGATTTAGAATGCTTTATTATGGTTGTCAATGATTAGAAATTGATTGAGATTACTTGTTGGTTGTTTAGGCGGAGAATTCTCTTTAGGCGACTTTTGAAAGTGTTAAAGTGGCCTATCAGTTTGTTTACACAAGGTACGTACATACCTGTGTGCTTGGAATGTGTGCTAATTGTTGAAAGCATGTTGAATTGTTGATGAACTTGGTTATGTTGATATCGTTGATGAACTTAGTCAGGTTGAAATTGCATGTTTAATACTGTTGGATGGACATATTAAACCTATATTGCACTTTGATAATTATAACATGTTAGTATGGATGATTGATGCAAACATGTTTGATTGGGAACACTAGATTACTTTGTATATGTTGATTCAGATCAGTTGATTGTTGTTCCCTTTTAGCTTTTCACTACTTTATGAGGGCCGAGGACCTCGTTTAGTAAGTTGAAACTTTATACCCATATACAGGGTTGATCAGTATTAAAGGAAAGATTAGAGTTAATTGGAATGAGTCTTGTTTGATGCTTTTGTTATCACTTACTTAATTCCAAGATAAAAAACAGTTGTAAATAAATGTGGATTGTATGCCTTATGTGATTGTTGAGTCATAACAGGGTGTCAATTTGTAAATCATGTAAAGTGAAACTGAGTAGCAATAGCTTTAGACTGTGCACGTCTAAAGTGACGGACAAACAGGAGTTGGGGTTCATGGTGGTAGCCCATGGCCTTTATCTCGGACCGGACTGATCACCGTGTCCTATTTTTATTCAAACGTTCCTCGATATCGCAGGTCACTGGGGTTACGGAGTCGCGCCCGTACCTCGTCTTTCTTAGTGAAGCATCTAGCTAGAAAACTCGGTCCATTGCCTATTTCAATTAAAATAATATTATTGTTATAAAAGTCCAGTCCAGTCTAGCCTAGTCTGGTTAAGTATGGTCGTCAAATTATCATGTTTGGTTTGCCCTTATTCATGTTCATTAGTATCATGTTAGGGTTGTTCGTTTAATAGTATCATGTTAGGATTATTATTGTTTTAGTATGTAGTACTCAGCTTTGCTGATTACGTGCTTTGTTTGTGTGTGTTGATCATGGCTATGCCTTATTGATCCTGTGATGACCCATCTTTGGTGAGCAATCTCTAAGGATCAATAAGCGTTGCCCATTTACAGGTTTGAAGATGATGCATCATTGGGATCGGGATTAGAGAGCTTGTAGTTATATTTGTTTTATTAAGTGATTTGGTTTGTTAACTTGGATTTGAGATTATCGTACTATTCGTATTTCCTTATTTCCGTTAATTGGTTTTGGACTTAATATGTAATCGATTATCCATGAACCTAAAAGTTAGTTTTATGTTTTCCGCTGCAAAATTCTGAATAAGCCGTTACGTTTTCACACGGGCAATAATACTTTGATAATTCTCTATAGTTATATTTATAAAAGGGTTGTTTTTGAAAAAGGGAATTGTCGGGGTGTTACACTCTATCCCCCCTATCATTCCAGTAGAGCAGAGACATATTATATATTGTGGGGGTGGGGGGGGGGGGGGGATGAAACAACTTTGGGTCTTCTTGAAGGAAATAATGCCCTTGGTCCAAGTATGCATTCAATGATAATTCTAATAAATGCGGTTCAGTATTAATTAACAAGTTAATAATTCAGTGAGATCAAGTGAGCTGAATGCCTAGCTAGAGGCCGCTTCAGTTCAAGTGGAATTAATGATATTAATCCACAGCTTACTCTTGACTGAACCCGTAGGGTCACACAAATAGTACGTAAACGGATCAAGTATTTAATGGCATTAAATACTCCATCTATGGATATTCGGAATCGACGGATCTTGGTTTCAGTGGGAGCTGAGATTGTCACAGGCAAGAAATGAATACTCCGGAAACGATGATATTGCCAGAAACGGAAATATGGATCGTATCGGAAATATAAATATTATCCAAGTCGTAGATGTTACCGGAAACGGAAACATGGTACGTATCGGAAAATATTATCGGAAATAGAAATATTGCCGGAATCGGAAATATTGTCTGAGTCGGAAATATTATCGGAATCGGAAAATAATTCCGGAAACGGAAATATTAAATATTTGTTCGAAACGGAAATTCATTCCGGAATCGGAAATGTTAAATATTGTTCGTATCGGAAATGAATTCCGGAATCGGAAAATTAATCGGAAGCGCGTCGTACGAATTAGCATCGGACGAGCTTGCTAGACGAAGGCCCAGCACGAAGCCAGGCCCACGTCCAGCAAGGGAAACGCGCGCCACAACACGCCAGCCCAAGGCTGCGCCAGGCCCACCGCAAGGCAGGCCCAGCGCGCGCCCAAGGCTGCGGCAGTCATGGGCTGCGATGCTCGGGCTGTGCGCGCGCGCGCATGGCGCCCCTCGTGGGCTGCTGTGCGTGCGTGGGTGTTTGTGTTCACATACGAAACCTAAAACGTACAGGATTCGTTTAATGATTAAATTCCCAATTCTATTTGATAAATTAATTAAATAAGAGTTTTATTGTGATTCTAATTTAATTAATTCGTATCCTAATTCGATTCCAATTCTCTTTCCATACCCCTATAAATATGTGGCCTGGGTTCACAATTTATAACGAGTTTTCAAGTATTCAAAGTGAGTTTTTGAGAGAAAAATTCAGTCACATACCTTGCCTAAAAGTGCCGAAATTTTTAGTACCTTAAGGGCGATTCTAGTTGGTCAATCTTAAGGCGGATCCGGACGTGCTGTGGACTATCTACGGAGGGACGACACTTGGAGTCCTAAAGACTTGTTCTTGTTCGGTTCGGGCGCAGCTAGGGAAGGCACGCAACAAAGAGTATGCATCTAAACTATGCTATATGATTATGTGTAAATAATATGTATTCCTGGCTAAATGGTTTTTCCGCATGATTTATGAATTGTCATATGTATCATAACCTAACAGTGGTATCACGAGCCTCTTATTATTTTCATAATCTAAATTGCATGAACATGGTTAAATATTACAAATTTGCAAGAATTAAAAGGGGTGATTAATTTTCGTAATTGTTAATTAATTGCAAATTGCGTTTATTTAATTATATGTACGCAGTTTTTCGGCAGTTTCTTCGTTACTCATCCAAATCGAGTGATTTTTGTGTCAATTCCGTATGTAAAAGGCATTCTAAAATTTTGACAAAAAATGTATTTTTCTGCCGAATCCAGAATTCTCAAATTCGAAGCCTAACTATGACTTTTCGAAGGTTTTAGTTTTTCGAATGCAAAATTTCGTAAATTTAAGATGTTAAATTAAATATTTGCGATTCTTGTTGATAAATCTTGAATTTTTGATTGACCTACTGTATATGTTTAACAAGTTTGAATGCCTAGCCTTGTTAATTATGCAATCTAATTTGTAATTATGATTAATTTGTTGAAATTAGAATAATTTAGAATTAATTTGATTTTCATAATTAATTATAATTTAATTAGATACCTATGATTAAAAACCACCATAAAAATTGTAAATTTATGATAAATTTTAAATTTTTATGACCTAGGCTTGAATCCATGATAATCGGAAATCAATTGAATAATAAATTTTCGATTTTTCGCCCTAAAATTATGAAATTAATATTAATTTATTAATTTGTCATTAATTTTAAATATAAATTTTTTAAATTTTATGCGATTCGTTCATATAACTTGCACGCACAAAGCAATGGACGCTACGTGTTACCCTTAAGGGGTGTTGTATAGTGCGGGCATGCGACGACGAGCAAGGGAGCTCGTCGCCCGTGCGGCACGAATGCAATGAGCAAGGGCATGGTGCACGAGCACAAGGCAGCAGCCCTGCCTTGTGTCGTGGGCTACGAGCACTGGACGAATGGGCATGGGCGAAGGCAAGGCACGGCAGTCGCGTGTGGGCAGCAAGCGAGCTGCGCCACAACGCGCACTGCCTCGCGCGCAGCGAGCGCAAGCTCGCGTGCCACGAGTGTTGCGCCCAGCGTCGATGCTCGCGCACAGCGAGCGATGGCTCGCACACAGCGAGCGATAGCTCGCGCACAGCGAGCGCTGGCGAGCGCGCACAGCGAGCGATGGCTCGCGTGCATCGAGCGCTGGAGCGCGCGCAGCGAGCGCTGGCGAGCACGCACAACGAGCGATGGCTCGCGTGCATCGAGGACTGGCGCGCGCGCAGCGAGCACCAACTCGTGCGATGGCTTGCGAAGGGTAGAGGCAGCAGCTATGCGACGAACGCATGGGCTGCGCGCACATGGCCAGCGATGGCTGTGTGCGTGTGGCCCATGGGCGTGAGATGCGTAGGGTTTTTGCGTTGCGATTAGAACGTTTTGAATGTTTAAATTGAAATTTTCAGTTTACGTAATTTTAATTAATTTTAAAATTAATAATTTAAATTATTTTCTTGGATTTTAATTTTGAATATTGTAATTATAATAAATTTTATTTATTCTAATTATTTTACTAAAATTAAAATCATGAATTAATTTAAATACGACTAAAATTAAATTAAACTTTTTGATTCAATTATAAATTTATATGAGCTTTAAATTTTAATTAAATTTGTATGTTTCCGGTTAGACTAGAAATACATTTTTATGTTTAAAATTAGTAAAGCATATGAATTTATTGGTTTGTGTGGGAGCCCTTTTTAGTCATAAACTCTTGATTATGTCTACAAATCCTTAAGGTTAAAACAACTTGATTAGAATTAATAAGGACTGAATAATTGGTAGATTATTGGTGCCCTTGATTAATTGCTGCAAATGTTTACGTGATGCATAATGTGTTTTACTAACCAGCTATGTGGGCCATTCATGATAATGAATGGGTGAATGGTATATATTGTATATGTACTGTTTTGCAGGTTATGAAGTGACTAGTATGGCCCAAATAGGATAGAAAATATGGTCTGCGTACCATTAATTTGAATGTAATTGGTCTAAAGTACCAAAGTTGTTTTTCAATTCAAATATGGTCTGCGTACCATCAAATAGTTGTAATTAGTTTTAATTATAGCTTATCCTATTTGAAGAAAATGGTGCCTCCCACGGAGATTTTCAAGACGGACTTTGAAGTTAAAGCTTCAAGATGAAGTCGGGCCATACTAGATCACATTTATCTTATGCATGTTTTAAGTTATTTATTGCTTTTAAATATGTCTTAAAATGCATGAGATTAAAAGCTTGATTATGTTGCATGATTAAGGATTTTAGTTCACTTAAAATCTAACCAACATAGTAAGAGCCTTAAGTTCCAAACTTAAAAATTGAGTTAAAAGGTGCCATGCCAAAATATACACTTGCTTGGATATCCTTTACATCAATCTAGTAATAGTT
Organism: Spinacia oleracea; assembly: GCF_020520425.1. Taxonomy (NCBI): domain Eukaryota; kingdom Viridiplantae; phylum Streptophyta; class Magnoliopsida; order Caryophyllales; family Amaranthaceae; genus Spinacia; species Spinacia oleracea. The sequence continues at coordinate 59,054,944 of NC_079491.1, read as the reverse complement.
TTCGCTCAGCGAGGTGTTACTTATTGGTCCTAAAGGGGCAAGGTACACAAATAATTGTGAGTACATGTTAGTTTTGGTGAAACTCAACGATATAAGTAAGGAGTCCTTTTATGTCGTGGCAAAATCGATAGGTTTACCTAATAAGTTCTTAGACGTACCTATCAACCAAGAATAGTTTCTAGACTATTAGCAAAAGGATTTTGCTTACCTAAGATGTTTTAGGATTAAGTCGACAAACTGTGCTTAGTTCTTCAATGATTTTAGGATCTTGGAATCATTTTATTCACACCTGCCGGAACACATAACTTGAATAAAATGCTTAATAAACATTGAATTATGCATGTATGCTAGAATTTAAGTTTATTAAGAGAAACTGTGAATGGTTATTTATTTGTTTATTCTTTTCAATTGTAGTTTTTAATATGGCAAACAACTATTCATTCAACATTCGATCAATTCTCGAAAAGGAGAAGTTGAACGGGAAAAACTTCCTTGACTGGCAAAGGAACTTGCAAATAGTTCTTATGCAGGAAGAAAAGGAGTATGTCCTAGAAGAGGCCATGCCCGAAGCCGCAGGTGACGGGGTCACTCAGGCAGCCCTCAATCGTTGGATTGATGCCAACAAGGATGTGAAATGTCTAATGCTCGCCACCATGAGTGCGGATCTGCAGAAAACGTTCATCAACTCAGATGCTTTCACAATCATCAGTGAGTTGAAGAACATGTTCCAAGATCTGGCTCGAGTCGAAAGATTCGAGACTCATAGGCAAATTCTTGAGACCAAGCTTAAGAAAGGCGAGCCCGTAAGTCCACATGTTCTCAAAATGATTGGACTCATTGAGAATATGAGTCGGCTGGATCAGCAATTTTCTCAGGCAATGGCTATAGACACCATCCTCCATTCTCTTCATAGCGGGTATGATCAGTTCAAACTGAACTACAGTATGAATAGTCTTGACAAAACGCTCACTGAGCTTCACGGTATGCTGAAGACCGCTAAAAAGACGCTCAAAAGTGATAAGCAGGATGTGCTTATGGTGCGTGGGGGCAAGTTCAAGAAATCTGGAAAGAAGAGGAATGCTAAGAAAGGTGGCAACAAGGCCAGCCCAACTAAGCAAACTGGCGCCAAATCTGTAAAGAGGAAGGTCAGTCAACCCACTTCTGAATCTGAATGCTTCTACTGCAAGAAGAAGGGGCATTGGAAGAGAGATTGCTTGAAGCTAAAGGAAGATCAGAAGAACGGAACAGTCGTTCCATCTTCAGGTATTTTCGTTATAGACTGTATACTTGCTAATTCAACTTCTTGGGTATTAGATACAGGTTGTGGCTCACACTTATGTTCCAATCCACAGGGACTAAGAAGAAGTAGAAAGTTAAGCAAGGGTGAAGTCGACCTACGAGTGGGAAATGGAGCACGGATTGCTGCATTAGCTGTAGGAACTTACTATTTGTCGTTGCCCTCTGGGCTAGTTTTGGAACTGGAAGAATGTTTCCATGTTTCAAGTCTTACTAAAAACATCATTTCAGTTTCTTGCTTAGATGCTAAGGGATTTTCTTTTTTAATAAAAGACAATAGTTGTTCGTTTTATTTTAAAGAGATGTTTTATGGATCTGCTAGATTAGTCAATGGACTTTATTTATTAGATCACGACAAACAAGTATATAACATAAATACCAAAAAGGCCAAAAAGGATGATTCATATCTCACCTATCTGTGGCATTGTCGATTAGGCCATATAAACTTGAAACGCTTAGAAAGACTTCAAAAGGAAGGAATTCTAGAACCATTTGACTTAGAGGATTATGGTAAATGCGAATCATGTTTACTTGGCAAAATGACAAAGCAACCTTTCTCCAAAGTTGGAGAAAGAGCAAATGAACTATTGGGTTTAATCCATACAGATTTATGTGGACCAATGAGTACAAATGCTAGAGGTGGTTTCAGCTACTTTATCACTTTCACTGATGGCTTCAGTAGATATGGTTATGTCTACCTAATGAAGCATAAGTCTGAATCCTTTGACAAATTCAAGGAATTTCAGAGTGAAGTAGAGCATCAATTAGGCAAGAAGATTAAGGCACTGCGGTCTGATAGAGGCGGTGAATATCTGAGCTATGAATTTGATGACCATCTGATAGAATGTGGAATTCTATCAGAATTGACTCCTCCTGGAACACCACAATGGAACGGTGTGTCAGAACGGAGGAACAGAACCTTGCTGGACATGGTCAGGTCAATGATGGGTCAGGCCGAACTTTCATTAGAATTTTGGGGACATGCACTAAATACAGCTGCACTCACTATAAATAGAGCTCCGTCTAAAGCTGTCGAAAAGACTCCGTATGAATTATGGTTTGGAAAGCCTCCAAATGTGTCTTTTCTTAAGATTTGGGGGTGTGAAGTATACGTCAAACGATTAATTTCAGACAAACTTCATCCAAAATCTGACAAATGTATCCTTGTGGGCTATCCAAAGGAAACAAAGGGGTATTACTTCTACAATACATCTGAGAACAAAGTGTTTGTTGCTCGAGATGGTGTCTTTTTGGAGAAAGATCACATTTCCAAAATGACAAGTGGGAGAAAAGTAGACCTCGAAGAAATTCGAGTCGAACAACAAACTCTAGAGAATGCTCAAGATGACATTCAGGATGAAACTCAGAGATCTTTAGAAGAATCTGGTGAGAATCATGGTAAAACTAGAAATGTTACCCCGCGTAGATCGCAAAGATATAGATCTCAACCAGAAAGGTACTTAGGTATTTTGACGAACGAGAGCTATGACGTTCTATTACTTGAAAGTGATGAACCTGCGACTTACAAACAAGCTATGACGAGCCCTAGCTCCAAGCAATGGCAAGAAGCCATGCAATCTGAATTAGACTCCATGTCTGAAAACCAAGTATGGGATTTGGTCGATTTGCCAGATGGCTACCAAGCCATTGGAAGCAAATGGATTTTCAAACTGAAAAAGGACAAGGATGGGAAACTTGAAGTTTTCAAAGCTAGATTGGTTGCAAAAGGTTACAGGCAAGTCCACGGTGTGGATTACGATGAAACCTTTTCACCAGTTGCAATGCTAAAGTCTATTCGGATAATGTTAGCAATCGCTGCATATTACGATTACGAAATATGGCAGATGGATGTCAAAACTGCTTTCTTAAACGGCGTTTTAACATAAACTGTGTTTATGACACAGCCTGAAGGTTTTGAGGATCCAAAGAATGCTAAAAAGGTATGCAAGCTAAAGAAGTCAATCCACGGATTGAAGCAGGCATCCAGGAGCTGGAATATACGTTTTGATGAAGCAGTCAGTGACTTTGGTTTCATCAAGAACGCAGACGAATCTTGTGTATACAAGAAGGTTAGTGGGAGCAAAATTGCTTTCCTAGTATTATATGTCGACGACATATTACCTATCGGAAATGACATTCCTATGTTGAACTCTGTCAAGATTTGGCTTGGGAAATGTTTTTCGATGAAAGATCTAGGAGAAGCACAGTACATATTGGGCATCAAGATTTACAGAGATAGATCTAAAAAGATGATTGGACTTAGTCAAAGCACTTATATCAATAAGGTGCTTGATAGGTTCAAGATGGCGGACTCCAAGCGAGGCTACCTACCCATGTCTCATGGAATGACTCTAAGCAAGACTCAGTGCCCAAAAACACTTGATGAGCGTAGACGAATGAATGGGATTCCATATGCATCATTGATTGGTTCAATAATGTATGCTATGATATGTACACGCCCGGATGTTGCGTACGCACTCAGTGCTACGAGCAGATACCAGTCAGACCCAGGAGAGGCGCATTGGACTGCTGCCAAGAATATTCTGAAGTACCTGAAAAGGCACAAAGATGACTTCCTGGTCTATGGTAGAGATGATGAATTAATTGTTAAAGGCTATACGGACGCAAGTTTCCAAACCGACAAAGATGATTTCAGATCACAGTCTGGGTTTGTCTTCTGCCTCAACGGAGGAGCAGTAAGCTGGAAAAGTGCTAAGCAAAGCACCATTGCGGATTCTACAACTGAAGCGGAGTACATTGCTGCACATGAAGCAGCAAAGGAAGCTATATGGCTAAGGAAGTTCATAGGTGAACTTGGTGTAGTCCCCTCCATTAAAGGACCAATAGCCCTGTATTGTGATAATAACGGAGCTATTGCACAGGCAAAGGAGCCTAGACACCACCAGAGAGTCAAGCATGTACTTCAAAGATTTCACCTTCTACGAGAGTTCGTTGAAAGAAAAGAAGTCGAGATAAGAAAAATTGGAACTGATGACAACATATCAGATACATTGACTAAACCTCTGCCGCAGGCGAAGCACAACTCGCACACTGCAGCTATGGGAATCAAGCATATTGGAGAATGGCTTTGATGTCTCTGTTTAATGTTTTAAATTTTTAGAGTTTAAATCTTTGTAAAACATTATTGGTTAATCATTCACAATAAATGAAAAGAATTCATTTTTCCATTTAATTTGTGGTTTATTAAATGATGAGTCCCTTCAATTTGACGATATATTCAAGATAGACTGTCAGGACCAGTCCTGTGACTAAGAAATGTCTATCAAGTGAACTTGAATGTCAAAGGTTGAAAATGGTCCCTAGTCGGAGTTTTCTATAAAATTGGACGCATAGAAAACGTTAGACGATTAGAATGCAAGATGACTAGTAGTTCTGTTTCTTGAACTATGTGGACATGGCAATGTCATAATAATTTGCATAGATACTTACTTTGGGAAGACTAGTATCGGACAAGACCTATGAAACTTTACTGTAAGAGATGAAAATCTGTCATAAGTAAATTTCATTAAAATTATTAGACACTAAATCCTCAATACCTGAGTGATTTGAGATTACTTGTTTGAGAACTGGTTACTTTGACGTTGACCAACCGTCGCACCGTAAAAGGAGGCTATAAAGGCAACGCTCAGGTAATCACCTATCAAACGAAGTCTAATCTCAAGATCGCAAGATTGGGATTGTCCTCCCATAAATCGGGATGAGATGCTTAAAAGTTGTACAAGGCCACTCGGAGAGCTAGAAACTGTGAAATGCATGGCCGTGCTCGGATGAATCATAGGCTATGATTATCTGTTTATTTGATCAGTTGAACTCTGAAACCGAGGAACACCTCTGGACATAATAAGGATGACAACTCTTACCTTATGTTCAAGAGCAAGCATCGAGCGACAAAGGAATTAGGAAATGCACACTTGTCCCTAAGGACAAGTGGGAGACTGAAGGAAATAATGCCCTTGGTCCAAGTATACATTCAATGATAAGTCTAATAAATGCGGTTCAGTATTAATTAACAAGTTAATAATTCAGTGAGATCAAGTGAGCTGAATGCCTAGCTAGAGGCCGCTTCAGTTCAAGTGGAATTAATGATATTAATCCACAGCTTACTCTTGACTGAACCCGTAGGGTCACACAAATAGTACGTAAACGGATCAAGTATTTAATGGCATTAAATACTCCATCTATGGATATTCGGAATCGACGGATCTTGGTTTCAGTGGGAGCTGAGATCGTCACAGGCAAGAAATGAATACTCCGGAAACGATGATATTGCCGGAAACGGAAATATGGATCGTATCGGAAATTTAAATATTATCCAAGTCGTAGATGTTACCGGAAACGGAAACATGGTACGTATCGGAAAATATTATCGGAAATAGAAATATTGCAGGAATCGGAAATATTGCCGGAAACGGAAATATTGTCTGAGTCGGAAATATTATCGGAATCGGAAAATAATTCCGGAAACGGAAATATTAAATATTTGTTCGAAACGGAAATTAATTCCGGAATCAGAAATGTTAAATATTGTTCGTATCGGAAATGAATTCCGGAATCGGAAAATTAATCGGAAGCGCGTCCTACGAATTAGCATCGGACGAGCTTGCTAGACGAAGGCCCAGCACGAAGCCAGGCCCACGTCCAGCAAGGGAAACGCGCGCCACAACACGCCAGCCCAAGGCTGCGCCAGGCCCACCGCAAGGCAGGCCCAGCGCGCGCCCAAGGCTGCGGCAGTCATGGGCTGCGATGCTCGGGCTGTGCGCGCGCGCGCATGGCGCCCCTCGTGGGCTGCTGTGCGTGCGTGGGTGTTTGTGTTCACATACGAAACCTAAAACGTACAGGATTCGTTTAATGATTAAATTCCCAATTCTATTTGATAAATTAATTAAATAAGAGTTTTATTGTGATTCTAATTTAATTAATTCGTATCCTAATTCGATTCCAATTCTCTTTCCATACCCCTATAAATATGTGGCCTGGGTTCACAATTTATAACGAGTTTTCAAGTATTCAAAGTGAGTTTTTGAGAGAAAAATTCAGTCACATACCTTGCCTAAAAGTGCCGAAATTTTTAGTACCTTAAGGGCGATTCTAGTTGGTCAATCTTAAGGCGGATCCGGACGTGCTGTGGACTATCTACGGAGGGACGACACTTGGAGTCCTAAAGACTTGTTCTTGTTCGGTACGGGCGCAGCTAGGGAAGGCACGCAACAAAGAGTATGCATCTAAACTATGCTATATGATTATGTGTAAATAATATGTATTCCTGGCTAAATGGTTTTTCCGCATGATTTATGAATTGTCATATGTATCATAACCTAACACTTCTCCCAGGTTCCCTACGAACTCCCTTTTGGTCTCGGTGATGGGATCGAACATCAGAAACTACCGGGGCTCCAATGATACGGAATTGGCCTTCCTAGCCTTGACACTCCGCCTAACTCCCATTTCACAACCAACTGAATCTGACTTTGTCTTCGGCGAACTTGAAATTGCTTGACGTGTTTGACCAGCTCCGGGTGTCGAAGGTTATAGACAAGTATTCCACCAAAACTAACTCGATCTCTCTGGGAAGAACTAGAGGCTGGTCGAGGATTTAATGCTAGGATAGCTAGGATCACTTTCGATGAGTTTTCCGACACCAATTTCGCCATACTCCAGACGAAGAATACCCTCTTCGCTTCCGGGAGAAATATCAGATATGACGCATTGGGGAGGTGGGTAGGATAAATATCGCCTTGATTCTATAGCATTTTCAGATCCAACCATTCCTTCAAAATTGTCAACGGAAAACAAAGCATCTCTCTCAAGAGACTCGGAGTCGCGATTTGAATATGATTAGGTCAGTTTGGTCCCTGCATTATAGCTGCTACCCCAGGGATGTTGTATTTGGTGATTTTTGATGTTTGTAATACATACTTTACTTTATCAAAAAAAATATATAAAAAATAAGGGAAATTCTCTTTGGTAGCACTATACTTTTGCAAATTCTCATTGGTAACAAAACTTTTACCACTTTATCTCAAATAGCATTAGTAATTTAGCATCTCCCCATTCTAACATTATTTTAATAACTTCTTCCAAAATAAATTTATTAAAGTTACTAATACACAAATTCTTATTTACATGGGGTTACAATAAATATTGTACACCAAAGTTAAAGTTAACGTAAAATGTTTAAAAGTTATCCTTATATATGTAAAAGTTCAAAATATGGTTTATAAACCCGGGTGCACAATGCTCATTGTGCACCCTGTTTTACAAAGAACATATAGTTCAAATACAAAGAACATATTATTCATATCCAAAGAACATATAGCCAATGAACATATTGTTCAAATCCATAGAACATATAGTTTAAATATTTCACTAGTACATGTACATTGAAATCGTTCTCAATGTTCATTAGATTTTCAATAAATGTTCAACAGGGTGCACAATGAGCACTGTGCACCCGGGTGTATAATCCAAATTGCTGTAAAAGTTATCTATTTTGTAGCAATAAAAATTTTCATTTTAATAAAAAAAAAAAATCTTCGAATCACTAATAATGTATAAAATTAATCATTTATCCCTTTAAAACGAAAATCTCTCAATTTTTTTAATAATATAAAAATTAGAGAAAACAGGGTAAAAGTTAAAGAAAACTAGGTTAATAATATATGGTTAACTCATTTCTGACCAAAAAAACGCTTAATTAGTGTTCAAATAAAATGATTATGTGAATTTTAGTAACAATACATAACACCTCCCTTAAATAATTCAATCAAAAATCAGAATACCCACCCCCTTAAATAATTCCTCACTTTTTCTCACCTATAATTCATAATTCTCACCCTTAATAATTCATGACAATACTATCTCAATCAAATTAATTCCCACCTCCCTTAATTAATTGGACACTTTTTTAAACCATGCATAATCCATATTTACCTTGCGCTTTGTCATCAGATTAGTTACATGGGTTAAAATTGATGCAGTTGTGTATATTAAGCAAAATCCATGGCAACCTAGCTTGTCAAATTGTTAACATATTGACATATATTCCAATCAATTAGAGAAGTTATCATGTCCCATGTATCTCGTATAAAGGCGGCGTTCGTAACTTCTTTGGGCTATGGCCAACTAAACGTAATTTGAAGAGAAGTAAACCGACGCTAAAGACATATGTGCTAAAGGAGAGACGACTTACCTTGCGAAAATTGAAATTCCACCGTCCGCATCCACAATCGGGATTGAGATTTTAAAGAGATTTAGAGTTTATGGTTTTTCAATGAATAATAATCGTGAAGTTGGTTAGGAGAATTGATAGTAAACATAGGTTCATTTAGTAATTTTACTATACTTAACCATAGCTAGTTAGAAGTATACTAATCAATTAGGTCAAAAATATTAAAATAACTAGCTTTTGATCCCGTTAATAGAACGGGCGTTTTTATAATGGTTGTTCAGCTGTCTTTTAAAGTTTTAATTAGTGATGACTTGTGATTTTTGGTAATATATGAATTAAATAGAGGTGTAATTTGAAGTAATCCGTCACTCCATTTACCCTCCATCCACATCCGACTCATCCGTCATGCATCCGCGGATGAATTGGGTTGGTCGGATGATTAGCGATAGTAATTAAAAGTATAGTCAACTTTATTTATAATATCAATCAATATAAACTAATATGTGTTAATATAGTGGACAATGAATTATAATTTTGACATCTACATTATAAAATAACCGAAAACTAATAATAAAAAATTATTAGGTAATACATACATGATTCTATTAATAATTAAGTAATTGTAGTAAACAAAATTATTAATTTTATCGGATGGATGGATGGATCAAATGATGGATAGGGTGACGGGTTGGATGAAGCTCCACCCGAATCCGACCCGACCCATCACCCGATCCACGCGCCACCCGTTTAACATCAGTGTTTTATCGGGTTTCAACCATATATTCGGTTCGGGTTGTTCGAATATCCGTCGGACTTTGATGAAATTGTCACCCCTAATTTGAAGGTTGAAAAAATATAAAAAATAAATGTTGAGTTAATATTGAATTTTAAAGGGGGTGAAGTGGAAGAGATTAATGTGTATATGGACTATTGATAATTTATGTTGAATAAGGAAGATGAAGTGGAAGAAAAGTTAAAGTTGTAAAACATAGAAACAATAAAATAAAATAAACTAATAATGAATTAATGAATGAAATGAGAGATGACACATGGCTTTCAATAATCTATGGTGACACATGGCTTCCAATAACATATGGTTATCCTTTTTAAATTTTAATACTAGTATTTTGACCCGTGCAATGCACGGGAGCATTTTGTAAAGTTTTATAAGAACTTACATAGTTATATTGCTCGACATACAATAACTTCGATACTATGAAATTTTAAATTATTTATATGCATTCGAAAATTATTGCTTAATGTAAGTTATAAATATATAAATAATTAGAACCACATTATGTATGTGTTAAGGTTATTACAAAGTTAATCTAACAACATTTAGTGAGAACAATCGATCAAAGGTGATGATAATGTAACATATAACCTTACGTCAATAGAAAAACAAACGGTTATTAAAATAATCATAATAAATTGACAAAAATTGATATTTAGCCATACAAAAAATAATAGACATATAAAGTAAAACACATATTACCTTTGAAAATGTGTGATTATATATAGTTGATTTTGCAAGTGATGTAACGAAAATGGTTGTTATTCAATTTATTTATAAGGAGTGCATTGAAGATGAGAGGTTGAGAAATCATCCTGACAGATGTTTAACTTCTTGTGCCTTCTTTTTAGTAAGAACTAATGTTTATTAATGTTATAGTTATGAAATATTAATAACAATTTAACTTAGCTCATTAAGTTATGATTTATTTATTTGTATGAATGTATTTTAGTTATTTTATTTTTTATTTTTTTGAAGGGGAAGTCTTTTGAGTTTTCCCTCTTTAAACACAAGGACATGTACATTAATAATGATGTCTTTTGATTTTTGTCTATTTTAATTTTTCTTTTTCTAAAAGAGAAGATTGATAATGTGAAGACATGTGTCACATTATAACATATGGTTACATGTCACATTCTAAACTATGGTTTCAGTTTTTAAATACTAGGTATAGACTAGGTATAGATTTTATATTAGAGAGATTCTATATTACTAATGCTATTTTAGAGAAAGTGGCAAAAGCGTTGTTACCAATGAGAATTTGCAAAAAATATAATGCTACCAAGGAGAATTTCTCAAAAAATAAAGGGTGCAACTATAAGTTTAGTGTTTTAAAGCATAGATCAATAATAAAACCCATCAAAGTGTAGTAAATGAATATGTAATAATTAGGCAATATGATTGAAATACTTAGACACGTAAATAATGTATTTTATTTAAATCGTGCAATTACACGCATATTATACTAGTAATTTCTAATAATATAAGATCAGACAAAATACATCAAATAAAAATCTATACCTAGTATTTAAAAACTGTAATCATAGGTGATAAAATGACAAGTGTCATCACCTCATCAATCTACCTTTTTTCTACATTTTTTATCATTAAAATAGAGAAAATTCAAAAGACACCCTTATTAAAATAAATAAATTAAATAAATAAATAAACAACTTAAAAGACACACATAACAAAAACGTACAATAAATAATCATAACTTAATAAACTAACTTAAATTATATTAATCAACCAATATTCCATAACAATAACAATAAACACTAATACTTACTTTGTATAAGTTAATAGTCTTTTAAAATTCTTAACTACAAAAAAGAGAAAACGTAACTAAACATCTAATCAAAATAAGCCATTAACCTCTCATCTTCCTTGCACTCCTTATAAATAAATTGAACTATCAACCATTTCATCATATCACCACTCCATCAACTCTATATCAGTATCATTTTCAACAAAAATATCATCATACATTTTCCCGTGGTATGTGTGCGTGTTTTATGTTATGTGTCGTGTGTATCTTCTTTAATTTTCTATGGCCAAATCTCAAATTTCGTCAATGTTTATTATGATTATTTTAATCATCGGTTGTTTTATCATAGATATTAATTATATTGTACAGTATATTATCACGGTTGTTGATTGTTTTCTCTAAATATTATTTAGATTAATTTAGTAATAACCTTAAATGTTATTTATTTATATATTTATATCTTACAATAAACAAAATTTATGCATTTACATAAATAATTTAAAATTCCATAATACCTAAAAATGGTTGTATGTCGAGCAATGTAAGTTATTTAACACTTTATAAATTGCTCTGGTGCATTGCACGGGCCAAATTGCTAGTTAGATTAAAAATTGTGTACTTGTATGCAAGTGATGCATTATAAAAGTAATAAAAAATACTTCGTAGAAAACAAAAGAAAAAAAAAAGAAAAAAAAAAGAAAACGGAAGGGGGAACCGGGAAACATAACGAAGTACTCAGTAATGAACAGATTGCCTGTCAAATCCCAAAGACCAAACCCTAACCTTCCATCACTCTCATCTCCTCTCTTCTCCTCTCTTCTCCTCTCTGCGCGGTTAGAGGTCGTAAGTCGGCGGTCGTAAAATATGCGTGGCAATACCCTCTTTTCTCTCTTGTTGAATTCTTGTGGACCCATAAAATCTATAAACTAATTATCTTATTTGCAATTACCTTTTGCAAATATATTCAATCGAGCTAATTATGTGTCTGAAAATTCACCAGGTTAGGTTCAAGTTTTGAATTTCTTATTAATCATTGACGGTTTGATTTTTTGGAATCAATAGAAAAGTATTGGTGTAATTATGTAAATGTAACCACTGTTTATTAAATGGAGAGTTGTTCATTCATTAGATTTTGCATTTTCCTGTTGATGCCCTGACTGCAAAGTGTTTGATCAATTGTCTTAGTTTAAGATTCGTTTTTACTGTTAATGAGTAATGATACAATGCATATAGTTGTAATTGTGTGGATTAATATGCTAATGTTTGAAATCCGATTATCTTCCGAATATACTCCAATGTCAGGAGATAAGAATGACATATACCCCTCACATAGATTGAGAAATGGGGAGAAGGTGGGATTGATTCAACTACTATAAATAGTTGTTTAGCACTTTTAATAATTATCAAGTATTAAGGCATTATGACAAATATTATCAACGAAGGGCTTATGAATGTGACTTCTGCTTTTCTAGTTTCCATACTGTCTCTATGTTTGAACTTTGAATCTGATAGTCTTAGTGCAACTATGTGTGATGGGCATTCAAAGAATTATTTTTTGTGCTTACCTTATGTATTGTGTTTTACTGTTTTTGTTTCCCCAGATCTTGATATCTTTATAGGAGACTGTTGCTGAACTGACTAATATGAGTGATGAAGGGGATGTCTCTACTGGTGGGGAGAAGAAACATAAGAAAAGGAAGAGCAGTGATTTAGGAGGAGAAGACGGTAGTGTACAATTAGCTGATGAAAGTCGTCCGAATAAGAAGATGAAAATGCAGGTTTTAGGTGATACTCCTAGGGGAGTTCCGGATGTAGACTTTCGTGCAGATACATATAGAAGTTCCAGGAAGGAGAAGAGAAAGAAGGTGAGCGGAGTAGATGTAGATACACTTGGAGATGATTACAAAAGTAAGGGGAAAATGAAGAAGGGTAAGTCTGGAGATAGGGGAGAGGCTTCTAAGGTTTCAGAAGCGTCAGTTGAGACTGTAAATGAGGAGTATTCAGACCGGGAAGTTAGTAAATTAGGTAGGAGTAGAAAGGAGGAAAACCGTGTTAAGAAAAATGAAATAGATACTATGGATCGTAAAGAGGATAGTGTTTTGCAATCTAGTACTGGAGTTGCTAATGATATTGAGATGCTAAAGGGAGGAGAGGTGCCTTCTAGAGAAGAAGGGCATGTGAAGATGAAGAAGAAAACAAAATCAGAAGGTACAAATAAGTCCAATGAAAATGTTGGTGATGCTAGTTTTGTTGACAAACAGATTGACCATAAGGTTACAGAGAACAAGAAGCAAAAGCATGTAAAGGACTCTAGGAGATGGATATTTGAGTAAAGAACTTTTGGAAAACAACCATGTGAATGCAGCCAATAGTGGTGAAGACAGTCAACTTGGACGCAATGGTAGCAATGAGCGGGTGAAAAAGAAGAAGAGTAAATCAGAAAAATGCAAAGATGCTGAATTTGCTGTTGCTTCAGAAATCATGAATATCAAAGGAAGTATTCGTGATACTAATTTGATTGAATATCAATTGCACGATGAGGTAATTGAAAAAGTCCACCCTGTGAAAGACAAGAAGACAAAAAGGAAAAATAAGGATGATCCGGGAGCTGGTGTTTTAGATAAAGAACTTGGGAAGAGTATCTGTAGGGCGTCTGTCGACGACAATGAAAAATGTAGGGATAAAGGCAGTAAAAAGAAGGAAAGATCTCAGGGGTGTAATACTGAAGGGGATGCAAATGCTGGTTCATTTGAGAACAACGTGAGGAATGAAAGTACTAAGCCTTCTGAAAATACCAACAACCACAAGAAATAAAAAAAAAGTAAAGTTTTCTGAGAATGTTGAAGTTTTCCCCCTTTCTGATGTGTCAAGCAAGGGGAAGAAGAAAAAGGTTGTAGATAGAAGTGAGGAGAAGAAAAAGGTAGAAGATGGAAGTGAGGAGAAGACAAATGTCGATAATGGATTAATACAAGGTAAGCGATTCTCCAAAGAGGAAGATGAGATCATCCAAAATGCTGTATATAAGTTCATAGAAGACCGGCAGCTGGGGGAAGAGGGTGTAGAAATGGTCATGAACTCTAGGTTGCACCGAGAATTAAGAGGCTGTTGGAAAGAAATTGGGGAATGTTTGCCTTGCAGACCTTATGTGTCTGTCTACTACCGGGCTCATATACTTTTTCAACGAAGTGAGGATCCTAAATGGACCGAAGAAGAGGTCGAACTAGTCAAGAAATTCCATGAAAAGCACGGTCCAGATTGGAAAACATTGAGTGTTGAACTTGGTAAACATCGATTTCACGTAAAAGATGCATGGCGGAGGATAAGGTTGCCCAATAGTAAGAAGGGAAACTGGTCCCAAGATGAGTACCAGAATTTATTTAATCTTGTCAACATGGATTTGAGCATGAAAGCATTTACAGCTACGAGATAACATATGTTGGGAGGCAATTAGTGATCAGCTCACAACTCGAAGTAATGCTCTTTGTTGTATGAAATGGTACAATTCATTAACATCTCCTATGATAGCTGAAGGAAAGTGGGCTAATGTTGATGATTATAGGATGTTGATTGCACTTGTTGATCTTGATGAAGCTTGTGAAGACGATGTGGATTGGGATAATCTTCTGGAACATAGGTCTGGTGATGTTTGCCGTAAGCGTTGGAATCAAATGACACGCCATATTGGTGAGTATGGTACCAAAACTTTCATCGAGCAAGTTGAAGTTCTTTCCCAGAGATACTGCCCAAGTTTATTAGAAGCAAGAGAATCTTATGACAACAGACCTCCTGTTGATTGAAGCAAGGTGTTCTGTCTGAGAAATTCAAGAGATCTTCATGTTTGTTTTTGTATTTTTTTTCGGTTTCTTTGTGGAATTCACAGGAGACATTTTGATAAATTAAGTTGCTATCATATACTTAGGCTGTATTATTAAGGAAGTTTACCTATTTGTAAATTTTTGGGTCAAAACTATAGCTTCTCATGTCACATCTGATATGGATGATTAATATTACATGATCTTGACAGCAATATCATACAGGATAATGTTAGAAAAGCTCATGTTGAGGAGCATAATATTTTTGACATCAGAAAAATTCCACTAATACATTCAGTATTTTTTGACAGCAGTACTATAATACAGAGTATACATAAATGAAATGACAAAAAAAATCATCTGTCATCAGTTATCAGAACTATTTGTAACGCTAAAGAGTTCAGAATGAATAAAAATCAGTGGTGAACCACTTGAATCTCTATCAAGATGAAAACGGCAAGCAGATCACTAGAATTGTCAATGAAACCCAAGACGATAACATCACCAAGGAATTTCTTGACCATCCCAAGCGAAAAACTTGCCATTGTCATGAATCTTGGCACCATCAATGATGCTCAAAAGCTTGCTTACAGAAAACTCTCTGGTGAAAAGTTTATCTTGAGGGACATTTCTCTGAAAAGGCCGAGACAAATCCGTGTCAACTGTGCCAGGATGCAACAAAAGGCAAATAACTGGATCCTTTTTACGAGCCAATTCCACCGAAACTGTTTTTGTCACTGCAGTTGCAAGAAGCAAAGGCATATTACTGTGAACAGAACCAATGGTTTGATGAGGAAAAAGAATAAACGACTGCACTTTGGCAAAGGTCCAATCCTAGTGTTTTTTTCATACACTAATTTATATTGCCTTGGTTTTAAAACAACAATTATGTATGTTAATTTTCAGCCTTTGAAATAACAAACCTTCAGAAAAATAAATATCTAGAGATAATAAATGTTCCACAAGAGCAAGAAAACGAATTTCTAGTATAAATCACATCACCAGGTCATTATGAAAAGGATAGATAACATTGTTCCTGTTCTCAGCAGGGAAAGATAACATGAACAGTAAAGATGACAAGAACTAGGTTTCGTTTTAGTGAGGATAAGCAGATAATTGTTGTCATTTTAGCAAATATCTGATGTACTTTGCTTATATTGGACAGTTGAAATAATTTTGAGCACAAAATTGAGCTGTGTTTTTTCGGAAAGAATCTAGTCTCTCATAGGAGAACACTCTCTTCCTGTTATAGTATCACTTGCATATCAAATTATAGTATCACTTGCTAAGAGAAGCTAAACGAAAGAGGTGTCAAGTACTTTGTAAACACTCTCTTCCTGTTAAGAAATTTCTGCTCCATTTCTTTCTCCATGGTATTCTAGCAGGGCAATTTTGGCTTACGATAATTTTCTACACACTGATACAAGAGGTAAACTAAATAATTCTTTATGTATGTGTATATGTTTATATGAAGATTAACAGAATGCAGTCACAAGCTCTAATAAAATCTGATGCCTGAAATTAGTTGTCTTATTCAGCCCGCAAGCAAAAAAGTTCTCAATCACCATAAATTCTTACTCTTCAAAATAAAATAAAATAAAATAAAATAATACTTACACTGATTTAATGCTGTCTTTGAAGCTCGATATGAATGCCACCCCCCTAGGTTATTGTCACCAATAGATCCAACTCTGGCACTCAAATTTGCTACAACTGCAGCGTCCCTCATAGTCCCTTTTCCCCCTCCCTCCTTTAATAGGGGCCACATGTGCTGAACAAAAATGGAGTACAAGCAGACTTTAAGCAATTGTTTGTTTTACAAAAGAGCAAGATCTTACACTCGTGTCAACAGAGAGCACAAAATGGAGGGTACAGTAATTCAACACAGATTTTTTTTTTATTCGGTCAAATTCAACAGAGACTATACATAAAACATGTATTTTGTATTGGAATTAAACAATTGCCGCATTGGTATCAACCTAGTCTCAATGGTAGGAAACCAAAAGTCCAACGTTACCAAAATTATACTCCGTATTCTTGTTAAATAGAAGTAGAAATATCTTCTTGAATTGCTGGCTTGGTTTGCACTAACTAAGTTCAGATGATAGGTAAATACAGGTAAAGGAATAGAACATAATAAAATCCACATATTGGATTCTGCTAGAGGCAGGGGGAAATCCAAAAGTAAACATCCCTTCCCCTAACCAGGGATAACTAGCAACAGTTGCAGCTATACGAGAATTACATAGTGTTGGAAGTTCTTGTTGGGAAATACAAAAGAAAAGAGTGTAAATATGTGAAAAGTGTTTATTGTCCCACATTATAAATGGAATGTATACCTTGATCATTAGCAGAGGACCCACAGCATTAACCTCATATGTAAGCATCAAGGCAGACTTCTGTACTTTAGCCAATGTCGTTTCTACATTGGGAATGAAACCAGTAAAAACACTTTCTTTTGCTAATTCATGCTCTCAAATTCCTACATTATCATTCAATTCAAAATGCAGTATAAGTGTATAAGGAATACCTGGATGTAACAAATTAGGTATAGACAGAATTCCAGATGTATTGACGAGGAGATTCAGATAACCATATGTTTCTCTCACAGAAGTCGTGGCCGCCTGAATTATTATCAATGAGTATTTTTCCATTTCAATTAGCACCAGCTATAAATGTCATTTTCACCAAATCTAAACAATAAACAGCGGTAGAACCTCAAAATGGGAAGGGACTAATTATGTCAGGTTCTATTTCTACACAATGAAGCAAAGAGTAATACTTCCACTTTTAATAAGAGAATAAAAATCTGAAATGAAGTTCATTATGTCCATCCATCTTATCAAAACAAACCATATCAGATTCAGTTATCAGCCTTTACAAAGTAAAATAGTAAAATTCAAGTCATCAGCTTCCTAAAGTAACACCTCAGATAGAAGTATAGAACTCGCAGAAGGAAGCAAATGACATGCATCTAATGATTCGGAAAAAAAATATTAAGCAAAAAAACAGGAATATCACCTCCAATAACATGAACTTTGAACCATCTACAATCAGTGACACAAACTTGAAATATAAAATCAGCACAAAGTTGGCTACTTCCTAGTTCCTACACCTAGCAGCATGGGCGCATGGCAATTATCAGATGGTATGGCATTATGTCAAGCCTCAAGATTGTTCTTGGATGTAGATAAGGGTAACTTTTGTGATGTTCGGTCATTGGGTTTACAAAGTGGGAAACTTTGTGCTGTTTTCATCATAGTGCCAAGTGTCAACTTCGTATTACTGATTGTTAATTATGGACAGCCAAAATGGTTTAGGTCATTGGAGGCAATTTTAAAAAGTAACTCCAAAACTTGACACAAGTATTACATAAAAAGGTGCTCAAATTTGAGAAAGGCTGACTAATGCTGACAACCATGGAGAGGCTGGGGAAGGGGAGCTTCAGGAAATATTAACTAGCAGGCAATTCAAACCTCAATGGTATTTTCATCAGTCACGTCGATCTTCAGAAGGTTAAGTCGATCAGAAAATTGGTTTTTTAGCTCCAGCAGTCCAGTAGATTGATCTGGATTCCGACATGTAGCAAGAACATGCCCTTTCTTATCCCTAACCAGGAGCTGTTTTACCTGTAAAGTCAATCATGGGACCAGTGAAGTGAGGCAATACAATGTGAATTATAAGCAAATCCATCACACCATAGAGGAATCTGCAAACTAAAATTTATAGTTATGCATACAAAGAAGAAAAATAAGAATACAGATGGTAACACTGTAACAGTAATAGCAAAAATATTTTAGGGAAGCACATTGAGGATTTGGATTGAATTTCTACAAGATATCAAAATACTAAAACTTTGTAGTCTGTGACACTTTGAAGTTTAATTGAGTCATAAAGTAGTTTCATCATGAGAGAGTGAACCAGTAAATAATATTCCTTTTGTTTCTCTTGGATTTTGTTGTTAGACTTCCTTGCTTTCTTCACCGCAAACTAGTTCATATGATGATGATATCTGGGAAGTCTGGAATCTTTAGGGCTGAAAGTAGTGTGGTCAATTTACCAGTGCTCTTAATTAGTCTATTACACTAGTATCTTACTCATCTAGTTTCTTTCAGAGCTTAAACATTCATTTTCAGTTGCCTAGCAAGGCTTGCTCTTGAATGGTGGAAGTCAGTTTCATTATCTTCTTCTGACTTCTCAGATCAGGATATTGCTACATGTATCGTACACAAAACAGGGTAAATTTCTCAAAACCTTCAGATTTTACAGAAACAGGACAAAGCTAGTTAGATACACCACTCAATCAACACAAGAATCTCCTTAACACTAGTTAAATATTCATTAAGAAAAATGCACTAACTCGCAACAGTATCAGGAATTCACTAGAAACTTTCGTATTAGTATTCAACAAATAGATTCTTTTCCGGTGTATATGTAACCGTGAAAGCAATCATGTACACAGGATTTGATCCCTGTCATTGCCTCATTGGTACCACCTCAATGACGGAAAAGGCTACATGTAGACCCTAGTGTACAAGATTCTCTTGTATAACACCATTAATTTGTTGACACATCATCAAAAACACTAAAAAATGAGAATGAAAGACAATAAATATGTCATTTCAACCAATAGAAAACATGATGCCTTGTACACTAGGTGTACATGTAGTAGGATCCCTCGATGACTTAACAGAAATAGCAACAACCATAGAATTCAGTAATTCACCAATGAGGTTTTTTTTTTTTTTTTGGAGAACAATTTACCAATGAAGTCTTACGGTCTTACCGAGTGATTAACACTGATATAGTAGGGTCTGTCTGTGTACAATACATGTCAGATTTGAATTATCCGCCCCCATTTGTAATTTGTTCAACAATCACATAATTCAATAAAACAAATAACAAATTGAAACCCTCCTAGAGCTCCTAAAATTCACAAACATGATTAAAAGGCAGGAAAATTCAGGAAGTTGCATTTTAAGTATCAAATAAAGTAAGGAAATTACATACAAATTCAAGACCAATGCCTCTTGAAGCTCCTTGAACCAATGATACTGATGCTTCCCGGTTGAAAGAAGCGGTGGAGTAAAAAAGCGTCGGTATAATTTTTCTAGAAATAATTAAATTAAATTGCTTCATCTTCATCATAGCTTCGTGAAATACAATTTCTACCTTCAAATTAATTTTAATTTTTTTCTGGGTATGATTTTGTTTAAATTTATTGCGCAAATGAAGGGGAGACGAGAAAACCCAGATGACAAATTGAAATTGTAGATAAAGATGGGATGAATTATCACGATGAAAAAGTGCAAATTAATGGGGAGATATAAATTCTTAAGAACAAGGGAAATGGTAATGTATTAATGTAGAAAGTAAGGCATGGTAGTTAGAGGTTGTAGTTAGAGGTTGTGGTTAAGGATGTTAATATGGTTATAGTTAGATTCAAATCAGTGAATGATAAAAAAAAATGGGGATTTTTAATCGTCGCCCTATTTCGTTAAAATCGCCCCAATTTTTTGTGTGAAAGTATATTTTTGCCCTTTAAATTCATTTCACCCCTCCTCCTTTTTCA
Organism: Spinacia oleracea; assembly: GCF_020520425.1. Lineage (NCBI taxonomy): Eukaryota > Viridiplantae > Streptophyta > Magnoliopsida > Caryophyllales > Amaranthaceae > Spinacia > Spinacia oleracea. Next base: position 59,034,514 of record NC_079491.1, on the reverse strand, counting down.
CCACCCATCTCTTCCCTTCACCCATCTCTGTATTTCACCACCACCACCACCACCCCTTCGCTCATCCCTACCACCCACCACCAACGTCGTACGCCGACATTTACACACACCACCACCCCTTCGGTCATCCCTACCAGGCCGACATCCCCTTCAGTCATCCCTCCCCCCTTTACCTCCTTCACTGACGCCGGCACCACCACACCACAATTAACAAATTATATTCTAACTTCGAATAACTTTACGTTAAAAAATAAAAAAATAATAAAAAAATTGAATTTCAGATAAACTTCCCGCGCACGGACTTTGCATGAATGACATGGGAATGGCGCACAGACTTTGCATGGTAGACATGGAAGTGGCGCACGGAATTGCATGGCTTCCATGTTCACGGCGCAAATTATGTGCGCTAGTTCCATGTTATTCATGCACAGATTTTCGTACTTTTCGAAGTATGTACATAATATGAATGACTTAGAACTGAGTGTTTCCATGGATTTCGTCATGTATACTAGAATACGATCTGTATCACTATACAACATGGTTTTCGAGAGCATCTCCGGACACATGAATCCAAAAGCATTGGCGAGTTTATCATCTTCATCACACAACTCATATAAAGCCCTATATAGCTTAATAACGTTAAGATATTTGAAAAAATAAAATTTAAGGAGAGAAAATTAATTTTGGTAACTTACATCATAAAAACTTGCAATATTAATATATTGAGCCATGCTCATGAGAGAAGTTGATCGATGTCTTCAACGGTGATAGTAATTTCACGGTCGTTTTCCAAATTGAATGCCCTTTTACTATCTTGCAACTTAATATCCTCCCCTTCTTTTAATTTAGACACAATAGTTTTCAATAAATTGCACCTAGCACTCAAATTTGGCAAGTTATAATTGGCAAGAAAATGTTTCTTTGGTTTAGTGTTGGACCCTTTTTGTCTCGCGTCCACTTCCAACCACTATCTCTTTTCCTTTAGGCTCTTTCCTTGTAGCCTCTTTCCCTTTAGGCTCTTTGCTCGTAGCCTTTTTCCCTTTAGGCTCTTTGCTTGTAGGCTCGTTTATCTGAGTTATGAATTCCAAATAACCATATACATATTAGTGAACATACATGCATGATAGAATATTTTTGAGTCAGCTTTGAATGCATAATGATATGTTACCTCATCATTTGCAAGCGAAACCAAATGCTTTGGCCGATGAGTGAAAGTACCATGAGCTTGTCCAAGTTTCTTTATATATTAAGAAGGCATGGGGACTGAAGTTTGTTTATACGCGGGATTAATTTCATCAACTCTCACCTTCACATTATCGGGATTGAGGTTCTTGTTGTTGCCTTAAGTGCAGTCTGCTTTCCGGTTCACCCTGCAGTGATGATTCATCCCGAGTCAGTTTAAGAACAGAAGCAGCTATATGCCATATTATCATGCCATCATTAAGACTTCTTCACGAGTTCACATCTCACATTTGCCAAGAACTGAACTAATTATAACAAAATTGATCAGTTCTGAAAAGAAAAGACTGAACTAATCAAGAACTAATCACTGATTAGTTTTGATCTAATCAGTTCTGAACAGAACAAACTGAACTGATCAGAACTGAAGTGATCAGATCATAGCTAACCAGAACATAACAATTCAGTTCTGATCAGTTCTGAATTAATTAGTTCTGATCTGATCAGTTCTAATCTGAACTTAAAGAACTGATCAGATCAGAACTAATTAGTTCTGAACTGAACTGATCAGATCAGAACTAATTAGTTCTGAACTGATTAGATCAGATCAAAACTAATTAGTTTTGAACTGATCAGATCATAACAAATTAGTTCAGAACTGATTAGAACTGAACAATTCAGTTCTGATTAGTTCTGATCTGATCAGTTATGAACATTTCATTTCAGATTAGAACTGATCAGAACTGAACTGGTCAGATCATAACTAAATAGTTCAGAACTGTATGTACTTTATGATATCAGAAAATCAATCCAGCATCAACACATTAGAAGAAATAGGAACAAATGAAATAGAAAAAGAGTATGTGAAATAAATACTACTACGTACATTTTATAGACTTTGTATGAAAGATTTCATGGCACCAAATTAAATTCCACTAACAACGTGAAGTTTAGGAATGAGTTTCGTAATCATGCAACATATCAATGAGAAGAAGCTGAAGAACATAAAATATTGAATAACACAACTATATGTTAAAGTGATGGTGAATTGACGATATACTGTAAATGTATGAGGCTAATCTTATGGATACTATTCCAAATTGCTATATGCAATTTTGTTTATTCTAGGTTTTCATAATTAAACATTTAACTTTCGACATGGCAAACCAACTGAAGTTTCATCCATGGGTACATTTAGCCACCCTGGTGTAGGCTCCTCAACCACAACCTGGTGTTCAACCAATCTAGAGTACATACCCTTACCCACATTTAGGCCCGGTGCTACTAATTTTTCTCTAATTCATCAAACATTTTCATATGGCTCAAAATTTTTCTCCCCTTCCTCCGGCTCTTATCTATATTGTCCAAACCCTCCGCCCCACCATCTGTCACACGTATTTGTAGACACCTACTTTTGTCCCCATTCCCGAAAGGGAAAGGTTCGATGATGAAGACGTAAAAACTCCACTTGACAACGCGTCTCCTATAAAATAAACGAATTTCGATTCCCCATTTCATTTCACCCGAAACCTGCTATTTATGGAAACCTGCTAAAAATAGTAACTGCCGTAAAAGGTAGCTTCTAAAAGTGGCAAATCATAAAGAATAGAAACCTGTCAGAATTAGGTGTTGCATTCCAACATAAATCCTAATTGAGATAGAAAACTGCGAGAATCCTATTCCTAATAGGATTCAGAAATAAGAGTTACGTATTAATTAAGATCCTAACGAGCCTAGAGTTCGTAACGGGCCCAGACGCATTCCGTCATAAAATTGATACGCGCTAAAAGACTCGAATTAATCTCAAACTCTACGGATTTCAGGAATCCGAATCTGACCAAAGAATTCTGCCAGACCCTATTTTCAACGCCCAGCCCTGGGCGCCGAAAATTCCAGCGCCCAGAGCTGGGCGCCGAAAGTACCTGGGACGGATTCTTTTCCTAATCCGTTTCGTATTCAAATTCCTGAAAAACTATATTTCTACGCCACTTTTTCCTATAAATAGACCCCTAAATTCGACGTGAAGGAACACACAACAACAACACATAATCATATTCTGAGTATTGACTCTAAACCCCTTAGCCTAAGCCTCTCGCTGCGAAATTGTTCACGCGTTCTGTCGCAATCGATCCATAAATCGAACAGAACGTATCCTGTCCCATAATTGAGATTCGTTAAATAAAAAGGAGAAATAGCAAAGTCAAAGTGGTTAGTTTTCTGAGAACCGTGACGCACCTCTCAAGGGTGCGTCGTAATGTGCCCCTTCTCGATGATTTAATTGCTTTCCTCGCCCTTTTTATGAACTGTTAAACTAACTAAATCTGATTGTTCTATCACGCCTAACAAATATAATATTTTTGGGAAATTGGATTATCATGCTAGGTCCCTTAATGTTATTTAAATCAGATAATCACGATCGAATTAGTATTATATGCTGCATATTGCTAAAATCAATTCAGATTAGTTTAATAGTTAACGCATGTCCCTTCAATTATTTATGCTGAGCTAGTAAGGATATCCTGCCTCTGGAGTTATCGACGAGAGAAGTACTCCTCTCGGTAGTTACAGTCCCCCGAACCCTCAATCTCTACCTTGCGGGTGTATATTGAGAGATCCCCACACCAGGGATCACAAGGGAACCTACGGCCGTCGTGGTCAAACATAATTGCACTCCCTTTATGTCACGATAACCGGGTTTTTTCAGTTTTTCTCATTGTCGTTAAAAACTGAATGGCGACTCCTATATTACTAGTCAATTGGGTGTATACTCACAGCAAATCCAATTACACTTGATTGAATAAAAAAGAATCGTCACACCCACGAGGGACGAGGTCACGCATTAGCCTCGCACTTTTCCGACCCCCTCACAGTGGCGACTCCACTGGGGATAGTGAAGGAAATACTCGTGCTTGTAGGTAATCAAAATAGCCGAAGGGTGAAACGATCCTACCCCGCGTTTATTTCCCCATCAAGTTGGGACGACCTGAAAATCAGCATATTAATGTGAACGGGCAGAACCGCATAACGAATCTCGGCTCCCTCGGGAGTTGGGACTAAGGATACCTTTTTTCGCCAATAGGGGGGTGCATACGCCGCGCATGTTGCCCACTCGGTACTTGTGCAGGTAGTACACCTATCCCGAACCCAATCGCTCGCTCATTAGGTCCCTCTCGCCTGCATGCCCCCTTGGCTTGCACTTGCGGGTTGGCCTCTTGGGCGAAATTCGTCTATTGAAGACACTACCTCGACCGGGGCATGTGTTGGATCTACGATAGAAGCGGTACCAAGCCAGGCGCAAATACTACCCATAGAAGCCTATCATAAACTACGTGACATATTTAATTTTCATATCCATGTTTGTAATGTAGTTATGTGTAGCGAACTATGTGACTATGTTATGATTGTGCGTACGAATAATGCTAGACAAACAATGTTAGAAAACCAACGACCTTAAAAAAATTACCCAAACATTCATAAACCAATTGGCCAAAGAGTTATACCAAAATACGTGTTCCACAAACCCGAACGATCGCCACAAAAATAAGCGACGCTCGGGATGGCCTGTAACGAATCCCACAAACGCTGCACAACGCGTAAGGACGTTATTAGGCAAGCACGCAAAATCGAAGTCGCATAAACAAAAGTAGACGCAAACAGAAAGCGAGAACCAGCCAGGGACGCATTTTCAACGCCCCTGGCTGGGCGCCGAAATTTCTCACGCCCACTTCTGGGCGCTGAAGTTGCTGCCTGGCCTTTTGGTCAGGCACAGCAGCCTCGGTGCCCGTGCATAAAAAATATACGTAGCAAAAAAAAACTTTTCGAAAAAATTGCTGCGAGGGCGTATGAAAAGGCACTCGATTCTAAAAGCGACTTGTAAAAAAATAAAATAACTCTTTGCGTCGTTGTCAGGCCTCCTACGACGACAATGCTCGGCACTAAAAACCGAACATGCTAAGAATTATGAATGTCACATGGGCGAAGTATTCAAAAAAATAATGTTCAAATAAAGTCTTCAAGAAAAAATAAATGTTCAAATAGAAAATAAATAAATCCGAGTCTAGACTAGGTTATGCCGAAGTACAATCTAAATCCTAAGTCTTAGTTGTCTTATCCATAGAATCGGTCCTAATACTTGGTGTCGTTCTGCAAGCTAAAAGGTTAAACCATATTAAGTCTCCCTTCCTAACATTTAAATCAATGAGCACCCATATGTAATTGTCATCCCTTGCTAGGAATCCACGACCTCAATACTCTCTCACCAATAAAAAGAATATATTATAGTATTTGCAAAATGGAAACAGTCACATTTTGAAAATCATTCCCCCATAGTCGCACAACTCCCAAAGTGAACCTAAGGTATCAATACCATTGGCAAAAAATTAATGGCCTCAAGGCTTATAATCACATTGGGTCACGACTATCATAGTCCTCTCGAGTCACTCGCTCCTTGAAATACTACTAAGTACGGACTAAAAGATTTTCCATGAATGCAACATGACCAACCATGAAAATACCCAAATCGGCATGCCATAAGGCTACCATTGGAATAAAGCAATACACACTAAGAGAGAAGCCGCACTAATTATTCTAGTCTTGCAAAAATAAAAATTCGATCTCCCCAATTAACTACCTTGCCAACATTAAACAAAATGGCGCATGACAAATGAACACCCAAGGGTTAAAATCTAAAGTGTCAACCAACGAAAGTTATGGTCCAATTAGCCTAAGTCTGAGAGTTGCTTGGTCAAGTATTATAGGCTTACGCCACGTCATTATTTTGAGTCTAGGCCACCTCCTTGTATTCCTACACGGGTTATAATCAGAAAATTAATGAAAGTTTGAGTCTAAATCACAACTTCCAATTAAATCCCGGAAACTGTAAAAAATTATTTTCGATGTAATTCTTTCGTTAAATTTCAATAAGGTAAAAACAACATTTTGAATCTACGCTATTTGCACATTTTAAGAAACGACTAAATACGCTTGCAAAGTAAGATAATTTAAAGGTCCACCCTAGGCCTACGAAAATTAAAGGTCCACTATAGGCCTACCAAACGAGGCTCACTCAGTCTCGCCTCGTGACTCAAAGACCATAACCATCTACCTTTTAGCCCAAATAAAAAAAATTGAAGGATTTATATTGGGGAGAAATCCCATGCAAAAAGAAAAAAATAGAAAGAGAAAAGGGAAAGCGAAAAGAGCAAGCCACGATATGCTTAAAAAAAAAGAGAAAGAGAAAAGGGAGAGCGAAAAAGAGCCATGAAATACTTAGCCCGTACCTCCCAAAGTGCGAAACCTACCCAAGTAAACGAAGGAAAAGAATTGAGTCAACCAATCCAAATCATAAAATTCTACGATGTCTACCCTTTCCAATCCTTATGCTCTTAGACGCATTCGCTCTGGGGTCCCTGTTCAGCTCATCTAACCCATCCATGTTCTCATTGCCATAACCCAAGAAACCATTACCTCGACTCTTGTTCTTGAACTTGTTGTCAACCGCAAACCACGCACGGCCATTGACACGTGCGTCATACCCATTATTTCCAAAGCCCAAAACCTGCTCTTATACCACCATTAGCATAATGACCGTATAACTTGTGTGGATACATCCTGTTGATATACCCTTGAGCCGTCCCCATGCTGCTCATTGGCCTTGGTTGATGTAAACTCGTGACACTAGCACGAAGCTGCAAATTGTGAGCCCTAGCAGATATAATCCTCATGCTTGACCAACACCTATACAAATTCTCCTATCTCATTCAACCCATCTTTCAAGCCGTCTTGAGTCACAAACAAAAAAAAGGAAACAAATGAAAAGTGCAAAAAAAAAAAAAAATGTGAACGCCGAATCTCTCTGCTTGCTGAAAAATTTGTCCAGAAGTGCTCGTCATTTTTATCCGCACATGCACGGAAAAATAACGAACACTTGGAGGGGTACAACACGTATTCAGGTATACGTACCAAAAAAAAAAAAACACATGAAAAGAAAATACATGTACTCAAAAATATAAAACAAATTTTTTGGCTTACGGCAAGGCAGCAGATTTAAATAATAATAAACTTCACTTATTCTACCGTTTCAAATAATATGTTTCCACCTCAGAACATACTTGTTTAAAATCGGCATTCTATGAAACCATTTTCTAGGCTAAGAACTACGCAAGACCTGATTCCAAATTAAATCTATTTAAGGCGGATACGTAGGCAATCCATGATTCGGTCCAACCAATTTGCAAAAATATTAAAGCCTATTGAAAAACAAGAATAAATAATAGAAGTCCCTTATTGAAATTTAATTACTTGCAATCCAAGTCGAAAGAAAAATTTAAGTCAAAGGAAGAATCCAAGTCATCAAAATGCCAAAATTAATGAGCACACATCAAAAAATAATAAGGGCACTTACCCTTGCCAGAAGGAGCACTCACACTCCTCGGCACTTAGCCAAGACTCAAAAAGATCGCTTTGCCTCAATTGAATGGGGGCTAGCACAAGCGTCCATGACCTCTAAAGTACTCGACTTGACCCTCCCTAAAGCGAACTAACTCACTTAAAGACTTTCTTTCACCACTAGACATAGTCGTTCGCTTAAAGAGCTTCTTTCACCACTAGACACAATCATAGTCGCCAACAAGTACTAAAGGCAGTAAGCTTGCAATGAAGAGGATTGTTCTACGGCATCACCCCATCGTTCCTTCGAACTCAGGGCACCCGTTCATGGTAATTCGAATGATTGCTAATCCCCTTTGAAAAATAAATCAGACATTGTCAATAGGACTTGGCACCTAACCAAGGCTCACCCTACTCAGACATATGACACGGGCATCTAAAATGGAAATCTGAAAACATCGTTAATGGGAAGACATAATAGCAAATGGGGGCTAAAAAATTAAAATGAAAGGGCTAGGGAAAGAACTAAGTATACCTTGACCTTTTGTGCAGACATACACCAAGTAAATCTAAGTCAATTTGAAAACGGTTTATATTCCCGCAATTCTGGAAAAGATGGCCCGAAAAGCCTAAAAGCATATGCCAAACGGGCACAAGTAATATCTTGACACCTGCACCCTGGCTTCCAGCAAATCCTTAGACAGCATTCCAAAAATCGTAACAGTATTTTGATTCACTCATATAATCCTGTACGAACCTTTCTATAAGTCAACTTACCTAGGACACCTCGGGTTGTACATAGTAGGACTCGGATTTTAAATAATTTTCAAAGACTTCTTCGAACATAATAAAGTGTCGTTGGTTTAAGCTAAGTATGCGTTTATCTCGATGTTGCAAGTGAGTCAAAAAAAAAAGATTTCTAAATACGATTATGGGTAAAGAAAGGCACCTAGGTTTTAGTCAAGGCACACTTCAACATGTGACTACCTTGACCATGGCAATGTCGCACAATACGACATTTACAAGAGAAGTAGCAGGTCACTACTCGAACGTACCTCGCACTAAACAAGCCTGGTTCAAACTATTCATGATCCCTGTCACCATGAATGCATAAAGACGTATGCAAAGCATTATAGCACCAAGCCAATCCCGTAGCTACAATTGGGGGCTTGAGAAAAACACTCTAAAAATGCTCGAAATGACGATTTTATCGCAAATTCTCGACGCTAATGCTATACATATGTCATAGGGGCTCAATCCTAAGCTTTAATCGTGCAAGACGAACCTTAGAATGGCTACAACCCCTCCCAAATTCTAAGCACTACTTAGAATATATAAAGTCACCACACTAACAAAGGGTAACTGAAAATCGTGAGTCACCAAAACTCCGATCAAACTACTGCACTTAACGCTCGCCCTATAAGCGCCCGTTACACAGTCTACCTCGTTCCAAAGCAAAAGCGAAAGAAAAAAACCGAGGATAAGAACTGTCAAAATATACCCAGAAATCATTTTCAACGCCCAGAGCTGGGCGCCGATATCTTTAACGCCCCAGCCTGGGCGCTGAATCTTTCTGCTAGCCAAGTTTTGCCCAGATACAAAAATAAGAAAGAAACACCTATGAATCATCGCATCGAACGAAGTAATAAGCCGTGCAAACCCACGCAGAAGGTGCTACACTTGTTCGAGTACCTGAACGATTCAGCACGATGAAGTACTCCAAATAATAATATCCCAACACTTGGAGGAATGTTCTAAGACACGCCGTTAGGCCACACAAGCCTGCGTTGCACCATAATCCCACAGTACAAGTCTAAAAGAAGAGTAAGGCATATTGCACTAACGTAGGCACGACCAAAGAGCATGTGTAAAAGAGGCAAAGACTACTTATCGCCCAAATTCAAAATGCAAGCCACACGACTTCTACATTAAGGATTAAAGGTAGCAAAACATTACCTACCACGGAAGGGATAGCTCGCACCTACACGAGCGAAACCCCAAGGCATCTTTCTCGAAAGAACCTACAAAATCGTACGCCAAAAGGAAGCATCCCAACATGCATACTTGGGGGCTCCAAGCTACGAAACAACCATAACAAAATAAAAAAATCTCGAAGCAAATGTTTGAACAATCGAAAGGGCACGATGTTTGAGCCCACTTCATGAATGGGCCTGAACCCTATCAAGCTTCTAAGCAAACTATTCAAAATCAGTCGTTGCTCAAAAAAAAAGAAACAATTCAAGCAATCTGATTAATGGACCGCACACAACGGCCATTCTATGAACGCTCGTTCGCACATACATATCATCATTCACGAACACGTTCAAAAAATATAAGAGCGATCAAAGTCTTACACCTCAAGGTATGTTCCTCAGGCCATATAGACTCGCCCAACTATTGCAATAACTGTACGCCTTAAGAGCAACAGTTCCTTAAAATGATCGCCCCAAAGCGACAAGCACCGTAGTCCACCAACCGGCTACGGCTTCTTAAGGAAATCATCACGTTCTAAAAATAAAGAAAAAACAAAAGAGAATACAATACATAGAACTTCCAAGTGAAATAAACGAATGAACAAAAGGCCAACTATGTCATCAAAAGACCAGCCCAAACAACACTTTCAACGCCCCACCTAAGCGTGAATTATTTCAACGCCCAGGCCTGGGCGCCGAAAATGTACCCAGGCTCAAAAAGGCCCTAACTTCTAGTGGGCCCTGCCATACTCATTCGACTTGAAAATTGCTGAAAGTCGCACCTTACGACTTTGTCAAAGTAGCACACCACTACAAAGATCGCTCGCACTTACGAGCACGATCCCAAACACGATCAAAGACATTACAAGATGCGTAGGAACCTCTTTGACAAAATATGACCGTCAAGCACGAGTGCTTGGGGGCTCGAAAGAAAATATATTATGCAAAGTTAAAAACAATATTCCCAGACTACGCTGTACGAAGTCCCGTGTTTGGATAACCTCAAAAAAATAAAACCGGTTTACAACCTCAAGAGAAAGGTCGTCGTTGATACCTATACGTAGTCCCCTAATCAAAGACCCAAGTAGTGGCAAAATTGAGCCATAAAGACTAGCTCAAAACCATGAAAGAAGATGACCACAAGACAATGGTCCGTCTAAGCACGTTGTCAACCCACATTCAGGTTGCAACTAAATCCGGGCATCCCTCGAAAGAATTCTCTCCTGCAAGAATGAATGAAAAGAAATTCTCAAGAGAAATCACAAGAAAAAATAAAAAATAGGGATTTGTCCACCTCAATCAGGCAAGACCGCGGCACGCGAATCCCAAATCAAAAGACGAATTCAGGTTCGCTCACCTCCAGCGAGCGGGGCGTCCACCCTTAGCGGACAGGGCTCGCCCGCCTTCAGCGGGCGGGGTCTGCGTCACTAGCCGCGCAGGTCCTCAGTTTTCAAAAAATGAGATCTTCAAAACACAAACAGGCTCGCCATCTTCAGCCGGCGGGGTCTACGGCGCAAACCACGTAGGTCCTTATTTTCAAAAAAGCAAAATAAATTTCAAAATAGATTCGTCCACTTCTATCGGACGGGGCGTCCACCCTCAGCGGACAGGTTCGCCATCTTCAGCCGGCGGGGTCTACGTCACAAACCGCGTAGGTCCTTATTTTCAAAACATCAAAACAGATTCGTCCACTTCTATCGGACGGGGCGTCCACCCTCAGCGGACAGGCTCGCCATCTTCAGCCGGCGGGGTCTGCGTCACTAACCGCGCAGGTCCTTAGTCGCTGCAGCGATAACTTTTGCTGGATTTTCCTTCGTTTTACGCCCTATAAAAACAAGGGTGCTGGATTTTCCTTCGTTTTACGTCCTATAAAAACAAGGGGGTTTTCTCGTTTAGCTAGCCCTGAAAATGAGAATCTTTAAAAACGTTTTACCTCGTGATTGGGCTTGGCCAGGCCCAATTACACTTTATAGCTTTGATTTCGAAAAACGCTGTAGCTACTCCCAATAACAAAGTGAGGGAGTTTCTACGCACCTTTAGATCCTTCCAATGACAAAGTAAAAAAGTTTCTATACTATCAGTTGACAAATACCAATGACACATGAGGGATATGTCGACACTTCAAGTGATGACCCTTAAGTCAAATGTTATCACTCGGGGGCTCGTGAGACTCTCGCAAAACAGGTCACATACACCATGGCTTGTGCGACGCACTCCGTCTAAAACTTTAACCATCGTCTTACTCCAAGACTCAGTCAAAGTGGGGGCTAACTGTAGACACCTACTTTTGTCCCCATTCCCGAAAGGGAAAGGTTCGATGATGAACACGTAAAAACTCCACTTGACAACGCGTCTCCTATAAAATAAACGAATCTCGATTCCCCATTTCATTTCACCCGAAACCTGCTATTTAGGGAAACCTGCTAAAAATAGTAACTGCCGTAAAAGGTAGCTTCTAAAAGTGGCAAATCATAAAGGATAGAAACCTGTCAGAATTAGGTGTTACATTCCAACATAAATCCTAAATGAGATAGAAAACTGCGAGAATCCTATTCCTAATAGGATTCAGAAATAAGAGTTACGTATTAATTAAGATTCTAACGAGCCTAGAGTTCGTAACGGGCCCCGACGCATTCCGTCATAAAATTGATACGCGCTAAAAGACTCGAATTAATCTCAAACTCTACGGATTTCAGGAATCCGAATCTGACCAAAGAATTCTGCCAGACCCTATTTTCAACGCCCAGCCCTGGGCGCCGAAAATTCCAGCGCCCAGAGCTGGGCGCCGAAAGTACCTGGGACGGATTCTTTTCTTAATCCGTTTCGTATTCAAATTCCTGATAAACTATCTTTCTACGCCACTTTTTCCTATAAATAAACCCCTAAATTCGACGTGAAGGAACACACAACAACAACACATAATCATATTCTGAGTATTGACTCTAAACCCCTTAGCCTAAGCCTCTCGCTGCGAAATTGTTCACGCGTTCTGTCGCAATCGATCCATAAATCGAACAGAACGTATCCTGTCCCATAATTGAGATTCGTTAAATAAAAAGGAGAAATAGCAAAGTCAAAGTGGTTAGTTTTCTGAGAACCGTGACGCACCTCTCAAGGGTGCGTCGTAATGTGCCCCTTCTCGATGATTTAATTGCTTTCCTCGCCCTTTTTATGAACTGTTAAACTAACTAAATCTGATTGTTCTATCACGCCTAACAAATATAATATTTTTGGGAAATTGGATTATCATGCTAGGTCCCTTAATGTTATTTAAATCAGATAATCACGATCGAATTAGTATTATATGCTGCATATTGCTAAAATCAATTCAGATTAGTTTAATAGTTAACGCATGTCCCTTCAATTATTTATGCTGAGCTAGTAAGGATATCCTGCCTCTGGAGTTATCGACGAGCGAAGTACTCCTCTCGGTAGTTACAGTCCCCCGAACCCTCAATCTCTACCTTGCGGGTGTATATTGAGAGATCCCCACACCAGGGATCACAAGGGAACCTACGGCCGTCGTGGTCAAACATAATTGCACTCCCTTTATGTCACGATAACTGGGTTTTGTCAGTTTTTCTCATTGTCGTTAAAAACTGAATGGCGACTCCTATATTACTAGTCAATTGGGTGTATACTCACAGCAAATCCAATTACACTTGATTGAATAAAAAAGAATCGTCACACCCACGAGGGACGAGGTCACGCATTAGCCTCGCGCTTTTTCGACCCCCTCACAGTATTGCTTCTCCAACCCCTACTGTTCCCATTCCAATTCCCTCTCCTCCCATACCCAATCATCACCATTTCAGCACCAAGAGCTTCTGGTGTCTCCCTTGCTGCCGTTGCACTGCATCTTCCTTCCCTGCTATTTCTTCTCCTCTTCCAATGACTTAAACCCCTGCGCCAGCGTATCCTATCACTGAACGAAATTTGATGCCTACCAATTTAATTCACTCACCTCCTAAATTGTCCTTTCCTCCCATCTCATGCTCAATTCCAGACTTCCAGCTCCTTCTGCTACCGTAATAAAGCATGAACGGGATGTATCTACTGTTGTACGTCTAAAATTATTGTTTGAGAGGGTTCATAACTATATTCTTCTGCTGCAGACCCCCCCCTCTCCTACATCATTGGTACTCAAATATTTAGCAGTTCATTCCCCCTTCTACAGTACTTGGAGTGCATCCAAGATTTCTATTAAGAGAGAGTTTCCATGATTTAACTTAAAATATAACAAGCTGCCATCAGAAAATTCTTAAACTGACCAATTTGATTTTTGAGGCCAAGTTAATAGGCAACAATCAGTGACAAAAAAAATACGAACTTGGAAATTACTAGCAAATGTAAGTATTTTATTTACGGACAAATAATATAACAAATGTAATTTAAGTAATCTCCTACCAGCAGCTCATTATTCACTGATCAAATAAGCAAACAACCCGTTACTCTAAAAAAAGAACAACCTATCTCACTCTTTCTCTTTTGCAACATAAAATTCTTTATCATGATCTCGACGACTAAAACTCATGTTAACATCATCAATTATTTGAGGAATATGCCATGAGGAAGGTGGAGTCTCATTAAACTGCTCATCATATTCTTCTTCATCATCTACATCCTCAATGCCAAGTATTCTTCTTTTGCCTTCAAGAACAACTGACCAACTACGATCGGCAGGGTCAACCACGTAAAAGATTTGTTTTACCTGTGATGCTAATATGAACGGATCTTCAAGATGCCCAACTCGACTAAAGTTTACAAGTGTCAGGTACCCATGTTCATCTTCTTTGACACCGCGACTAATATCAACCCACTTACCGGGATAGAGGAATATTAAATTCCTTATATTCCAACTCTAATATTTCTTCAATGACTCCGTAGTAAGAGTTCTTCTTATCTACAAATGTTCTATCTCTCGCACTAGCGTATTCCGAAGACAAACCTATTACAGTAACCCACTATTTTGCATCGTCGTTTTGTCATCTTGTCGCTTCATGTAAAAAGAATAGCCATTGATGTCGTACTTCTCATAATAGATGCCTTGACATTTAGGACCATATGCCAACCATCTCAACGTGTCAGATACATCATTAGGCTTGTCGGACAATTGATCCATCACTCGACTCTTGAACCATGCTAGGAACGAACGATTATGCTCTTTTATCAGTTGAGGACCATTTTTTGAAGGATATTTCTCTCTAAGAAAGTCCATGTGCTCAGCCACATATGGATGGACTTCACTAAGATGTTTCACCACAAATAGCTCAACCTTACTCGTCATTTCAGAACTGATTGATATCCTTTTCCTTCCGATTTTACCTTGATCCCCAAGTCTCCCTTTATGTCGAGACTTTAGCTAGTACCGGTACTCCAACTTCTTCCAAACGTGCCAAATATTGAGAAACCCATACAACAACTTCCTCAGCAACAGTTCGTTGGACAATACTTGCTTCATGTTTGACCGGACTCATCACTCTATCTTCCAAGGTACCCATTTCTCGTTCAAAGGGATACATATACCTCATACAACTGGCCCACAAAGATTAATTTCACGAACAAGATGAATAACCAAATTAGGCATCATGTCAAAGAATGATGGCGGAAAATACTTTTCAAACTGACACATGGTCTCAAGTACATCGATTGACAAATCATCCAGTATTGTTGGATTGATCACCTTGCTACAAATCGTGTTAAAAAAGAAACACAATCTTGTAATGGTATACCTCCCTTGTGGCGGCAATATTCGTCGAATTGCAACCGGCAACAATTGTTGCATCAACACGTGACAATCATGAGATTTCATTCCAACTAATTTTAAGTCAGACATGGACACAAGTCTACGAAAATTTGAATAGTATCCAGCAGGAACCTTTAAGCCATGCAAAGACTCACAAAATCTTGCTTTCTCCTTTTTAGACAAGGTGAAGGAAGCTGGGGGAAGGTACCAGCGTTTTCCCTTTTCTTGAGGTGCCAACTTGGAGCGACCCATAACAACCATATCTTGTCTAACTTTAGGTCCATCCTTTGTTTTCCCTTGCATATTCAACAATGTCCCAACAATGGCATCACAAACACTTTTCTCAATAACTCCCAATCATCTTCCCTCTCTCTCTAGTGGCGCACGTTTAGGGCGATTACTATCGTGCACCCACTCCATTGATGGGGCAGAAGAAGAAAGCTGCGAGCAAACCTGTAGAAATTGTGAACACTGTTCCATTGCCAAACACTTCATTACTTGAGCAACAAGCAACGACATCGCATAATCGGTTGAGCACCATGGATCTGCAAAGTGAGCTTGTCTCTTCCTCACTAGTTCACCCAAGTGATGGATTGATCCCACTTGAGCTTCATAACACGATTTTGGCTTACAATCGAGTTCTCGGACTTTCTGGTTCTGCTGGAAATCAAATAGAGCCGTTACTTTCAAATTTGGGGGAAAATGTTGGTCAATCTCAGATTGAAAACAGAGGAGGTTTCTGAAAATGGAGATACAGAGGTGCAGAGAAGAGTGAGGGCTTTGGCCACTCAATTGGGAGAAGCATTAGTGCAAAATCTACCCATTTGTGCTCCTACTCAGAATATCGTAGCTGCACCAGTGGTTCAAAGGCGATTGGAGATGGAAGGCACTAAGGCTCCTACCAGTTGGTCTAGCTTGTTCCAGAGATCTCCTCTAGCAGGTAAAGGTGTCTCTCTTAAGTTTGTTACTCCTGTAGTTAAGGAGGGAAAGAAACTTGCGCAATTACAGAAGAATGAGGTTGATGTTCTGACTAGGAAATGGTCAGCTGCTATTGTGTTGTATGTAGTGGGTGATACACCAACTCTTGCAGCTATCAAGAGATATATCTCTGCTAACTGGGCCAATATTGGTACACCTAATGTGTTTCTCCATGATGATGGGTATTTTACTATCCAATTTGACTAAGTAGATGATAGAAATTCTGTGATGAGTGGGGGTCCTTACACCTTTTTTAGTAAGCCAATGATTAAACCTTGGTCTCCAGAGTTTAATTTTTATGAAGAAGTATTAAGGGTCATACCATTATGGATTAGATTGCCTAATCTTCCCCTAAACTACTGGAGTGGTGATTCTCTTAGTAGGATTGCTAGTCTATTGGGGGGACCAATTTGTGTTTATGACTGCACTACTAGGTAGCAGAGGATGTCTTTTGCTCGAGTTTTTGTGGAGATTGTTAGGTCATGATACATATGAATAAACATAAATCATACGGAAAAACCATAAAGCCAGGAAACATATTATTAACACATAATCATTTAACATAATTCAGATGCATGCACTTTGTAGAGTGCCCTCCCTAGCTACGCCCGAACCGAACAAGAACAAGTCTTTAGGACTCCAAGTGTCGTCCCTCCGTAGATAGTCCACAACACGTCCGGATCCGCCTTAAGCTTGACCAACTAGAATCGCCCTTAAGGTTCCTTAGATTTTCGGCTATTTGGGTGCAAGTGTTTGGCTGATTTTTGCTTAAAAATCTTACCTTGAATACTTCAATAATCGTCTGTTAAATATGTGACCCTAGGCCTATATTTATAGAGTTTATGGAAAGGAATTATAATCCTACTAGGATATGGATTTATTAATTAGAATCCTATTTGAACTCTAAATAATAAATTTAATCTATTAGGATTAGGATTTAATCATTGCACGAATTCCGATAGGATTACGATTCGTTACGAACACGAGTGTCGCACGACCACGAGGGACGCACGCAACCGCGCAGGCCTTGCGGCCCACACGAGTGGGCGCTGCCTCGCAGCCCACGAGCATATGCTCCAGCGCGCGCGCCTACAGCCTTGCTGGGCCTGGCCTTGCGCTGGGCCTGGCGAGGCTGTGACCTTCGTGTTAGGCGCTTGGCTTGCTGGGCGCGGGCCTGGCTTCGTGCTGGGCCTTCGTTTGGCAAGCCTCGTCCGATGCTAATTTGTACGATGCGCTTCCGATTAAATTCTCGGTTCCAGAATTCATTTCCGATACGACCAATTTTTAATATTTCCGATTCCGGAATTAATTTCCGTTTCGAACAAATATTATATATTTCCGTTTCCGGAATTATTTTCCGATTCCGATAATATTTCCGGTTCTAACAATATTTCCGTTTCCGGCAATATTTCCATTTCCATTAATATTTTCCGATACGTACCATGTTTCCGTTTCCGGCAATATCTACGACTTGGATAATATTCATATTTCCGATACGATCCATATTTCCGTTTCCGGCAATATCATCGTTTCCGGAGTATTCATTTCTTGCTTATTACGATAACAGCTCCCACTGAAACCAAGATCCGTCGATTCCGAATATCCATAGATGGAGTATTTAATGCCATTAAATACTTGATCCGTTTACGTACTATTTGTGTGACCCTACGGGTTCAGTCAAGAGTAAGCTGTGGATTAATATCATTAATTCCACTTGAACTAAAGCGGCCTCTAGCTAGGCATTCAGCTCACTTGATCTCACTGAATTATTAACTTGTCAATTAATACTGAACCGCATTTATTAGACTTAATATTAAAGGCATACTTGGACCAAGGGCATTATTTCCTTCAGTCTCCCACTTGTCCTTAGGGACAAGTGTGCATTTCCGAATTCCTCTGTCGCTCGATGCTTGCTCTTGAAAATAAGGTAAGAGTTGTCATCCTTATTATGTCCAGAGGTGTTTCTCGGTTTCAGAGTTCAACTGATCAAATAAACAGATAATCATAGCCTATGATTCATCCGAGCACGGCCATGCATTTTACAGTTTCTAGCTCTCCGAGTGGCCTTGTACAACTTTTAAGCATCTCATCCCGATTTATGGGAGGACAATCCCAATCTCGCGATCTTGAGATTAGACTTCGTTTGATAGGTGATTACTTGAGCGTTGCCTTTATAGCCTCCTTTTACGGTGCGACGGTTGGTCAACGTCAAAGTAACCAGTTCTCAAACAAGTAATCTCAAATCACTCAGGTATTGAGGATTTAGTGTCTAATAATTTTAATGAAATTTACTTATGACAGATTTTCATCTCTTACAGTAAAGTTTCATAGGTCTGTCCCATACTAGTCTTCCCAAAGTAAGTATCTATGCAAATGATTATGACATTGCCATGTCCACATAGTTCAAGAAACAGAACTACTAGTCATCTTGCATTCTAGTCGTCTAACGTTTTCTATGCGTCCAATTTTATAGAAAACTCCGACCAAGGACCATTTTTAACTTTTGACATTCAAGTTCACTTGATAGACATTTCTTAGTCACAAGAATGGTCCTGATAGTCTATCTTGAATATTTCGTCAATTTGAAGGGACTCATCATTTAATAAACCACAAATTAAATGGAAAAATGAATTCTATTCATTTATTGTGAATGATTAACCAATAATGTTTTACAAAGTATTAAACTCTAAAACTTTAAAACATCAAACAAGGACATCAAAGCCATTCTCCAATATGCTTGATTCCCATAGATGCAGTGTGCGAGTTGTGCTTCGCCTGCGGCAGAGGTTTAGTCAATGGATCTGATATGTTGTCATCAGTTCCAATCTTGCTTATCTCGACTTCTTTTCTTTCAACGAACTCTCGTAGAAGGTGAAATCTACGAAGTACATGCTTGACTCTTTGGTTGTGTCTAGGCTCCTTTGCCTGTGCAATAGCTCCGTTATTATCACAATACAGGGCTATTGGTCCTTTGATGGAGGGGACTACACCAAGTTCACCTATGAACTTCCTTATCCATATAGCTTCCTTTGCTGCTTCATGTGCAGCAATATACTCCGCTTCAGTTGTAGAATCCGTAGTGGTGCTTTTCTTAGCACTTTTCCAGCTTACTTCACCTCCGTTGAGGCAGAAGACAAACCCAGACTGTGATCTGAAATCATCTTTGTCGGTTTGGAAACTTGCGTCCATATAGCCTTTAACAATTAATTCATCATCTCCACCATAGACCAGGAAGTCATCTTTGTGCCTTTTCAGGTACTTCGCAATATTCTTGGCAGCAGTCCAATGTGCCTCTCCTGGGTCTGACTGGTATCTGCTCGTAGCACTGAGTGCGTACGCAACATCCGGCCGTGTACATATCATATCATACATTATTGAACCAATCAATGATGCATACGGAATCCCATTCATTCGTCTACGCTCATCAAGTGTTTTTGGGCACTGAGTCTTGCTTAGAGTCATTCCATGAGACATGGGTAGGTAGCCTCGCTTGGAGTCTGCCATCTTGAACCTATCAAGTACTTTATTGATATAAGTGCTTTGACTAAGTCTAATCATCTTTTTAGATCTATCTATGTAAATCTTGATGCCCAATATGTACTGTGCTTCTCCTAGATCCTTCATCGAAAAACATTTCCCAAGCCAAATCTTGACAGAGTTCAACATAGGAATGTCGTTTCCGATAAGTAATATGTCGTCGACATATAATACTAGAAAAGCAATTTTGCTCCCACTGACCTTCTTGTACACACAAGATTCGTCTGCGTTCTTGATGAAACCAAAGTCATTGACTGCTTCATCAAAACGTATATTCCAGCTCCTGGATGCCTGCTTCAATCCGTAGATTGATTTCTTTAGCTTGCATACCTTTTTAGCATTCTTTGGATCCTCAAAACCTTCAGGTTGTGTCATAAACACAGTTTCTGTTAAAATGTCGTTTAAGAAAGCGGTTTTGACATCCATCTGCCATATTTCGTAATCGTAATATGCAGTGATTGCTAACATTATCCGAATAGACTTTAGCATTGCAACTGGTGAAAAGTTTTCATCGTAATCCACACCGTGGACTTGCCTGTAACCTTTTGCAACCAATCTAGCTTTGAAAACTTCAAGTTTCCCATCCTTGTCCTTTTTCAGTTTGAAAACCCATTTGCTTCCAATGGCTTGGTAGCCATCTGGCAAATCGACCAAATCCCATACTTGTTTTTCAGACATGGAGTCTAATTCAGATTGCATGGCTTCTTGCCATTGCTTGGAGCTAGGGCTCGTCATAGCTTGTTTGTAAGTCGCAGGTTCATCACTTTCAAGTAATAGAACATCATAGCTCTCGTTCGTCAAAATACCTAAGTACCTTTCCGGTTGAGATCTATATCTCTGCGATCTACGCGGGGTTACATTTCTAGATTGTCCATGATTCTCACCAGAAACTTCTAAAGATCTCTGAGTTTCATCCTGAATGTCATCTTGAGCATTCTCTAGAGTTTGTTGTTCGACTCGAATTTCTTCGAGGTCTACTTTTCTCCCACTTGTCATTTTGGAAATGTGATCCTTTTCCAAAAAGATACCATCTCGAGCAACAAACACCTTGTTCTCAGATGTATTGTAGAAGTAATACCCCTTTGTTTCCTTTGGATAGCCCACAAGGATACATTTGTCAGATTTTGGATGAAGTTTGTCTGAAATTAATCGTTTGACGTATACTTCACATCCCCAAATCTTAAGAAAAGACACTTTTGGAGGCTTTCCAAACCATAACTCATATGGAGTCTTTTCAACAGCTTTAGACGGAGCTCTATTTATAGTGAGTGCGGCTGTATTTAGTGCATGTCCCCAAAATTCTATTGGAAGTTCGGCCTAACCCATCATTGATCTAACCATGTCTAGCAAGGTTCTGTTCCTCCGTTCCAACACACCGTTCCATTGTGGTGTTCCAGGAGGAGTCAATTCTGATAGAATTCCACATTCTTTCAGATGGTCATGAAATTCATAGCTCAGATATTCACCGCCTCTATCAGACTGCAGTGCCTTAATCTTCTTGCCTAATTGATTCTCTACTTCACTCTGAAATTCCTTGAATTTGTCAAAGGATTCAGACTTATGCTTCATTAGGTAGACATAACCATATCTACTGAAGTCATCAGTGAAAGTGATAAAGTAGCTGAAACCACCCCTAGCATTTGTACTCATTGGTCCACATACATCTGTATGGATTAAACCCAATAGTTCAGTTGCTCTTTCTCCAACTTTAGAGAAAGTTTGCTTTGTCATGTTGCCAAGTAAACATGATTCGCACTTACCATAATCCTCTAAGTCAAATGGTTCTAGAATTCCTTCCTTTTGAAGTCTTTCCATGCGTTTCAAGTTAATATGGCCTAATCGAAAATGCCACAGATAGGTGAGATCTGAATCATCCTTTTTGGCCTTTTTGGTATTTATGTTATAAACTTGTTTGTCGTGATCTAATAAATAAAGTCCATTGACTAATCTAGCAGATCCATAAAACATCTCTTTAAAATAAAACGAACAACTATTGTCTTTTATTAAAAAGGAAAATCCCTTAGCATCTAAGCAAGAAATAGAAATGATGTTTTTAGTAAGACTTGGAACATGAAAACACTCTTCGAGTTCCAAAACTAGCCCAGAGGGCAACGACAAATAATAAGTTCCTACAACTAATGCAGCAATCCGTGCTCCATTTCCCACTCGTAGGTTGACTTCACCCTAGCTTAACTTTCTACTTCTTCTTAGTCCCTGTGAATTGGAACATAAGTGTGAGCCACAACCTGTATCTAATACCCAAGAAGTTGAATTAACAAGTGTACAGTCTATAACGAAAATACCTGAAGATGGAACGACTGTTCCGTTCTTCTGATCTTCCTTTAGCTTCAAGCAATATCTCTTCCAATGCCCCTTCTTCTTGCAGTAGAAGCATTCGGATTCAGAAGTGGGTTGACTGACCTTCCTCTTTTCAGACTTGGCGTCAGTTTTCTTAGTTAGGCTGGCCTTGTTGCCACCTTTCTTAGCATTCCTCTTCTTTCCAGATTTCTTGAACTTGCCCCCACGCACCATAAGCACATCTTGTTTATCACTTTTGAGCGTCTTTTCAGCGGTCTTCAGCATACCGTGAAGCTCAGTGAGCGTTTTGTCCAGACTATTCATACTATAGTTTAGTTTGAACTGATCATACCCGTTATGAAGAGAATGGAGGATGGTGTCTACAGCCATTTCCTGATAGAATTGCTGATCCAGCCGACTCATATTCTCAATGAGTCCAATCATTTTGAGAACATGTGGACTTACGGGCTCGCCTTTCTTAAGCTTGGTCTCAAGAATTTGCCTATGAGTCTCGAATCTTTCGACTCGAGCCAGATCTTGGAACATGTTCTTTAACTCACTGATGATCGTGAAAGTATCTGAGTTGATGAACGTTTTCTGTAGATCTGCACTCATGGTTGCAAGCATTAGACATTTCACATCCTTGTTGGCATCAATCCAATGATTGAGGGCTGCCTGAGTGACCCCTTCGCCTGCGGCTTCGGGCATCGCCTCTTCCAGGACATACTCCTTTTCTTCCTGCATAAGAACTATTTGCAAGTTCCTTTGCCAGTCAAGGAAGTTTTTCCCGCTCAACTTCTCCTTTTAGAGAATTGATCGAATGTTGAATGAATTGTTGTTTTCCATAATTAAAACTACAATTGAAAAAGAATAAACAAATAAATAATCATTCACAGTTTCTCTTAATAAACTTAAATTCTAGCATACATACATAATTCAATGTTCATTAAGCATTTTATTCAAGTTATGTGTTCCGGCAGGTGTGAATAAAATGATTCTAAGATCCTAAAAACCATCGAAGAATTAAGCACATTATGTATTTAGACTTAATTCTAAAATCTTTTAGGTAAGCAAAAGCCTTTTGCTAATAGTCTAGAAACTACTCTTGGTTGATAGGTACGTCTAAGAACTTATTAGGTAAACCTATCGATTTTGCCACGACATAAAAGGACTCCTTACTTATATCGTTGAGTTTCACCAAAACTAACATGTACTCACAATTATTTGTGTACCTTACCCCTTTAGTATCGATAAGTAACACCTCGCTATGGCGGAAAACTATTACTAAGATCGATGAAAAAAGGATATCCAAGTAAGTGTTATTTTGGCATGGCACCTTTTAACTCAATTTTTAAGTTTGGAACTTAAGGCTCTTACTATGTTGGTTAGATTTTAAGTGAACTAAAATCCTTAATCATGCAACATAATCAAGCTTCGATCTCATGCATATTTAAGACATATTTAAAAGCAATAAATAACTTAAAGCATGCATAAGATAAATGTGATCTAGTATGGCCCGACTTCATCTTGAAGCTTCAACTTCAAAGTCCGTCTTGAAAATGGATTGGAAACTCCGTCTTGAATTTCACCGTGGGAGGCGCCATTTTCTTCAAATAGGATAAGTTATAATTAAACTAATTACAACTATTTGATGGTACGCATACCATATTTGAATTGAAAAACAAATTTGGTGCTTTAGACACGTTATGCATCACATAAATATTTGCAGCAATTAATCAAGGGCACCAATAATCTAACAATTATTCAGTCCTTATTAATTCTAATCAAGTTGTTTAACCTTAAAGGATTTGTAGACCTAATCAAGAGTTTATGACTAAAATTTCTCCCACTTAAACCAATAAATTCATATGATTTACTAATTTTAAACATAAAAATGTACTTCTAGTCTAACTGGAAACATACAAATTTAATTAAAATTTAAAGCTCATATAAATTTATAATTGAATCCATTTTATTTAATTTATTTTCAGTTGAATTAAATGAATTTAAATTAATTCAAGGTTTAATTTTAGTAAAATAATTAGTATAAATAGAATTTATAATAATTATAATATTCAAAATTAAAACCCGAGAAAACAATTTAAATTATTAATTTTAAAATTAAATTAAATTCAAAATTAAAATTAAATTCAAAATTTTCCGAACTGAAAATTCAAAATTAAATTTAAGAACGACTCAATCGTAACACGACGAGGCACTTGGGCTTGCGCCCAAGCCCCATCGAGTGCACGAGGCTTAGCGTCCCTCGACTATTCGTATAGCAATACGCAAGCAGGCCACACGCAACGCAGCAGTGCAGGCCACGCTGCGCACGCCCGCTCGCTCGTCGCGCCTGCTTGCCTCGCGTCTGCTTGCTTGCTGGGCGTGGCAGCGCGCGCTGTGGCGCAGCACGCTTGCTGCCCACACGCGTCTGCCCGATGGCTTGCGCCTTGGCCCTTCGCCCTTGCCCACTCGCCCATATGCGCACAGCACTCGACACAGGGCATCGTGCTGCCTTGTGCTCGTGTGCCATGGCTCTTGTTCGTTGCATCATTCCGCATGGGCGACGAGCTCCCTTTCTCGTCGTCGCATGCCCGCACTATACAACACCCTTAAGGGTAACACGTAGCGTCCATTGCTTTGTGCGTGCAAGTTTTATGAGCGAATTGCATAAAAATTAAAAAAATTTAATTTAAAATTAATGACAAATTAATAAATCATATTAATTTCATAATTTTAGGGCGAAAAATCGAAAATTTATTAATCAATTAATTTCCGATTAATATGGATTCAAATCTAGGTCATAAAAATTTAGAATTTAACATAAATTAACAATTTTTATGGTGGATTTTAATCATTGGTACCTAATTAAATTATTAATTCATCATGAAAATCAAATCAATTCTAAATTATTCGAATTTCAACAAATTAATCATAATTACAAATTAGGTTGTATAATTAACAAGTCTAGGCATTCATAATTGTTAAACATATACTGTAGGTCAATCAAAAACTCAAGATTTATCAACAAGAATCGCAAAATTCAATTTAACATCTTAAATTTACAAACTTTTGTGTTCGAAAAACTAAATCCTCCGAAAAGTCATAGTTAGGCTTCGAATTTGAGAATTCTGGGTTCGGCCGAAAAATACTAATTTTGTCAAAATTTTAGAATGCCTTTTACATGCGGAATTGACACAAAAATCACTCTATTTGGATGAGTAACGAAGAAACTGCCGAAAAACTGCATATATATAATTAAATAAACGCAATTTGCAATTAATTACGAAAATTAATCACCCCTTTAATTCTTTGCAAATTTGTAAAATTTAACCATGTTCATGCAATTTAGATTATGAAAATAATAAGAGGCTCGTGATACCACTGTTAGGTTATGATACATATGAATAAACATAAATCATGCGGAAAAACCATAAAGCCAGGAAACATATTATTAACACATAATCATTTAGCATAATTCAGATGCATACACTTTGTAGCATGCCCTCCCTAGCTGCGCCCGAACCGAACAAGAACAAGTCTTTAGGACTCCAAATGTCGTCCCTCCGTAGATAGTCCACAACACGTCTGGATCCGCCTTAAGCTTGACCAACTAGAATCGCCCTTAAGGTTCCTTAGATTTTCGGCTATTTGGGTGCAAGTGTTTGGCTGATTTTTGCTTAAAAATCTTACCTTGAATACTTCAATAATCGTCTGTTAAATATGTGACCCTAGGCCTATATTTATAGAGTTTATGGAAAGGAATTATAATCCTACTAGGATATGGATTTATTAATTAGAATCCTATTTGAACTCTAAATAATAAATTTAATCTATTAGGATTAGGATTTAATCATTGCACGAATTCCGAAAGGATTAGGATTCGTTACAAACACGAGTGTCGCACGACCACGAGGGACGCACGCACCCGCGCAGGCCTTGCGGCCCACACGAGTGGGCGCTGCCTCGCAGCCCACGAGCATACGCTCCAGCGCGCGCGCCTACGGCCTTGCTGGGCCTGGCCTTGCGCTGAGCCTGGCGAGGCTGTGGCCTTCGTGTTGGGCGCTTGGCTTGCTGGGCGCGGGCCTGGCTTCGTGCTGGGCCTTCGTTTGGCAAGCCTCGTCCAATGCTAATTCGTACTATGCGCTTCCGATTAAATTCCCGGTTCCGGAATTCATTTCCGATACGACCAATATTTAATATTTCCGATTCCGGAATTAATTTCCGTTTCGAACAAATATTTAATATTTCCGTTTCCGAAATTATTTTCCGATTCCGATAATATTTCCGATTCTGACAATATTTCCGTTTCCGGCAATATTTCCATTTCCATTAATATTTTCCGATACGTACCATGTTTCTGTTTCCGGCAACATCTACGACTTGGATAATATTCATATTTCCGATACGATCCATATTTCCGTTTCCGGCAATATCATCGTTTCCGGAGTATTCATTTCTTGCTTATGACGATCTCAGCTCCCACTGAAACCAAGATCCGTCGATTCCGAATATCCATAGATGGAGTATTTAATGCCATTAAATACTTGATCCGTTTACGTACTATTTGTGTGACCCTACGGGTTCATTCAAGAGTAAGTTGTGGATTAATATCATTAATTCCACTTGAAATGAAGCGGCCTCTAGCTAGGCATTCAGCTCACTTGATCTCACTGAATTATTAACTTGTCAATTAATACTGAACCGCATTTATTAGACTTAATATTAAATGCATACTTGGACCAAGGGCATTATTTCCTTCAGAGATGGATGTAACAGCTGCTTTGCCTGATCACATATGGATTGAAGATGTGAATGGTCGGGAATTTAAATAACAGGTTCAATATGACTGGAAACCCTCTTATTGTCATAAATGACAAGTGCCAGGCCATAATTGTGCTATTGTTGCTAAAACTCAAGTGCAACAGGCTAGTATACCACCTCAGGTGAAGAAGGTTTGGGTTCCAAAGAAACCAACTAGGCCAGTTCAAGTTGTTAATGTAACTCCTTTAGCTACTCCTCTGAACCAGAGCATGGCTGTGAATCAATCAGGTGTTGATGCTGGTTGGAAGGTGGCTACTAAAGGAGCCAGAAGTAGGGGTATTCCTGTTTCACATAGCAACTCCTTTGGTCCTTTGAATGAAGATGATTCTGATGAGGTTCTTGTGGAAGATGATTTAGAGGAGCTGGTGGAAGGGGATCCTGGTGTAACTTCCTTATGCTGAATCTTTGCACTTGGAACATTAGAGGGTTGAATGACCCCTCTAAGATCACTGAGGTAAAAAGGCTTGTCAGTTCTTATAATATAAAAATTATTGCACCTTTGGAAACTAGAGTCAAAAGTAGTAAGCACCAATCTATAATGAATAAGTTTGGTCCCTCCTGGACTTGGGAAAATAATTATTTGCATTGTCCTAGAGGAAGGATTTGGTTAGGGTGGCAGACTAACTGTGTTACAATGAAAGTTGTGAGATGTATACTCAATTCATTCACTGTGAGGTTATTGACCAGCAGTGTGTGAATTGCTTCTTCTTTACTGCAGTCTATGAGTTACATACCATAGATGATAGGAAATCTTTGTTGTATGACTTAGGTGATATTAGTTCTGCAGTTGACAATTCTCCTTGGTTGATTTCTGGTGATTTTAATGCAATCATGGGACTGCGGGATAAAGTAAATGGTGGTATTGTAACTTTGGCTAAAATTAAAGATTTCTCTGAATTTGTGGATTCCTACCAGTTTTATGAGTTACAGAGTAAAGGACACTTCTATTCATGGCATAAAGGGGGAGATATCACTAAAACTGCTAGTAGAATTGACAGATGTCTTGGTAATGGAGAATGGATGAATGTGAAGGGGGGGGGGGGGGGGGGGGTGTGTTCTAAATACCTTAATTCCTCTCTTTCTGATCACTGTCCTATTCTTGTTAAGTGTATTCCAGAACCACATGTTGGGGGCAGGCCTTTCAGGTTTCTAAACTACTTAGTTGATCATGATGATTTCTTGCCTTCTGTGGAGCATTGTTCAGGTTCTGTTATGTTACTTGTGTGGGAAAAGTTGAAGCTGGTTAAACTGAAACTAAAGACTCTTCATAAGCTGGAATTTCAAGGCATTTCAAGCAAGATAGACCAAGCTAGGCTGCAACTTGATTCTATCCAAAATCAACTTCAGCAGAACCACTCTGATAGCTTCCTGTTGAGTCAGGAGCACATTTGTTCTGCAGAATTGAGGAAACGGTTGAGAATTGAAGAAGTAGCTTTGAGACAGAAATCTAGGCTTCAATGGTTAAAAGTGGGTGATTCTAACAGTAGATTCTTCTTTGCTGCAGTCAAGGAGAGGAATAGAGTTAACAGGATTACTGAACTAATTGATGATAACAGTAATAAGCTAGTAAAGCCTGCTGATATTCAAGGTGAGGTTTTGAAGTTCTATGGGTAGCTGCTTGGTACAAGGGCTAACTCTTTGCCTCTGATTGACCTTCCCACTATGAGAGCTGGTCTCACATTGAGCAATTCTGCCAGATTATCTTTGTGCCAGCCAGTAACTGAAAGAGATATTGATTTATCTTTGAAGGGATTGATGATAATAAAGCATCAGGGATTGATGGTTTTAATGCAGTTTTCTTCAAAAAAAACATGGGGGGAAATTAAAACTAATGTGTATGCTGTTGTTATGGATTTTTTTGCTAACCAGAAGATGCTGAAGCAAGTAAACTGTACCACTGTCACTCTAGTTCCTAAAGTGAAGGAAATAATGCCCTTGGTCCAAGTATGCATTCTATGTTAAGTCTAATAAGTGCGGTTCAGTATTAATTAACAAGTTAATAATTCAGTGAGATCAAGTGAGCTGAATGCCTAGCTAGAGGCCGCTTCAGTTCAAGTGGAATTAATGATATTAATCCACAGCTTACTCTTGACTGAACCCGTAGGGTCACACAAATAGTGCGTAAACGGATCAAGTATTTAATGGCATTAAATACTCTATCTATGGATATTCGGAATCGACGGATCTTGGTTTCAGTGGGAGCTGAGATCGTCACAAGCAAGAAATGAATACTCCGGAAACGATGATATTGCCGGAAACGGAAATATGGATCGTATCGGAAATATAAAATTATCCAAGTCGTAGATGTTGCCGGAAACGGAAACATGGTACGTATCGGAAAATATTATCGGAAATGGAAATATTGCCGGAATCGGAAATATTGCCGGAAACGGAAATATTGTCAGCATCGGAAATATTATCGGAATCGGAAAATAATTCCGGAAACGGAAATACTAAATATTTGTTCGAAACGGAAATTGATTCCGGAATCGGAAATATTAAATATTGTTCGTATCGGAAATGAATTCCGGAACCGGGAATTTAATCGGAAGCGTATCGTACGAATAAGCATCGGACGAGGCCTGCTGGACGAGGGCCCAGCACGAAGCCAGGCCATCGCCCAGCAAGCCAAGCGCGCCACACGAACAGCCAAGGCCACGCCAGGCCCAGCGCAAGGCCAGGCCCAGCAGGCCATGGCAGCGCGCGCAGCGCGCGCAGCGCGCGCAGCGCGCGCAGCGATGGGCTGCGAGCTGTGCTGCTGCTCGCGTGGGCTTGCGGCTCGCGTGGGCCGAGCGGCCGTGTGGGCTGTGCGCGGGCATGGCCTGCACGCTCGTGGGTCATGGTCGTGTAGAGTTTGTGTTCACATACGAAACCTAAATTGTGTAGGATTTGTTTGATGATTAAATTCCTAATCCTAAAAGGATAAAATTAATTAATTAGAGTCCTACTAGGATTCTAGTTTAACTAATTAGTATCCTAATAAGATTCCAGTTCCTTTTCCACACCTCTATAAATAAGGGCCTAGGGTCATTATTTGCAGGAACGATTGAAGTATTCAAAGGGTAAGTTTTTGAAATAAAATTAACCATACACTTGCAAACACTAGCCGAAATTCCTAGTAACCTTAAGGGCGATTCTAGTTGGTCTAACTTGAGGCGGATCCGGACGTACTGTGGACTATCTACGGAGGGACGACATTTGGAGTCCTAAAGACTTGTTCTTGTTCGGTTCGGGCGCAGCTAGGGAAGGCACGCTACAACATGTATGCATCAATTCTATGCTAAATGATTATGTGAATATAATATGCTTTCTTGGCTTTATGGTTTTTCCGCATGATTTATGAATTGTCATATGTATCATAACCTAACAGTGGTATCACGAGCCTCTTATTATTTTCATAATCTAAATTGCATAAACATGGTTAAATATTACAAATTTGCAAGAATTAAAAAGGGGTGATTAATTTTCGTAATCGTTAATTAATTGCAAATTGCGTTTATTTAATTATACGTACGCAGTTTTTCGGCAGTTTCTTCGTTACTCATCCAAATAGAGTGATTTTTGTGTCAATTCCGCATGTAAATGGCATTCTAGAATTTTGACAAAAATTTGTGTTTTTCGGCCGAACCCAGAATTCTCAAATTCGAAGCCTAACTATGACTTTTCGGAGGTTTTAGTTTTTCGAATGCAAAATTTCGTAAATTTAAGATGTTAAATTAAATATTTGAGATTCTTGTTGATAAATCTTGAATTTTTGATTGACCTACTGTATATGTTTAACAAGTTTGAATGCCTAGCCTTGTTAATTATGCAATCTAATTTGTAATTATGATTAATTTGTTGAAAATTGGAATAATTGAGAATTAATTTGATTTTCATTATTAGTTATAATTTAATTAGATACCTATGATTAAAAACCACCATAAAAATTGTAAATTTATGTTAAATTTTAAATTTTTATGACCTAGACTTGAATCCATGTTAATCGGAAATCAATTAAATAATAAATTTTAGATTTTTTGCCCTAAAATTATGAAATTAATATTATTTATTAATTTGTCATTAATTTTGAATATAATTTTTTAATTTTTTATGCGATTCACTCATATAACTTGCACGCACAAAGCAATGGACGCTACGTGTTACCCTTAAGAGGTGTTGTATAGTGCGGGCATGCGACGACGAGCAAGGGAGCTCGTCGCCCATGCGGTACGAATGCAGCGAGCAAGGGCATGGTGCACGAGCACAAGGCAGCAGCTCTTCCTTGTGTCGTGGGCTGTGAGCATTGGGCGCATGGGCAAGGGCGAGAGCAAGGCACGAGCAGTCGCGTGAGGGCAGCAAGCGTGCTGCGCCACAGCGCGCACTACCTCGCGCGCAGCGATCGCTAGTGTGCGTGCGACGAGCGCTGCGCCCAGCGATGGCGTGCAGCGTGCTTGTTGCGACGTGCGACGAGCGCTGCGCCCAGCGATGGCGTGCAGCGTGCTTGTTGCGACGTGCGACGAGCGCTGCGCCCAGCGATGGCGAGCAGCTTGCTTGTTGCGACATGCGACGAGCGCTGCGCCCAGCGATGGGCTGCGGCAGCATGCTTGTTGCGTCGAGCGCTGGCGCGCGCAGCGAGCACTGGCTCGCGTGTTCGATTGATGCCTTGCGATGGGGAGCAGCAGCGATGCGACGCAGCGCATGGGCTGCGCGCACATGGCCAGCGATGGCTGTGTGCGTGTGGCCCATGGGCTTGCGTTGCGTGGGGTTGTTGCGTTGCGATTAGATCGTTTTGAAATTTTAATTTGAGATTTTCAGTTTACGTAATTTTAATTAATTTTAAAATTAATAATTTAAATTATTTTCTTGGATTTTAATTTTGAATATTGTAATTATAATAAATTATATTTATTCTAATTATTTTACTAAAATTAAAATCATGAATTAATTTAAATACGACTGAAATTAGATTAAATTTATGGATTCAATTATAAATTTATATGAGCTTTAAATTTTAATTAAATTTGTATGTTTCCGGTTAGACTAGAAATACATTTTTATGTTTAAAATTAGTAAAGCATATGAATTTATTGGTTTAAGTGGGAGCCCTTTTTAGTCATAAACTCTTGATTAGGTCTACAAATCCTTAAGGTTAAAACAACTTGATTAGAATTAATAAGGACTGAATAATTTGTAGATTATTGGTGCCCTTGATTAATTGCTGCAAATGTTTATGTGATGCATAATGTGTTTTACTAACCAGCTATGTGGGCCATTCATGATAATGAATGGGTGAATGGTATATATTGTATATGTACTGTTTTGCAGGTTATGAAGTGACTAATATGGCCCAAATAGGATAGAAAATATGGTCTGCGTACCATTAATTTGAATGTAATTGGTCTAAAGTACCAAAGTTGTTTTTCAATTCAAATATGGTCTGCGTACCATCAAATAGTTGTAATTAGTTTTAATTATAGCTTATCCTATTTGAAGAAAATGGTGCCTCCCACGGAGATTTTCAAGACAGACTTTGAAGTTAAAGCTTCAAGATGAAGTCGGGCCATACTAGATCACATTTATCTTATGCATGTTTTAAGTTATTTATTGCTTTTAAATATGTCTTAAAATGCATGAGATCAAAGCTTGATTATGTTGCATGATTAAGGATTTTAGTTCACTTAAAATCTAACCAACATAGTAAGAGCCTTAAGTTCCAAACTTAAAAATTGAGTTAAAAGGTGCCATGCCAAAATATACACTTGCTTGGATATCCTTTACATCAATCTAGTAATAGTTTTCGCTCAGCGAGGTGTTACTTATTGGTCCTAAAGGGGCAAGGTACACAAATAATTGTGAGTACATGTTAGTTTTGGTGAAACTCAACGATATAAGTAAGGAGTCCTTTTATGTCGTGGCAAAATCGATAGGTTTACCTAATAAGTTCTTTGACGTACCTATCAACCAAGAATAGTTTCTAGACTATTAGCAAAAGGCTTTTGCTTACCTAAGATGTTTTAGGATTAAGTCGACAAACTGTGCTTAGTTCTTCAATGATTTTAGGATCTTGGAATCATTTTATTCACACCTGCCGGAACACATAACTTGAATAAAATGCTTAATGAACATTGAATTATGCATGTATGCTGGAATTTAAAGTTTATTCAGAGAAACTGTGAATGATTATTTATTTGTTTATTCTTTTCAATTTTAGTTTTAACTATGGCAAACAACAATCAAAACATCATGGGTTCTGAGCTTATGGTCAAGCTGAACCTGGCAAATTTTCTTGAATGGGAAGCTAAGCTAGTTGAAATAGTCAGACTCAATGGACTTGAGTATGTACTATCACATCCCATGCCAAGCTACTATGCCAGAGACATGACCCCTGAGAGATTTTTCGCCTGGGATGCGGATCTTAAAAAGGTTATGAGTCTCATGCTGAACAATATCCCTGATGATTGGGCTAGAAGGTTTGTAGCCTATGAACCTTTTACGCTCATCAAGAATCTGAGGGATATCTGTCGTGGAAACACGGAGGGCAGGGACCTGAACGTCCATGAGTTGATTGAATCAATGTCTGGTCTAAAGGTTAGTTCTCCCAACAGGTGTTATAGGATGGAAGTCCAAGAAACACATGTTCAGCTCCTTCGCACTAAACAGAGGGTAGGCATCCCACTGAGGTTCCATGTGGATCTTATGCGTTCATACTTTGATCGCCTAAGTCTACTAGGAACACCAATAAGCGTAAGGATGGCAGTCTCTATCTTGCTCAATTCACTACACAGTGGGTTTGGTCGCTTCAAGCAACTATACCTAAGTGAACCAAGAGAAGAAACAGTTGCAGAATTTGTTCACCTTGTCAGAAAGGCTGAGATAATACTGGACTGTGAAGCCAAAGATTTACTCAAGGCTAGAAGGAGACCGTTCAAGAAAAGTGGAAAGTCCAAGGGCAATGCTAAATCAAAGCAGGACAAGTCCACATCAAGCTGTCTTTATTGTGATGGAATAGGCCATTACAAAAGAGAATGTCCAAAGCTAAAGGAAGATCAGAAGAATGGAACAGTCGTTCCATCTTCAGGTATTTTCGTTATAGACTGTATACTTGCTAATTCAACTTCTTGGGTATTAGATACAGGTTGTGGCTCACACTTATGTTCCAATCCACAGGAACTTATTATTTGTCGTTGCCCTCCGGGCTAGTTTTGGAACTGGAAGAGTGTTTCCATGTTCCAAGTCTTACTAAAAACATCATTTCTGTTTCTTGCTTAGATGCTAAGGGATTTTCCTTTTTAATAAAAGACAATAGTTGTTCGTTTTATTTTAAAGAGATGTTTTATGGATCTGCTAGATTAGTCAATGGACTTTATTTATTAGATCACGACAAACAAGTATATAACATAAATACCAAAAAGGCCAAAAAGGATGATTCAGATCTCACCTATCTGTGGCATTGTCGATTAGGCCATAAAACTTGAAACGCTTAGAAAGACTTCAAATGGAAGGAATTCTAGAACCATTTGACTTAGAGGATTATGGTAAATGCGAATCATGTTTACTTGGCAAAATGACAAAGCAACCTTTCTCTAAAGTTGGAGAAAGAGCAAATGAACTATTGGGTTTAATCCATACAGATGTATGTGGACCAATGAGTACAAATGCTAGAGGTGGTTTCAGCTACTTTATCACTTTCACTGATGACTTCAGTAGATATGGTTATGTCTACCTAATGAAGCATAAGTCTGAATCCTTTAACAAATTCAAGGAATTTCAGAGTGAAGTAGAGAATCAATTAGGCAAGAAGATTAAGGCACTGCGGTCTGACAGAGGCGGTGAATATATGAGCTATGAATTTGATGACCATCTGAAAGAATGTGGAATTCTATCAGAATTGACTCCTCCTGGAACACCACAATGGAACGGTGTGTCGGAACGGAGGAACAGAACCTTGCTAGACATGGTCAGGTCAATGATGGGTCAGGCCAAACATCCATTAGAATTTTGGGGACATGCACTAAATACAGCTGCACTCACTATAAATAGAGCTCCGTCTAAAGCTGTCAAAAAGACTCCATATGAGTTATGGTTTGGAAAGCCTCCAAATATGTCTTTTCTTAAGATTTGGGGATGTGAAGTATACGTCAAACGATTAATTTCAGACAAACTTCATCCAAAATCTGACAAATGTATCCTTGTGGGCTATCCAAAGGAAACAAAGGGGTATTACTTCTACAATACATCTGAGAACAAGGTGTTTGTTGCTCGAGATGGTGTCTTTTTGGAGAAAGATCACATTTCCAAAATGACAAGTGGGAGAAAAGTAGACCTCGAAGAAATTCGAGTTGGACAACAAACTCTAGAGAATGCTCAAGATGACATTCAGGATGAAACTCATAGATCTTTAGAAGAATCTGGTGAGAATCATGGTCAATCTAGAAATGTTACCCCGCGTAGATCGCAAAGATATAGATCTCAACCGGAAAGGTACTTAGGTATTTTGACGAACGAGAGCTATGACGTTCTATTACTTGAAAGTGATGAACCTGCGACTTACACACAAGCTATGACGAGCCCTAGCTCCAAGCAATGGCAAGAAGCCATGCAATCTGAATTAGACTCCATGTCTAAAAACCAAGTATGGGATTTGGTCGATTTTCCAGATGGCTACCAAGCCATTGGAAGCAAATGGGTTTTCAAACTGAAAAAGGACAAGGATGGGAAACTTGAAGTTTTCAAAGCTAGATTAGTTGCGAAAGGTTACAGGCAAGTCCACGGTGTGGATTACGATGAAACCTTTTCACCAGTTGCAATGCTAAAGTCTATTCGGATAATATTAGCAATCGCTGCATATTACGATTACGAAATATGGCAGATGGATGTCAAAACTGCTTTCTTAAACGGCGTTTTAACAGAAACTGTGTTTATGACACAGCCTGAAGGTTTTGAGGATCCAAAGAATGCTAAAAAGGTATGCAAGCTAAAGAAGTCAATCTACGGATTGAAGCAGGCATCCAGGAGCTGGAATATACGTTTTGATGAAGCAGTCAGTGACTTTGGTTTCATCAAGAACGCAGACGAATCTTGTGTATACAAGAAGGTCAGTGGGAGCAAAATTGCTTTCCTAGTATTATATGTCGACGACATATTACTTATCGGAAATGACATTCCTATGTTGAACTCTGTCAAGATTTGGCTTGGGAAATGTTTTTCGATGAAAGATCTAGGAGAAGCACAGTACATATTGGGCATCAAGATTTACAGAGATAGATCTAAAAAGATGATTGGACTTAGTCAAAGCACTTATATCAATAAGGTGCTTGATAGGTTTAAGATGGCAGACTCCAAGCGAGGCTACCTACCCATGTCTCATGGAATAACTCTAAGCAAGACTCAGTGCCCAAAAACACTTGATGAGCGTAGACGAATGAATGGGATTCCATATGCATCATTGATTGGTTCAATAATGTATGCTATGATATGTACACGCCCGGATGTTGCGTACGCACTCAGTGCTACGAGCAGATACCAGTCAGACCCAGGAGAGGCGCATTGGACTGCTGCCAAGAATATTCTGAAGTACCTGAAAAGGCACAAAGATGACTTCCTAGTCTATGGTGGAGATGATGAATTAATTGTTAAAGGTTATACGGACGCAAGTTTCCAAACCGACAAAGATGATTTCAGATCACAGTCTGGGTTTGTCTTCTGCCTCAACGGAGGTACAGTAAGCTGGAAAAGTGCTAAGCAAAGCACCATTGCGGATTCTACAACTGAAGCGGAGTACATTGCTGCACATGAAGCAGCAAAGGAAGCTATATGGCTAAGGAAGTTCATAGGTGAACTTGGTGTAGTCCCCTCCATTAAAGGACCAATAGCCCTGTATTGTGATAATAACGGAGCTATTGCACAGGCAAAGGAGCCTAGACACCACCAGAGAGTCAAGCATGTACTTCGTAGATTTCACCTTCTACGAGAGTTCGTTGAAAGAAAGGAAGTCGAAATAAGCAAAATTGGAACTGATGACAACATATCAGATCCATTGACTAAACCTCTGCCGCAGGCGAAGCACAACTCGCACACTGCAGCTATGGGAATCAAGCATATTGGAGAATGGCTTTGATATCCTTGTTTAATGTTTTAAAGTTTTAGAGTTTAAATCTTTGTAAAACATTATTGGTTAATCATTCACAATAAATGAAGAGAATTCATTTTTCCATTTAATTTGTGGTTTATTAAATGATGAGTCCCTTCAATTTGGCGATATATTCAAGATAGACTGTCAGGACCAGTCCTGTGACTAAGAAATGTCTATCAAGTGAACTTGAATGTCAAAGGTTGAAAATGGTCCCTAGTCGGAGTTTTCTATAAAATTGGACGCATAGAAAACGTTAGACGATTAGAATGCAAGATGACTAGTAGTTCTGTTTCTTGAACTATGTGGACATGGCAATGTCATAATCATTTGCATAGATACTTACTTTGGGAAGACTAGTATCGGACAAGACCTATGAAACTTTACTGTAAGAGATGAAAATCTGTCATAAGTAAATTTCATTAAAATTATTAGACACTAAATCCTCAATACCTGAGTGATTTGAGATTACTTGTTTGAGAACTGGTTGCTTTGACGTTGACCAACCGTCGCACCGTAAAAGGAGGCTATAAAGGCAACGCTCAGGTAATCACCTATCAAACGAAGTCTAATCTCAAGATCGCAAGATTGGGATTGTCCTCCCATAAATCGGGATGAGATGCTTAAAAGCTGTACAAGGCCACTCGGAGAGCTAGAAACTGTGAAATGCATGGCCGTGCTCGGATGAATCATAGGCTATGATTATCTGTTTATTTGATCAGTTGAACTCTGAAACCGAGGAACACCTCTGGACATAATAAGGATGACAACTCTTACCTTATGTTCAAGAGCAAGCATCGAGCGACAAAGGAATTAGGAAATGCACATTTGTCCCTAAGGACAAGTGGGAGACTGAAGGAAATAATGCCCTTGGCCCAAGTACTAAATATTGTCAGAATCGGAAATATTGTCAGAATCGGAAATATTATCGGAATCGGAAAATAATTCCGGACACGGAAATACTAAATATTTGTTCAAAACGAAAATTGATTCCGGAATCGGAAATATTAAATACTGTTCGTATCGGAAATGAATTCCGGAACCGGGAATTTAATCGGAAGCGTATCGTACGAATAAGCATCGGACGTGGCCTGCCGGACGAGGGCCTGGCACGAAGCCAGGCCATCGCCCAGCAAGCCAAGCGCGCCACACGAACAACCAAGGCCACGCCAGGCCCAGCGCAAGGCCAGGCTCAGCAGGCCATGGCAGCGCGCGCAGCGCGCGCAGCGATGGGCTGCGAGCTGTGCTGCTGCTCGCGTGGGCTTGCGGCTCGCGTGGGCCGAGCGGTCGTGTGGGCTGTGCGCGGGCATGGCCTGCACGCTCGTGGGTCATGCTCGTGTAGAGTTTGTGTTCACATACGAAACCTAAATTGTGTAGGATTTGTTTGATGATTAAATTCCTAATCCTAAAAGGATAAAATTAATTAATTAGAGTCCTACTAGGATTCTAGTTTAACTAATTAGTATCCTAATAAGATTCTAGTTCCTTTTCCATACCTCTATAAATAAGGGCCTAGGGTCATTATTTGCAGGAACGATTGAAGTATTCAAAGGGTAAGTTTTTGAAATAAAATTAACCATACACTTGCAAACACTAGCCGAAATTCCTAGTAACCTTAAGGGCGATTCTAGTTGGTCTAACTTGAGGCGGATCGGGACGTACTGTGGACTATCTATGGAGGGACGACATTTGGAGTCCTAAAGACTTGTTCTTGTTCGGTTCGGGCGCAGCTAGGGAAGGCACGCTACAACATGTATGCATCAATTCTATGCTAAATGATTATGTGAATATAATATGCTTTCTTATGGTTTTTCCGCATGATTTATGAATTGTCATATGTATCATAACCTAACATAAAGTTCCTAACCCATCTAAATTCAAGGAATTCAGGCCTATTGCTTGTTGTACCACTATTTATAAGATTATTTCTAAAATATTTACTAGCAGACTTCAGAAGGTGATTGGTTCCATAGTTAGTGACTGCCAAGCAGGGTTTATTCCAGGAAGAATCATCTCAGATAATATTTTATTAGCTACTGAGGTATAACAGGAAGAAACTCTCACCTAGGCGCATGATTAAGGTTGATTTAAAGAAAGCTTATGATTCCATTGAATGGAGTTATCTGATGGATGTTATGAAGGAGTTAGGTTTCCAGATATCGAGGTGTTTCTTGGTTGGGTTTTGGAATGCATATCATCTGTCTCCTATAGCATTCTTATTAATGGCCAACCTTGCCCCCCTTTTCCTGCTAAAAAAGGGTTAAGGCAAGGTGATCCATTATCTCCCTTCTTGTTTGCTATTGGTATGGAGTACTTATCCAGGAGTCTTATGCAATTGAAAGCTGATCCAAAGTGTGAGAGGTTGAATATCACTCATCTCATGCTTGCAGATGATTTACTTATGTTTGCCAAAGCAGATCCTATTTCAACTAATATGTTGTATCAGAAGTTCATGTTGTTTGCCAAGGCTTCAAGGTTGGAGGCTAATTGGGATAAGAGTAATGCTTATATTTGTGGTGTGAGTACATAAATTCAGCAGCAGATCATGCTCACCTTGAACATTCCCCCTGGTGAGTTTCCTTT
Source organism: Spinacia oleracea (assembly GCF_020520425.1). Lineage (NCBI taxonomy): Eukaryota > Viridiplantae > Streptophyta > Magnoliopsida > Caryophyllales > Amaranthaceae > Spinacia > Spinacia oleracea. Next base: position 58,994,898 of record NC_079491.1, on the reverse strand, counting down.
TAGATATTTGGGTGTTCCCTTATCTACTAAGAAACTTTCCTATTCTCAATGTAAACCTTTAGTTGATAAAGTGTTGTGTAGAGCTAAAAGTTGGACTGTAAGGTATTTGTCCTATGCTGGTAGGCTTCAGTTAGTTAAAACAATTCTTCTTAGCTTGCAGTCCTTTTGGTGCCAGATATTTGTGATTCCTAAGAAAGTTATTAAGGGGGCGTTTGGTTCGCACGAGGTAAAGGGAATAGAATCAACAAAGGGAAAGAAAGAGAATGGGAATAATTCCCTTTGATTTTAAATGTTGTTTGGTTATTATTTTCAATATCTCTTCTTTCTCTCACCCTTATACCTTTGCCAGACTGCCACAACCAACGTCAAGGGCAGTTTTGACATTAGACCGCCGCGAACAGGAGGCAGATGACGATAAAAGCCGTCGCGAACAAGATGCAGATGCCGTTAAAAGCCGTAAATGACCCAATTAACTCGGCGGCGAACCGCACAGATCCTTGTGGCAGGAAAGAGAACAGATTTTGGCGGAGGAGGGGGAGCGGCGGTGAGGCGGAGGGAGGTTTAGGGTTGAAGATCTAGGGTTAGAGGTGGTGGTCTGCCAGCGAACGACATAGATGTTGGTGGTTTGGCGGACGACAGAAGAGAAGGTGGTGGTTTGGCGGTAGACATAAGAGACGGTGGTGGTCTGGCGGCGGACGGAAGAGACGCTGGTGGTCTGGTGGCGGACGGAAGACGGTGGTGGTCTGGTGATTGTTGGTTGTGGGTTGAAGATGTAGGCTTAGAGGTGGGAGAGAGGGGGTGGGAAGTGAAGTGGGGAAAAGGAATGGGAAAGTCTGGGGGGTGGGGAATGAGTGTAGAGGGTTTTAGGGTTAAGTCATACTTGAAAAAGGGTAAAGGGAATGGTAAAAGAGACATAACAAACAATAACAAAGGGAATGGAATAAGCCCATTCCCTTTCCCTTTGATTACTACCCCCAACTAAACGCCCCCTAAGGAAGATCAAAGCTACTGCAGAATTTTCTTATGGACAGGAGGTACTGAATGCTCCAAGAAACCCCTTGTTTCTTGGTCTCATATGTGTTTACCTAAAACTGTTGGTGGATGGAATATCAAAGATATGGAGATCTGGAATAAGGCAGCAGTGTGCAAGCTTCTGTGGGCTCTTTTTCATAAGAAAGATAGGCTTTGGTCTAGATGGGTAGATGGGCCGGTATATATGAAAGGGAGGCCCATTGCAGTTGTTCATTGCCCCTCCACTATGTCATGGTCTCTGAGGAAGATTTTTGGTTGTATGGAGCTGATCACTAATGTTGGAGGTTGGTCAACTGTTGAGAAGAATGGTTGTTTTTCAATCAAAATGATGTATAGCAAGTTATGTGGTGTTCACCCTAAAGTTCCTTGGAGGAGGCTCTTGTGCAACAATTTTGCAACTCCTAAAAGTCTTTTCATCATGTGGATTGCTATCTGGAAGAGGTTACCTACTCTTGACAGGTTGTTCAAATGGGGAGTTGTTACTTCTGAAGTATGTCCTGTCTGCAGCATATGTACTGAATCTGTTGAGCACCTATTCTTTACTTGTACCTTATTATGTAGAGTCTGGCAGAAAGTTTTGGATCTGCTGCAGTTTAAGAAAATACCAAAACACTTTGGTAATGAGATGCAGTGGGTGATTAAGAGTTGTAAAAGGAATGGTAGTAGACACAAGCTACTGGGAATGTTCTTTGCTGAGTGTATTAACTCCATTTGGTTGAATAGGAATGATGTTGTTTACAATCAGGTTTGTAAAACCCCTGAGGTGCTGTTTATACAGATTCAGTTCAATATAGCTAGTGGATCCTCTGATGTACTTAGCTATACTCTTTTGAATTTGAGTAGATAGTGTTTTAGGCTTTAGTGGCAGTTGTGCTTAAGCTTGTATGTGGGCAGTTTGCCTGATTTCTTCTCCCTTTTGGTAATAAAAATCTTATTTGCCAAAAAAAAACATTTTTATCAATAAGCATTACATTCAAACAATGCCTAACTTCCAAATCTCTCCAATATGGGAGATCCCAAAACGTAGACCTCTTCTTGTAACCACCACTTGGCTGACCTTAAGGCTTACCAAACTTCGTCTGGATGTCTTTGACCCATTCATAAACCTCACTCGCACATAAGGGGGCAGAGCTTCTCTTGTCTCCACTTATCCATTAAAAGCTCCCTTCTCTTTCCGAAAAGGGTGATCTTCAGGAAGATACATCCGGTAATGTTAGGTTATGATACATATGACAATTCATAAATCATGCGGAAAAACCATAAAGCCAGGAAAGCATATTATATTCACATAATCATTTAGCATAGAATTGATGCATACATGTTGTAGCGTGCCTTCCCTAGCTGCGCCCGAACCGAACAAGAATAATTCTTTAGGACTCCAAATGTCGTCCCTCCATAGATAGTCCACAGTACGTCCGGATCCGCCTCAAGTTAGACCAACTAGAATCGCCCTTAAGGTTACTAGGAATTTCGGCTAGTGTTTGCAAGTGTATGGTTAATTTTATTTCAAAACTTACCCTTTGAATACTTCAATCGTTACTGCAAATAATGACCCTAGGCCCTTATTTATAGAGGTATGGAAAAGGAATTGGAATCCTATTAGGATACTAATTAGTTAAACTAGAATCCTAGTAGGACACTAACTAATTAATTTTATCCTTTTAGGATTAGGAATTTAATCATCAAACAAATCCTATACAATTTAGGTTTCGTATGTGAACACAAACTCTACACGAGCATGACCCACGAGCGTGCAGGCCATGCCCGCGCATAGCCCACACGGCCGCTCGGCCCACGCGAGCCGCAAGCCCACGCGAGCAGCAGCACATCTCGCAGCCCATTGCTGCGCGCGCTGTGCGCGCTGCCACGGCCTGCTGGGCCTGGCCTTGCGCTGGGCCTGGCGTGGCCTTGGCTGTTTGTGTGGCGCGCTTGGCTTGCTGGGCGATGGCCTGGCTTCGTGCTGGGCCTTCGTCCGGCAGGCCTCGTCCGATTCTTATTCGTACGATACGCTTCCGATTAAATTCCCGGTTCCGGAATTCATTTCCGATACGAACAATATTTAATATTTCCGATTCCGGAATTAATTTCCGTTTCGAACAAATATTTAATATTTCCGTTTCCGGAACTATTTTCCGATTCCGATAATATTTCCGATTCTGACAATATTTCCGTTTCCGGCAATATTTCCGATTCCGGCAATATTTCCATTTCCGATAATATTTTCCGATACGTACCATGTTTCCGTTTCCGGCAACATCTACGACTTGGATAATATTTATATTTCCGATACGATCCATATTTCCGTTTCCGGCAATATCATCGTTTCCGGAGTATTCATTTCTTGCTTGTGACGATCTCAGCTCCTACTGAAACCAAGATCCGTCGATTTCGAATATCCATAGATAAAGTATTTAATGCCATTAAATACTTGATCCGTTTACGTACTATTTGTGTGACCCTACGGGTTCAGTCAAGAGTAAGTTGTGGATTAATATCATTAATTCCACTTGAACTGAAGCGGCCTCTAGCTAGGCATTCAGCTCACTTGATCTCACTGAATTATTAACTTGTTAATTAATACTGAACCGCACTTATTAGACTTAACATAGAATGCATACTTGGGCCAAGGGCATTATTTCCTTCAGTCTCCCACTTGTCCTTAGGGACAAGTGTGCATTTCCTAATTCCTTTGTCGCTCGATGCTTGCTCTTGAACATAAGGTAAGAGTTGTCATCCTTATTATGTCCAGAGGTGTTCCTCGGTTTCAGAGTTCAACTGATCAAATAAACAGATAATCATAGCCTATGATTCATCCGAGCACGGCCATGCATTTCACAGTTTCTAGCTCTCCGAGTGGCCTTGTACAGCTTTTAAGCATCTCATCCCGATTTATGGGAGGACAATCCCAATCTTGCGATCTTGAGATTAGACTTCGTTTGATAGGTGATTACCTGAGCGTTGCCTTTATAGCCTCCTTTTACGGTGCGACGGTTGGTCAACGTCAAAGCAACCAGTTCTCAAACAAGTAATCTCAAATCACTCAGGTATTGAGGATTTAGTGTCTAATAAAATTAATGAAATTTACTTATGACAGATTCTCATCTCTTACAGTAAAGTTTCTTAGGTCTTGTCCGATACTAGTCTTCCCAAAGTAATTATCTATGCAAATGATTATGACATTGCCATGTCCACATAGTTCAAGAAACAGAACTACTAGTCATCTTGCATTCTAATCGTCTAACGTTTTCTATGCGTCCAATTTTATAGAAAACTCCGACTAGGGACCATTTTCAACCTTTGACATTCAAGTTCACTTGATAGACATTTCTTAGTCACAGGACTGGTCCTGACAGTCTATCTTGAATATATCGTCAAATTGAAGGGACTCATCATTTAATAAACCACAAATTAAATGGAAAAATGAATTCTTTTCATTTATTGTGAATGGTTAACCAATAATGTTTTACAAAGATTTAAACTCTAAAACTTTAAAACATTAAACAAGGATATCAAAGCCATTCTCCAATATGTTTGATTCCCATAGCTGCAGTGTGCGAGTTGTGCTTCGCCTGCGGCAGAGGTTTAGTCAATGGATCTGATACGTTGTCATCGGTTCCAATTTTGCTTATTTCGACTTCCTTTCTTTCAACGAACTCACGTTAGAAGGTGAAATCTACGAAGTACATGCTTGACTCTCTGGTGGTGTCTAGGCTCCTTTGCCTGTGCAATAGCTCCGTTATTATCACAATACAGGGCTATTGGTCCTTTAATTGAGGGGACTACACCAAGTTCACCTATGAACTTCCTTAGCCATATAGCTTCCTTTGCTGCTTCATGTGCAGCAATGTACTCCGCTTCAGTTGTAGAATCCGCAATGGTGCTTTGCTTAGCACTTTTCCAGCTTACTGCACCTCCGTTGAGGCAGAAGACAAACCCAGACTGTGATCTGAAATCATCTTTGTCGGTTTGGAAACTTGCGTCCGTATAACCTTTAACAGTTAATTCATCATCTCCACCATAGACCAGGAAGTCATCTTTGTGCCTTTTCAGGTACTTCAGAATATTCTTGGCAGCAGTCCAATGCGCCTCTCCTGGGTCTGACTGGTATCTGCTCGTAGCACTGAGTGCGTACGCAACATCCGGGCGTGTACATATCATAGCATTCATTATTGAACCAATCAATGATGCATATGGAATCCCATTCATTCGTCTACGCTCATCAAGTGTTTTTGGGCACTGAGTCTTGCTTAGAGTTATTCCATGAGACATGGGTAGGTAGCCTCGCTTGGAGTCTGCCATCTTGAACCTATCAAGCACCTTATTGATATAAGTGCTTTGACTAAGTCCAATCATCTTTTTAGATCTATCTCTGTAAATCTTGATGCCCAATATGTACTGTGCTTCTCCTAGATCTTTCATCGAAAAACATTTCCCAAGCCAAATCTTGACAGAGTTCAACATAGGAATGTCATTTCCGATAAGTAATATGTCGTCGACATATAATACTAGGAAAGCAATTTTGAAGGAAATAATGCCCTTGGTCCAAGTATGCATTCTATGTTAGTCTAATAAATGCGGTTTAGTATTAATTAACAAGTTAATAATTCAGTGAGATCAAGTGAGTTGAATGCCTAGCTAGAGGCCGCTTCAGTTCAAGTGGAATTAATGATATTAATCCACAGCTTACTCTTGACTGAACCCGTAGGGTCACACAAATAGTACGTAAACGGATCAAGTATTTAATGGCATTAAATACTCCATCTATGGATATTCGGAATCGACGGATCTTGGTTTCAGTGGGAGCTGAGATCGTCACAGGCAAGAAATGAATACTCCGGAAACGATGATATTGCCGGAATCGGAAATATGGATCGTATCGGAAATATAAATATTATCCAAGTCGTAGATGTTGCCGGAAACGGAAACATGGTACGTATCGGAAAATATTATCGGAAATGGAAATATTGCCGGAATCGGAAATATTGCCGGAAACGAAAATATTGTCAGAATCGGAAATATTATCGGAATCGGAAAATAATTCCGGAAACGGAAATATTAAATATTTGTTCGAAACGGAAATTAATTCCGGAATCGGAAATATTAAATATTGTTCGTATCGGAAATGAATTCCGGAACCGGGAATTTAATCGGAAGCGTATCGTACGAATAAGCATCGGACGAGGCCTGCCGGAAGAAGGCCCAGCACGAAGCCAGGCCATCGCCCAGCAAGCCAAGCGCGCCACACAAACAGCCAAGGCCACGCCAGGCCCAGCGCAAGGCCAGGCCCAGCAGGCCGTGGGAGCGCGCACAGCGCGCGCAGCAATGGGCTGCGAGCTTTGCTGCTGCTCGCGTGGGCTTGCGGCTCGCGTGGGCCGAGCGGCCGTGTGGGCTGTGCGCGGGCATGGCCTGCACGCTCGTGGGTCATGCTCGTGTAGAGTTTGTGTTCACATACGAAACCTAAATTGTATAGGATTTGTTTGATGATTAAATTCCTAATCCTAAAAGGATAAAATTAATTAGTTAGAGTCCTACTAGGATTCTAGTTTAACTAATTAGTATCCTAGTAGGATTCCAGTTCCTTTTCCATACCTCTATAAATAAGGGCCTAGGGTCATTATTTGCAGTAACGATTGAAGTATTCAAAGGGTAAGTTTTTGAAATAAAATTAACCATACACTTGCAAACACTAGCCGAAATTCCTAGTAACCTTAAGGGCGATTCTAGTTGGTCTAACTTGAGGCGGATCCGGACGTACTGTGGACTATCTACGGAGGGACGACATTTGGAGTCCTAAAGACTTGTTCTTGTTCGTTTCGGGCGCAGCTAGGGAAGGCACGCTACAACATGTATGCATCAATTCTATGCTAAATGATTATGTGAATATAATATGCTTTCCTGGCTTTATGGTTTTTCCGCATGATTTATGAATTGTCATATGTATCATAACCTAACAGTGGTATCACGAGCCTCTTATTATTTTCATAATCTAAATTGCATAAACATGGTTAAATATTACAAATTTGCAAGAATTAAAAAGGGGTGATTAATTTTCGTAATTGTTAATTAAATGCAAATTGCGTTTATTTAATTATACGTACGCAGTTTTTCGGCAGTTTCTTCGTTACTCATCCAAATCAAGTGATTTTTGTGTCAATTCCGCATGTAAATGGCATTCTAAAATTTTGACAATAGTAGTGTTTTTCGGCCGAACCCCGAATTCTCAAATTCGAAGCCTAACTATGACTTTTCGGAGGTTTTAGTTTTTCGAATGCAAAATTTCGTAAATTTAAGATGTTAAATTAAATATTTGCGATTCTTGTTGATAAATCTTGAATTTTTGATTGACCTACTGTATATGTTTAACAAGTTTGAATGCCTAGCCTTGTTAATTATGCAATCTAATTTGTAATTATGATTAATTTGTTGAAAATTGGAATAATTTAGAATTAATTTGATTTTCATAATTAGTTATAATTTAATTAGATACCTATGATTAAAAACCACCATAAAAATTGTAAATTTATGTTAAATTTTAAATTTTTATGACCTAGACTTGAATCCATGTTAATCGGAAATCAATTGAATAATAAATTTTCGATTTTTCGCCCTGAAATTATGAAATTAATATTATTTATTAATTTGTCATTAATTTTGAATATAAATTTTAAATTTTTTATGCGATTCGCTCATATAACTTGCACGCACAAAGCAATGGACGCTACGTGTTACCCTTAAGGGGTGTTGTATAGTGCGGGCATGTGACGACGAGCAAGGGAGCTCGTCGCCCATGCGGTACGAATGCAATGAGCAAGGCCATGGTGCACGAGCACAAGGCAACAACCCTGCCTTGTGTCGTGGGCTGTGTGCAATAGGCGAATGGGCGAGGGCGAGAGCAAGGCACGAGCAGTCGCGTGTGGGCAGCAAGTGAGCTGCGCCACAGCGCGCACTGCCTCGCGCAAGCGTGCGGAGCCTCGCCCGCAGTTAGCGCAAGCTCGCGTGCCACGAGTGCTGCGCCAAGCATCGATCGCTCGCGCGCAGCGAGCGCTATTGTGCGTGCGACGAGCGTTGCGTCCAGCGACGATGTGCGAGCGCTATTGTGCGTGCGACGAGCGCTGCGCCCAGCGATGGCGTGCGAGTGCGTGTTACGACGTGCGACGAGTGCTGCGCCCAGCGATGGGCTGCGGCAGCATGCTCGTGCGTCAAGCGCTGGCGCGCGCAGCGAGCACCATGCGTGATGCCTTGCGATGTTGAGCAGCAGCAATGCGACACAGCGCATAGGCTGCGCGCACATGGCCAGCGATGGCTGTGTGTGTGTGGCCTATGGGCGTGCGATGCGTGAGGTTGTTGCGTTGCGATTAGATCGTTTTGAAATTTTAATTTGAAATTTTCAGTTTACGTAATTTTAATTAATTTTAAAATTAATAATTTAAATTTTTTTCTTGGATTTTAATTTTGAATATTGTAATTATAATAAATTTTATTTATTCTAATTATTTTACTAAAATTAAAATCATGAATTAATTTAAATACGACTGAAATTAAATTAAACTTTATGGATTCAATTATAAATTTATATGAGCTTTAAATTTCAATTAAATTTGTATGTTTCCGGTTAGACTAGAAATACATTTTTATGTTTAAAATTAGTAAAGCATATGAATTTATTGGTTTAAGTGGGATCCCTTTTTAGTCATAAACTCTTGATTAGGTCTACAAATCCTTAAGGTTAAAACAACTTGATTAGAATTAATAAGGACTGAATAATTTGTAGATTATTGGTGCCCTTGATTAATTGATGCAAATGTTTATGTGATGCATAATGTGTTTTACTAACCAGCTATGTGGGCCATTCATGATAATGAATGGGTGAATGGTATATATTGTATATGTACTGTTTTGCAGGTTATGAAGTGACTAGTATGGCCCAAATAGGATAGAAAATATGGTCTGCGTACCATTAATTTGAATGTAATTGGTCTAAAGTACCAAAGTTGTTTTTCAATTCAAATATGGTCTGCGTACCATCAAATAGTTGTAATTAGTTTTAATTATAGCTTATTCTATTTGAAGAAAATGGTGCCTCCCACGGAGATTTTCAAGACGGACTTTGAAGTTAAAGCTTCAAGATGAAGTCGGACCATACTAGATCACATTTATCTTATGCATGTTTTAAGTTATTTATTGCTTTTAAATATGTCTTAAAATGCATGAGATCAAAAGCTTGATTATGTTGCATGATTAAGGATTTTAGTTCACTTAAAATCTAACCAACATAGTAAGAGCCTTAAGTTCCAAACTTAAAAATTGAGTTATAAGGTGCCATGCCAAAATATACACTTGCTTGGATATCCTTTACATCAATCTAGTAATAGTTTTCGCTCAGCGAGGTGTTACTTATTGGTCCTAAAGGGGCAAGGTACACAAATAATTGTGAGTACATGTTAGTTTTGGTGAAACTCAACGATATAAGTAAGGAGTCCTTTTATGTCGTGGCAAAATCGATAGGTTTACCTAATAAGTTATTAGACGTACCTATCAACCAAGAATAGTTTCTAGACTATTAGCAAAAGGTTTTTGCTTACCTAAGATGTTTTAGGATTAAGTCGACAAACTGTGCTTAGTTATTCAATGATTTTAGGATCTTGGAATCATTTTATTCACACCTGCCGGAACACATAACTTGAATAAAATGCTTAATAAACATTGAATTATGCATGTATGCTAGAATTTAAGTTTATTAAGAGAAACTGTGAATGGTTATTTATTTGTTTATTCTTTTCAATTGTAGTTTTTAATATGGCAAACAACAATTCATTCAACATTCTATCAATTCTCGAAAAGGAGAAGTTGAACGGGAAAAACTTCCTTGACTGGCAAAGGAACTTGCAAATAGTTCTTATGCAGGAAGAAAAGGAGTATGTCCTAGAAGAGGCGATGCCCGAAGCCGCAGGCGACGGGGTCACTCATGCAGCCCTCAATCGTTGGATTGATGCCAACAAGGATGTGAAATGTCTAATGCTCGCCACCATGAGTGCGGATCTGCAGAAAACGTTCATCAACTCAGATGCTTTCACAATCATCAGTGAGTTGAAGAACATGTTCCAAGATCTGGCTCGAGTTGAAAGATTCGAGACTCATAGGCAAATTCTTGAGACCAAGCTTAAGAAAGGCGAGCCCGTAAGTCCACATGTTCTCAAAATGATTGGACTCATTGAGAATATGAGTCGGCTGGATCAGCAATTTTCTCAGGAAATGGCTATAGACACCATCCTCCATTCTCTTCATAGCGGGTATGATCAGTTCAAACTGAACAATAGTATGAATAGTCTGGACAAAACGCTCACTGAGCTTCACGGTATGCTGAAGACCGCTGAAAAGACGCTCAAAAGTGATAAGCAGGATGTGCTTATGGTGCGTGGGGGCAAGTTCAAGAAATCTGGAAAGAAGAGGAATGCTAAGAAAGGTGGCAACAAGGCCAGCCCAACTAAGCAAACTGGCGCCAAATCTGTAAAGAGGAAGGTCAGTCAACCCACTTCTGAATCCGAATGCTTCTACTGCAAGAAGAAGGGGCATTGGATGAGAGATTGCTTGAAGCTAAAGGAAGATCAGAAGAACGGAACAGTCGTTCCATCTTCAGGTATTTTCGTTATAGACTGTATACTTGCTAATTCAACTTCTTGGGTATTAGATACAGGTTGTGGCTCACACTTATGTTCCAATCCACAGGGTCTAAGAAGAAGTAGAAAGTTAAGCAAGGGTGAAGTCGACCTACGAGTGGGAAATGGAGCACGGATTGCTGCATTAGCTGTAGGAACTTACTATTTGTCGTTGCCCTCTGGGCTAGTTTTGGAACTAGAAGAATGTTTCCATGTTCCAAGTCTTACTAAAAACATCATTTCAGTTTCTTGCTTAGATGCTAAGGGATTTTCTTTTTTAATAAAAGACAATAGTTGTTCGTTTTATTTTAAAGAGATGTTTTATGGATCTGCTAGATTAGTCAATGGACTTTATTTATTAGATCACGACAAACAAGTATATAACAGAAATACCAAAAAGGCCAAAAAGGATGATTCAGATCTCACCTATCTGTGGCATTGTCGATTAGGCCATATAAACTTTAAACGCTTAGAAAGACTTCAAAAGGAAGGAATTCTAGAACCATTTGACTTAGAGGATTATGGTAAATGCGAATCATGTTTACTTGGCAAAATGACAAAGCAACCTTTCTCTAAAGTTGGAGAAAGAGCAAATGAACTATTGGGTTTAATCCATACAGATGTATGTGGACCAATGAGTACAAATGCTAGAGGTGGTTTCAGCTACTTTATCACTTTCACTGATGACTTCAGTAGATATGGTTATGTCTACCTAATGAAGCATAAGTCTGAATCCTTTGACAAATTCAAGGAATTTCAGAGTGAAGTAGAGAATCAATTAGGCAAGAAGATTAAGGCACTGCGGTCTGACAGAGGCGGTGAATATCTGAGCTATGAATTTGATGACCATCTGAAAGAATGTGGAATTCTATCAGAATTGACTCCTCCTGGAACACCACAATGGAACGGTGTGTCGGAACGGAGGAACAGAACCTTGCTAGACATGGTCAGGTCAATGATGGGTCAGGCCAAACTTCCATTAGAATTTTGGGGACATGCACTAAATACAGCTGCACTCACGATAAATAGAGCTCCGTCTAAAGCTGTCGAAAAGACTCCATATGAATTATGGTTTGGAAAGCCTCCAAATGTGTCTTTTCTGAAGATTTGGGGATGTGAAGTATACGTCAAACGATTAATTTCAGACAAACTTCATCCAAAATCTGACAAATGTATCCTTGTGGGCTATCCAAAGGAAACAAAGGGGTATTACTTCTACAATACATCTGAGAACAAGGTGTTTGTTGCTCGAGATGGTGTCTTTTTGGAGAAAGATCACATTTCCAAAATTACAAGTGGGAGAAAAGTAGACCTCGAAGAAATTTGAGTCGAACAACAAACTCTAGAGAATGCTCAAGATGACATTCAGGATGAAACTCAGAGATCTTTAGAAGAATCTGGTGAGAATCATGGTCAATCTAGAAATGTTACCCCGCGTAGATCGCAAAGATATAGATCTCAATTGGAAAGGTACTTAGGTATTTTGACGAACGAGAGCTATGACGTTCTATTACTTGAAAGTGATGAACCTGCGACTTACAAACAAGCTATGACGAGCCCTAGCTCCAAGCAATGGCAAGAAGCCATGCAATCTGAATTAGACTCCATGTCTGAAAACCAAGTATGGGATTTAATCGATTTGCCAGATGGCTACCAAGCCATTGGAAGCAAATGGGTTTTCAAACTGAAAAAGGACAAGGATGGGAAACTTGAAGTTTTCAAAGCTAGATTGGTTGCAAAAGGTTACAGGCAAGTCCACGTTGTGGACTACGATGAAACCTTTTCACCAGTTGCAATGCTAAAGTCTATTCGGATAATGTTAGCAATCGCTGCATATTACGATTACGAAATATGGAAGATGGATGTCAAAACTGCTTTCTTAAACGGCGTTTTAACAGAAACTGTGTTTATGACACAGCCTGAAGGTTTTGAGGATCCAAAGAATGCTATAAAGGTATGCAAGCTAAAGAATTCAATCTACGGATTGAAGCAGGCATCCAGGAGCTGGAATATACGTTTTGATGAAGCAGTTAGTGACTCTGGTTTCATCAAGAACGCAGACAAATCTTGTGTATACAAGAAGGTCAGTGGGAGCAAAATTGCTTTCCTAGTATTATATGTCGACGACATATTACTTATCGGAAATGACATTCCTATGTTGAACTCTGTCAAGATTTGGCTTGGGAAATGTTTTTCGATGAAAGATCTAGGAGAAGCACAGTACATATTGGGCATCAAGATTTACAGAGATAGATCTAAAAAGATGATTGGACTTAGTCAAAGCACTTATATCAATAAGGTGCTTGATAGGTTCAAGATGGCGGACTCCAAGCGAGGCTACCTACCCATGTCTCATGGAATGATTCTAAGCAAGAATCAGTGCCCAAAAACACTTGATGAGCGTAGACGAATGAATGGGATTCCATATGCATCATTGATTGGTTCAATAATGTATGCTATGATATGTACACGCCCGGATGTTGCGTACGCACTCAGTGCTACGAGCAGATACCAGTCAGACCCAGGAGAGGCGCATTGGACTGCTGCCAAGAATATTCTGAAGTACCTGAAAAGGCACAAAGATGACTTCCTGGTCTATGGTGGAGATGATGAATTAATTGTTAAAGGCTATACGGACGCAAGTTTCCAAAACGACAAAGATGATTTCAGATCACAGTCTGGGTTTGTCTTCTGCCTCAACGGAGGAGCAGTAAGCTGGAAAAGTGCTAAGCAAAGCACCATTGCGGATTCTACAACTGAAGCGGAGTACATTGCTGCACATGAAGCAGCAAAGGAAGCTATATGGCTAAGGAAGTTCATAGGTGAACTTGGTGTAGTCCCCTCCATTAAAGGACCAATAGCACTGTATTGTGACAATAACGGAGCTATTGCACAGGCAAAGGAGCCTAGACACCACCAGAGAGTCAAGCATGTACTTCGTAGATTTCACCTTCTACGAGAGTTCGTTGAAAGAAAAGAAGTCGAGATAAGCAAAATTGGAACTGATGACAACATATCAGATCCATTGACTAAACCTCTGCCGCAGGCGAAGCACAACTCGCACACTGCAGCTATGGGAATCAAGTATATTGGAGAATGGCTTTGATGTCTCTGTTTAATGTTTTAAAGTTTTAGAGTTTAAATCTTTGTAAAACATTATTGGCTAATCATTCACAATAAATGAATAGAATTCATTTTTCCATTTAATTTGTGGTTTATTAAATGATGAGTCCCTTCAAATTGACGAAATATTCAAGATAGACTGTCAGGACCATTCTTGTGACTAAGAAATGTCTATCAAGTGAACTTGAATGTCAAAAGTTAAAAATGGTCCTTGGTCGGAGTTTTCTATAAAATTGGACGCATAGAAAACGTTAGACGACTAGAATGCAAGATGACTAGTAGTTCTGTTTCTTGAACTATGTGGACATGGCAATGTCATAATCATTTGCATAGATACTTACTTTGGGAAGACTAGTATCGGACAAGACCTATGAAACTTTACTGTAAGAGATGAAAATCTGTCATAAGTAAATTTCATTAAAATTATTAGACACTAAATCCTCAATACCTGAGTGATTTGAGATTACTTGTTTGAGAACTGGTTGCTTTGACGTTGACCAACCGTCGCACCGTAAAAGGAGGCTATAAAGGCAACGCTCAGGTAATCACCTATCAAACGAAGTCTAATCTCAAGATTGCAAGATTGGGATTGTCCTCCCATAAATCGGGATGAGATGTTTAAAAGTTGTACAAGGCCACTCGGAGAGCTAGAAACTGTGAAATGCATGGCCGTGCTCGGATGAATCATAGGCTATGATTATCTGTTTATTTGATCAGTTGAACTCTGAAACCGAGGAACACCTCTGGACATAATAAGGATGACAACTCTTACCTTATGTTCAAGAGCAAGCATCGAGCGACAAAGGAATTAGGAAATGCACACTTGTCCCTAAGGACAAGTGGGAGACTGAAGGAAATAATGCCCTTGGTCCAAGTATGCATTCTATGTTAAGTCTAATAAATGCGGTTCAGTATTAATTAACAAGTTAATAATTCAGTGAGATCAAGTGAGTTGAATGCCTAGCTAGAGGCCGCTTCAGTTCAAGTGGAATTAATGATATTAATCCACAGCTTACTCTTGACTGAACCCGTAGGGTCACACAAATAGTACGTAAACGGATCAAGTATTTAATGGCATTAAATACTCCATCTATGGATATTCGGAATCGACGGATCTTGGTTTCAGTGGGAGCTGAGATCGTCACAGGCAAGAAATGAATACTCCGGAAACGATGATATTGCCGGAATCGGAAATATGGATCGTATCGGAAATATAAATATTATCCAAGTCGTAGATGTTGCCGGAAACGGAAACATGGTACGTATCGGAAAATATTATCGGAAATGGAAATATTGCCGGAATCGGAAATATTGCCGGAAACGGAAATATTGTCAGAATCGGAAATATTATCGGAATCGGAAAATAATTCCGGAAACGGAAATATTAAATATTTGTTCCAAACGGAAATTGATTCCGGAATCGGAAATGTTAAATATTGTTCGTATCGGAAATGAATTCCGGAACCGGGAATTTAATCGGAAGCGTATCGTACGAATAAGCATCGGACGAGGCCTGCCGGACGAGGGCCCAGCACAAAGCCAGGCCATCGCCCAGCAAGCCACACGCATCCAACAACACGCCAATGCCTCGACCAGGCCCAGCGCAAGGCCAGTCCCAGCCAAGGCTGGCGCGCGCGCACAAATGGGCTGCGGGCAGTGGGCTTGTGCGCCGTGCACACAGCGTTGGCCGCAAGGCTTTCCCATGGGCGTGCGATGCTCGTGCGGTGCGTGTGTACGTGCTATACGAATCCTAAAGCTATCAGAATTCGTGCATAGATTAAATCCTAATCCTAAAAGATTAAATTAATTATTTAGAGTTCTAATAGGATTCTAATTAATTAATTAGTATTCTAACAGGATTCGAAATCCTTTCCAAGGCTCTATAAATATATGCCTAGGTTCATAAATTTATACAAAAGAGTTTTCAAGTATTCAAAGTGAGTTTTTGAGAGAAAAATTCAGTCACATACCTTGCCTAAAAGTGCCGAAATTATTAGTACCTTAAGGGCGATTCTAGTTGGTCAATCTTAAGGCGGATCCGGACGTGCTATGGACTATCTACGGAGGGACGACACTTGGAGTCCTAAAGACTTGTTCTTGTTCGGTTCGGGCGCAGCTAGGGAAGGCACGCAACAAAGAGTATGCATCTAAACTATGCTATATGATTATGTGTAAATAATATGTATTCCTGGCTAAATGGTTTTTCCGCATGATTTATGAATTGTCATATGTATCATAACCTAACAAATTTTGCTCCCACTGACCTTCTTGTATACACAAGATTCGTCTGCGTTCTTGATGAAACCAAAGTCACTGACTGCTTCATCAAAACGTATATTCCAGCTCCTGGATGCCTGCTTCAATCCGTAGATTGACTTCTTTAGCTTGCATACCTTTTTAGCATTCTTTGGATCCTCAAAACCTTCAGGGTGTGTCATAAACACAGTTTCTGTTAAAACGCCGTTTAAGAAAGCAGTTTTGACATCTATCTGCCATATTTCGTAATCGTAATATGCAGCAATTGCTAACATTATCCGAATAGACTTTAGCATTGCAACTGGTGAAAAGGTTTCATCGTAATCCACACCGTGTACTTGCCTGTAACCTTTTGCAACCAATCTAGCTTTGAAAACTTCAAGTTTTCCATCCTTGTCCTTTTTCAGTTTGAAAACCCATTTGCTTCCAATGGCTTGGTAGCCACCTGGCAAATCGACCAAATCCCATACTTGGTTTTCAGACATGGAGTCTAATTCAGATTGCATGGCTTCTTGCCGTTGCTTGGAGCTAGGGCTCGTCATAGCTTATTTGTAAGTCGCAGGTTCATCACTTTCAAGTAATAGAACGTCATAGCTATCGTTCGTCAAAATACCTAAGTACCTTTCCGGTTGAGATCTATATCTTTGCGATCTACGCGGGGTAACATTTCTAGATTGACCATGATTCTCACCAGATTCTTCTAAAGATCTCTGAGTTTCATCCTGAATGTCATCTTGAGCATTCTCTAGAGTTTGTTGTTTGACTCGAATTTCTTCGAGGTCTACTTTTCTCCCACTTGTCATTTTGGAAATGTGATCTTTCTCCAAAAAGACACCATCTCGAGCAACAAACACCTTGTTCTCAGATGTATTGTAGAAGTAATACCCCTTTGTTTCCTTTGGATAGCCCACAAGGATACATTTGTCAGATTTTGGATGAAGTTTGTCTGAAATTAATCGTTTGACGTATACTTCACATCCCCAAATCTTAAGAAAAGACACTTTTGGAGGCTTTCCAAACCATAACTCATATGGAGTCTTTTCAACAGCTTTAGACGGAGCTCTATTTATAGTGAGTGCAGCTGTATTAAGTGCATGTCCCCAAAATTCTAATGGAAGTTCGGCCTTACCCATCATTGACCTGACCATGTCTAGCAAGGTTCTGTTCCTCCGTTCCGACACACCGTTCCATTGTGGTGTTCCAGGAGGAGTCAATTCTGATAGAATTCCACATTCTTTCAGATGGTCATCAAATTCATAGCTCAGATATTCACCGCCTCTATCAGACCGCAGTGCTTTAATCTTTTTGCCTAATTGATTCTCTACTTCACTCTGAAATTCTTTGAATTTTTCAAGGATTCAGACTTATGCTTCATTAGGTAGACATAACCATATCTACTGAAGTCATCAGTGAAAGTGATAAAGTAGCTGAAACCACCTCTAGCATTTGTACTCATTGGTCCACATACATCTGTATGGATTAAACCCAATAGTTCATTTGCTCTTTCTCCAACTTTAGAGAAAGGTTTCTTTGTCATTTTGCCAAGTAAACATGATTCGCATTTACCATAATCCTCTAAGTCAAATGGTTCTAGAATTCCTTCCTTTTGAAGTCTTTCTAAGCGTTTCAAGTTTATATGGCCTAATCGACAATGCCACAGATAGGTGAGATCTGAATCATCCTTTTTGGCCTTTTTGGTATTTATGTTATAAACTTGTTTGTCGTGATCTAATAAATAAAGTCCATTGACTAATCTAGCAGATCCATAAAACATCTCTTTAAAATAAAACGAACAACTATTGTCTTTTATTAAAAAGGAAAATCCCTTAGCATCTAAGAAAGAAACTGAAATGATGTTTTTAGTAAGACTTGGAACATGGAAACATTCTTCCAGTTCCAAAACTAGCCCGGAGGGCAACGACAAATAATAAGTTCCTACAGCTAATGCAGCAATCCGTGCTCCATTTCCCACTCATAGGTCGACTTCACCCTTGCTTAACTTTCTACTTCTTCTTAGTCCCTGTGGATTGGAACATAAGTGTGAGCCACAACCTGTATCTAATACCCAAGAAGTTTAATTAGCAAGTATACAGTCTATAACGAAAATACCTGAAGATGGAACGACTGTTCCGTTCTTCTGATCTTCCTTTAGCTTTGGACATTCTCTTTTGTAATGGCCTATTCCATCACAATAAAGACAGCTTGATGTAGACTTGTCCTGCTTTGATTTAGCATTGCCCTTGGACTTTCCACTTTTCTTGAACGGTCTCCTTCTAGCCTTGAGTAAATCTTTGGCTTCACAGTCCAGTATTATTTCAGCAGTATTCTGACAAGGTGAACAAATTCTGCAACTGTTTCTTCTCTTGGTTCACTTAGGTATAGTTGCTTGAAGCGACCAAACCCACTGTGTAGTGAATTGAGCAAGATAGAGACTGCCATCCTTTCGCTTATTGGTGTTCCTAGTAGACTTAGGCGATCAAAGTATGAACGCATAAGATCCACATGGAACCTCAGTGGGACGCCTACCCTCTATTTAGTGCGAAGGAGCTGAACATGTGTTTCTTGGACTTCCATCCTATAACACCTGTTGGGAGAACTAACCTTTAGACCAGACATTGATTCAATCAACTCATGGACGTTCAGGTCCCTGTCCTCCGTGCTTCCACGACAGATATCCCTCAGATTCTTGATGAGCGTAAAAGGTTCATAGGCTACAAACCTTCTAGCCCAATCATCAGGGATATTGTTCAGCATGAGACTCATAACCTTTTTGAGATCCGCATCCCAGGAGAAAAATCTCTCAGGGGTCATGTCTCTGGCATAGTAGCTTGGCATGGGATGTGATAGTACATACTCAAGTCCATTGAGTCTGACTATTTCAACTAGCTTAGCTTCCCATTCAAGAAAATTTGCCAGGTTCAGCTTGACCATAAGCTCAGAATGTTAGGTTATAATACATATGACATTACATAGATCATGCGGAAACAACCATTAACCCAGGACAACATATTATTTACACATAATCATATAGCATAATTTAGATGCATACTCTTTGTTGCGTGCCCTCCCTAGCTGCGCCCGAACCGAACAAGAACAAGTCTTTAGGACTCCAAGTTTCGTCCCTCCGTAGATAGTCCACAGCACGTCCGGATCCGCCTTAAGATTGACCAACTAGAATCGCCCTTAAGGTACTAGAAAATTTCGGCACTTTATGAGCAAGATGTGTGGTTTAATTTTCTCTCAAAAAACTCACTTTTGAATACTTTTAAACTTATGTATAAATTATGACCCCTAGGCCTTTATTTATAGAGTTATGGAAAAGGAATCGTAATCCTAGTAGGATACGAATTAATTGAAATTAGAATCCTACATGAATTCTATTTAATTAATTTATCCAATTAGGAATAGAAATTTAATCATACACTGACTCTTGTAGATTCAGGAATCACGCATGAGCACAAACTCACACACACACGGCAGCCACAAGGGCTGCCCATGCGCGTGCGAGCAGCAGCCCACGCAGCACGGCCCACGCATCCGTGGCCCTTGGCGCGCGCTGGGCCTGCCTTGCGGTAGGCCTGGGCGCTGCCTTGGCTGGGCTTGTGGCGCGCATGCTTGCTGGGCGATGGCCCCGGCTTCGTGCTGGGCCTTCGTCCGGCAAGCCTCGTCCGATGCTAATTCGTACGATACGCTTCCGATTAAATTTCCAGTTCCGGAATTTATTTCCGATACGAACAATATTTAATATTTCCGATTCCGGAATTAATTTCCGTTTCGAACAAATATTTAATATTTCCGTTTCCGGAATTATTTTCCGATTCCGGTAATATTTCCGATTCTGACAATATTTCCGTTTCCGGCAATATTTCCGATTCTGGTAATATTTCCATTTCCAATAATATTTTCCGATACGTACCATGTTTCCGTTTCCGGCAACATCTACGACTTGGATAATATTCATGTTTCCGATACGATCCATATTTCCGTTTCCGGCAATATCATCGTTTCCGGAGTATTCATTTCTTGCCTGTGACGATCTTAGCTCCCACTGAAACCAAGATCCGTCGGTTCCGAATATTCATAGATGGAGTATTTAATGCCATTAAATTTTTGATCCGTTTACGTACTATTTGTGTGACCCTACGGGTTCAGTCAAGAGTAAGCTGTGGATTAATATCATTAATTCCACTTGAACTGAAGCGGCCTCTAGCTAGGCATTCAGCTCACTTGATCTCACTGAATTATTAACTTGTTAATTAATACTGAACCGCATTTATTAGACTTAACATAGAATGCATACTTGGACCAAGGGCATTATTTCCTTCAGTCTCCCACTTGTCCTTAGGGACAAGTGTGCATTTCCTAATTCCTTTGTCGCTCGATGCTTGCTCTTGAACATAAGGTAAGAGTTGTCATCCTTATTATGTCCAGAGGTGTTCCTCGGTTTCAGAGTTCAACTGATCAAATAAACAGATAATCATAGCCTATGATTCATCCGAGCACGGCCATGCATTTCACAGTTTCTAGCTCTCCGAGTGGCCTTGTACAACTTTTAAGCATCTCTTCCCGATTTATGGGAGGACAATCCCAATCTTGCGATCTTGAGATTAGACTTCGTTTGATAGGTGATTACCTGAGCGTTGCCTTTATAGCCTCCTTTTACGGTGCGACGGTTGGTCAACGTCAAAGCAACCAGTTCTCAAACAAGTAATCTCAAATCACTCAGGTATTGAGGATTTAGTGTCTAATAATTTAATGAAATTTACTTATGACAGACTTTCATCTCTTACAGTAAAGTTTCATAGGTCTTGTCCGATACTAGTCTTCCCAAAGTAAGTATCTATGCAAATGATTATGACATTGCCATGTCCACATAGTTCAAGAAACAGAACTACTAGTCATCTTGCATTCTAATCGTCTAACGTTTTCTATGCGTCCAATTTTATAGAAAACTCCGATTAGGGACCATTTTCAACCTTTGACATTCAAGTTCACTTGATAGACATTTCTTAGTCACAGGACTGGTCCTGACAGTCTATCTTGAATATATCGTCAAGTTGAAGGGACTCATCATTTAATAAACCACAAATTAAATGGAAAAAATGAATTCCTTTCATTTATTGTGAATGATTAACCAATAATGTTTTACAAAGATTTAAACTCTAAAACTTTAAAACATTAAACAGAGACATCAAAGCCATTCTCCAATATGCTTGATTCCCATAGCTGCAGTGTGCGAGTTGTGCTTCGCTTGCGGCAGAGGTTTAGTTAATGGATCTGATATGTTGTCATCAGTTCCAATTTTGCTTATCTCGACTTCTTTTCTTTCAACGAACTCTCGTAGAAGGTGAAATCTACGAAGTACATGCTTGACTCTCTGGTGGTGTCTAGGCTCTTTTGCCTGTGCAATAGCTCCGTTATTATCACAATACAGGGCTATTGGTCCTTTAATGGAGGGGACTACACCAAGTTCTCCTATGAACTTCCTTAGCCATATAGCTTCCTTTGCTGCTTCATGTGCAGCAATGTACTCCGCTTCAGTTGTAGAATCCGCAATGGTGCTTTGCTTAGCACTTTTCCAGCTTACTGCTCCTCCGTTGAGGCAGAAGACAAACCCAGACTGTGATCTGAAATCATCTTTGTCGGTTTGGAAACTTGCGTCCATATAGCCTTTAACAATTAATTCATCATCTCCACCATAGACCAGGAAGTCATCTTTGTGCCTTTTCAGGTACTTCAGAATGTTCTTGGCAGCAGTCCAATGCGCCTCTCCTGGGTCTGACTGGTATCTGCTCGTAGCACTGAGTGCGTACGCAACATCCGGGCGTGTACATATCATAGCATACATTATTGAACCAATCAATGATGCATATGGAATCCCATTCATTCGTCTACGCTCATCAAGTGTTTTTGGGCACTGAGTCTTGCTTAGAGTCATTCCATGAGACATGGGTAGGTAGCCTCGCTTGGAGTCCGCCATCTTGAACCTATCAAGCACCTTATTGATATAAGTGCTTTGACTAAGTCCAATCATCTTTTTAGATCTATCTCTGTAAATCTTGATGCCCAATATGTACTGTGCTTCTCCTAGATCCTTCATCGAAAAACATTTCCCAAGCCAAATCTTGACAGAGTTCAACATAGGAATGTCATTTCCGATAAGCAATATGTCGTCGACATATAATACTAGGAAAGCAATTTTGCTCCCACTGACCTTCTTGTATACACAAGATTCGTCCGCGTTCTTGATGAAACCAAAGTCACTGAATGCTTCATCAAAATGTATATTCCAGCTCCTGGATGCCTGCTTCAATCCGTAGATTGACTTCTTTAGCTTGCATACCTTTTTAGCATTCTTTGGATCCTCAAAACCTTCAGGCTGTGTCATAAACACAGTTTCTGTTAAAACGCCGTTTAAGAAAGCAGTTTTGACATCCATCTGCCATATTTCGTAATCGTAATATGCAGCGATTGCTAACATTATTCGAATAGACTTTAGCATTGCAACTGGTGAAAAGGTTTCATCGTAATCCACACCGTGGACTTGCCTGTAACCTTTTGCAACCAATCTAGCTTTGAAAACTTCAAGTTTCCCATCCTTGTCCTTTTTCAGTTTGAAAACCCATTTGCTTCCAATGGCTTGGTAGCCATCTGGCAAATCGACCAAATCCCATACTTGGTTTTCAGACATGGAGTCTAATTCAGATTGCATGGCTTCTTGCCACTGCTTGGAGCTAGGGCTCGTCATAGCTTGCTTGTAAGTCGCAGGTTCATCACTTTCAAGTAATAGAACGTCATAGCTCTCGTTCGTCAAAATACCTAAGTACCTTTCCGGTTGAGATCTATATCTTTGCGATCTACGCGGGGTAACATTTCTAGATTGACCATGATTCTCACCAGATTCTTCTAAAGATCTCTGAGTTTCATCCTGAATGTCATCTTGAGCATTCTCTAGAGTTTGTTGTTCGACTCGAATTTCTTCGAGGTCTACTTTTCTCCCACTTGTCATTTTGGAAATGTGATCCTTCTCCAAAAAGACACCATCTCGAGCAACAAACACTTTGTTCTCAGATGTATTGTAGAAGTAATACCCCTTTGTTTCCTTTGGATAGCCCACAAGGATACATTTGTCAGATTTTGGATGAAGTTTGTCTGAAATTAATCGTTTGACGTAAACTTCACATCCCCAAATCTTAAGAAAAGACACATTTGGAGGCTTTCCAAACCATAATTCGTATGGAGTCTTTTCGACAGCTTTAGACGGAGCTCTATTTATAGTGAGTGCAGTTGTATTTAGTGCATGTCCCCAAAATTCTAATGGAAGTTCGGCCTGACCCATCATTGACCTGACCATGTCTAGCAAGGTTCTGTTCCTCCGTTCTGACACACCGTTCCATTGTGGTGTTCCAGGAGGAGTCAATTCTGATAGAATTCCACATTCTTTCAGATGGTCATCAAATTCATAGCTCAGATATTCACCGCCTCTATCAGACCGCAGTGCCTTAATCTTCTTGCCTAATTGATTCTCTACTTCACTCTGAAATTCCTTGAATTTGTCAAAGGATTCAGACTTATGCTTCATTAGGTAGACATAACCATACCTACTGAAGTCATCAGTGAAAGTGATAAAGTAGCTGAAACCACCTCTAGCATTTGTACTCATTGGTCCACATACATCTGTATGGATTAAACCCAATAGTTCATTTGCTCTTTCTCCAACTTTGGAGAAAGGTTGCTTTGTCATTTTGCCAAGTAAACATGATTCGCATTTACCATAATCCTCTAAGTCAAATGGTTCTAGAATTCCTTCCCTTTGAAGTCTTTCTAAGCGTTTCAAGTTTATATGGCCTAATCGACAATGCCACAGATAGGTGAGATCTGAATCATCCTTTTTGGCCTTTTTGGTATTTATGTTATATACTTGTTTGTCGTGATCTAATAAATAAAGTCCATTGACTAATCTAGCAGATCCATAAAACATCTCTTTAAAATAAAACGAACAACTATTGTCTTTTATTATAAAGGAAAATCCCTTAGCATCTAAGCAAGAAACTGAAATGATGTTTTTAGTAAGACTTGGAACATGGAAACATTCTTCCAGTTCCAAAACTAGCCCGGAGGGCAACGACAAATAGTAAGTTCCTACGGCTAATGCAGCAATCCGTGCTCCATTTCCCACTCGTAGGTCGACTTCACCCTTGCTTAACTTTCTACTTCTTCTTAGTCCCTGTGGATTGGAACATAAGTGTGAGCCACAACCTGTATCTAATACCCAAGAAGTTGAATTAGCAAGTATACAGTCTATAACGAAAATACCTGAAGATGGAACGACTGTTCCGTTCTTCTGATCTTCCTTTAGCTTCAAGCAATCTCTCTTCCAATGCCCCTTCTTCTTGCAGTAGAAGCATTCGGATTCAGAAGTGGGTTGACTGACCTTCCTCTTTGCATATTTGGCGCCAGTTTGCTTAGTTGGGCTGGCCTTGTTGCCACCTTTCTTAGCATTCCTCTTCTTTCCAGATTTCTTGAACTTGCCCCCACGCACCATAAGCACATCCTGCTTATCACTTTTGAGCGTTTTTTCAGCGGTCTTCAGCATACCGTGAAGCTCAGTGAGCGTTTTGTCCAGACTATTCATACTGTAGTTCAGTTTGAACTGATCATACCCGCTATGAAGAGAATGGAGGATGGTGTCTATAGCCATTTCCTGAGAAAATTGCTGATCCAGCCGACTCATATTCTCAATGAGTCCAATCATTTTGAGAACATGTGGACTTACGGGCTCGCCTTTCTTAAGCTTGGTCTCAAGAATTTGCCTATGAGTCTCGAATCTTTCGACTCGAGCCAGATCTTGGAACATGTTCTTCAACTCACTGATGATTGTGAAAGCATCTGAGTTGATGAACGTTTTCTGCAGATCCGCACTCATGGTGGCGAGCATTAGACATTTCACATCCTTGTTGGCATCAATCCAACGATTGAGGGCAGCCTGAGTGACCCCGTCGCCAGGAGCTTCGGGCATCGCCTCATCTAGGACATACTCCTTTTCTTCCTGCATAAGAACTATTTGCAAGTTCCTTTGCCAGTCAAGGAAGTTTTTCCCGTTCAACTTCTCCTTTTCGAGAATTGATCGAATGTTGAATGAATTGTTGTTTGCCATATTAAAAACTACAATTGAAAAGAATAAACAAATAAATAACCATTCACAGTTTCTCTTAATAAACTTAAATTCTAGCATACATGCATAATTCAATGTTTATTAAGCATTTTATTCAAGTTATGTGTTCCGGCAGGTGTGAATAAAATGATTCCAAGATCCTAAAATCATTGAAGAACTAAGCACAGTTTGTCGACTTAATCCTAGAACATCTTAGGTAAGCAAAAGCCTTTTGCTAATAGTCTAGAAACTATTCTTGGTTGATAGGTACGTCTAAGAACTTATTAGGTAAACCTATCGAATTTGCCACGACATAAAAGGACTCCTTACTTATATCGTTGAGTTTCACCAACACTAACATGTACTCACAATTATTTGTGTACCTTGCCCCTTTAGGACCAATAAGTAATACCTCGCTGAGCGAAAACTATTACTAGATTGATGTAAAGGATATCCAAGCAAGTGTATATTTTGGCATGGCACCTTTTAACTCAATTTTTAAGTTTGGAACTTAAGGCTCTTACTATGTTGGTTAGATTTTAAGTGAACTAAAATCCTTAATCATGCAACATAATCAAGCTTTTGATCTCATGCATTTTAAGACATATTTAAAGCAATAAATAACTTAAAACATGCATAAGATATTTGTGATCTAGTATGGCCCGACTTCATCTTGAAGCTTTGACTTCAAAGTCCGTCTTGAAAATCTCCGTGGGAGGCACCATTTTCTTCAAATAGGATAAGCTATAACTAATTACAACTATTTGATGGTTCGCAGACCATATTTGAATTGAAAAATAACTTTGGTACTTTAGACCAATTACATTCAAATTAATGGTACGCAGACCATATTTTCTATCCTATTTGGGCCATACTAGTCACTTCATAACCTGCAAAACAGTACATATACAATATATACCATTCACCCATTCATTATCATGAATGGCCCACATAGCTGGTTAGTAAAACACATTATGCATCACGTAAATATTTGTAGCAATTAATCAAGGGCACCAATAATCTACCAATTATTCAGTCCTTATTAATTCTAATCAAGTTGTTTTAACCTTAAGGATTTGTAGACCTAATCAAGAGTTTATGACTAAAAAGCGCTCCCACTTAAACCAATAAATTCATATGCTTTACCAATTTTAAACATAAAAATGTATTTCTAGTCCAACCGGAAACATACAAATTTAATTAAAATTTAAAGCTCATATCAATTTATAATTGAATCCAAAAATTTAATTTAATTTCAGTCGTATTTAAATTAATTCATGATTTTAATTTTAGTAAAATAATTAGAATAAATAACATTTATTATAATTATAATATTCAAAATTAAAATCCAAGAAAATAATTCAAATTATTAATTTTAAAATTAATTAAAATTACGTGAACTGAAATTTTCAAATTAAACATTCAAAACGATCTAATCGTAACGCAAACACCCTACGCGTTGCACGCCCATGGACCGTACGCACACAGCCATTGCTGGCCATGTGCGCGCAGCCCATGCGCTCGTCGCATAGCTGCTGCTTCCCTATCGCAAGCCTCCGCACACATCGTGCTCGCTGCGCGCGCCAGCGCTCATCGCACGCGAGCTATCGCTCGCAGTGCGCGCGCGCGACATCGCTCGCTGGGCGCGCGACATCGCTTGCTGGGCGCGCGAGCCATCGCTCGCTGGGCGCGCGACATCGCTCGCTGGGCGCGCGACATCGCTCGCTGGGCGCGCGACATCGCTCGCTGTGCGCGCGAGCCATCGCTCGCTGGCGCGAGCCATCGCTCGCTGGCGCGCGACATCGCTCGCTGGGCGCGCGACATCGCGCGCTGTGCGCGCGAGTGATGCTGGGCGCAGCGCTCGTGGCACGCGAGCTTGCGCTCGCTGCGCGCGAGGCTGCGCGCTCTTGTGCGAGGCAGCGCGCGCTGTGGCGCAGCTCGCTTGCTGCCCACACGCGACTGCCTTGGCTCGCCCTTCGCCCATGCCCATTCGTTCATTGCTCGTGGCACACGACACAAGGCAGGGCTGCTGCCTTGTGCTCGTGCACTACGCCCTTGCTCATTGCATTCGTGCCGCACGGGCGACGAGCTCCCTTGCTCGTCGTCGCATGCCCGCATTATACAACACCCCTTAAGGGTAACACGAAGCGTCCATTGCTTCGTGCGTGCAAGTTATATGAACGAATCGCATAAAAATTTAAAATTTATATTTAAAATTAATGACAAATTAATAAATATTATTAATTTCATAATTTTAGGGCGAAAAAATCGAAAATTTATTATCCAATTGATTTTCGATTGTTATGGATTCAAGTCTAGGTCATAAAAATTTAAAATTTATCGTAAATTTACAATTTTTATGGTGGTTTTTAATCATAGGTTTCTAATTAAATTACAATTAATTATGAAAATCAAATTAATTCTAAATTATTCTAATTTTCAACAAATTAATCATAATTACAACTTAGATTGCATAATTAACAAGACTAGGCATTCAAACTTGTTAAACATATGCAGTAGGTCAATCAAAAATTCAAGATTTATCAACAAGAATCGCAAATATTTAATTTAACATCTTAAATTTACGAAATTTTGCATTCGAAAAACTAAAACCTTCGAAAAGTCATAGTTAGTCTTCGAATTTGAGAATTCTGGGTTCGGCAGAAAAATACTATTTTTGTCAAAATTTTAGAATGCCTTTTACATGCGGAATTGACACAAAAATCACTCAATTCGGATGAGTAACGAAGAAACTGCCGAAAAACTGCGTACGTATAATTAAATAAACGCAATTTGCAATTAATTAACAATTACGAAAATTAATCACCCCTTTTAATTCTTGCAAATTTGTAATATTTAACCATGTTCATGCAATTTAGATTATGAAAATAATAAGGGGCTCTGATACCACTGTTAGGTTATGATACATATGACATTACATAGATCATGCGGAAACAACCATTAACCCAGGACAACATATTATTTACACATAATCATATAGCATAATTTAGATGCATACTCTTTGTTGCGTGCCCTCCCTAGCTGCGCCCGAACCGAACAAGAACAAGTCTTTAGGACTCCAAGTGTCGTCCCTCCGTAGATAGTCCACAGCACGTCCGGATCCGCCTTAAGATTGACCAACTAGAATCGCCCTTAAGGTACTAGAAAATTTTGGCACTTTATGAGCAAGATGTGTGGTTTAATTTTCTCTCAAAAAACTCACTTTTGAATACTTTTAAACTTATGTATAAATTATGACCCCTAGGCCTTTATTTATAGAGTTATGGAAAAGGAATCGTAATCCTAGTAGGATACGAATTAATTGAAATTAGAATCCTACATGAATTCTATTTAATTAATTTATCCAATTAGGAATAGAAATTTAATCATACACTGACTCTTGTAGATTCAGGAATCACGCATGAGCACAAACTCACACACACACGGCAGCCACAAGGGCTGCCCATGCGCGTGCGAGCAGCAGCCCACGCAGCACGGCCCACGCATCCGTGGCCCTTGGCGCGCGCTGGGCCTGCCTTGCGGTAGGCCTGGGCGCTGCCTTGGCTGGGCTTGTGGCGCGCATGCTTGCTGGGCGATGGCCCCGGCTTCGTGCTGGGCCTTCGTCCGGCAAGCCTCGTCCGATGCTAATTCGTACGATACGCTTCCGATTAAATTTCCAGTTCCGGAATTTATTTCCGATACGAACAATATTTAATATTTCCGATTCCGGAATTAATTTCCGTTTCGAACAAATATTTAATATTTCCGTTTCCGGAATTATTTTCCGATTCCGGTAATATTTCCGATTCTGACAATATTTCCGTTTCCGGCAATATTTCCGATTCTGGTAATATTTCCATTTCCAATAATATTTTCCGATACGTACCATGTTTCCGTTTCCGGCAACATCTACGACTTGGATAATATTCATGTTTCCGATACGATCCATATTTCCGTTTCCGGCAATATCATCGTTTCCGGAGTATTCATTTCTTGCCTGTGACGATCTTAGCTCCCACTGAAACCAAGATCCGTCGGTTCCGAATATTCATAGATGGAGTATTTAATGCCATTAAATACTTGATCCGTTTACGTACTATTTGTGTGACCCTACGGGTTCAGTCAAGAGTAAGCTGTGGATTAATATCATTAATTCCACTTGAACTGAAGCGGCCTCTAGCTAGGCATTCAGCTCACTTGATCTCACTGAATTATTAACTTGTTAATTAATACTGAACCGCATTTATTAGACTTAACATAGAATGCATACTTGGACCAAGGGCATTATTTCCTTCATAGAACCCATGATGATGTTTTGATTGTTGTTTGCCATAGTTAAAACTACAATTGAAAAGAATAAACAAATAAATAACCATTCACAGTTTCTCTTAATAAACTTAAATTCTAGCATACATGCATAATTCAATGTTCATTAAGAATTTTATTCAAGTTATGTGTTCCGGCAGGTGTGAATAAAATGATTCCAAGATCCTAAAATCATTGAAAAACTAAGCACAGTTTGTCGACTTAATCCTAAAACATCTTAGGTAAGCAAAAGCCTTTTGCTAATAGTCTAGAAACTATTCTTGGTTGATAGGTACGTCTAAGAACTTATTAGGTAAACCTATCGATTTTTCCACGACATAAAAGGACTCCTTACTTATATCGTTGAGTTTCACCAAAACTAACATGTACTCACAATTATTTGTGTACCTTGCGCCTTTAGGACCAATAATAACACCTCGCAAAGCGAAAACTATTACTAGATTGATGTAAAGGATATCCAAGCAAGTGTATATTTTGGCATGGCACCTTTTAACTCAATTTTAAGTTTGGAACTTAAGGCTCTTACTATGTTGGTTAGATTTTAAGTGAACTAAAATCCTTAATCATGCAACATAATCAAGCCGTAATCTCATGCATTTTAAGACATATTTAAAGCAATAAATAACTTAAAACATGCATAAGATAAATGTGATCTAGTATGGCCCGACTTCATCTTGAAGCTTCAACTTCAAAGTCCGTCTTGAAAATCTCCGTGGGAGGCACCATTTTCTTCAAATAGAATAAGCTATAATTAAAACTAATTACAACTATTTGATGGTACGCAGACCATATTTGAATTGAAAAACAACTTTGGTACTTTAAACCAATTACATTCAAATTAATGGTACGCAGACCATATTTTTCTATCCTATTTGGGCCATACTAGTCACTTCATATCCTGCAAAACAGTACATATACAATATATACCATTCACCCATTCATTATCATGAATGGCCCACATAGCTGGTTAGTAAAACACATTATGCATCACATAAACATTTGCAGCAATTAATCAAGGGCACCAATAATCTACAAATTATTCAGTCCTTATTAATTCTAATCAAGTTGTTTTAACCTTAAGGATTTGTAGACCTAATCAAGAGTTTATGACTAAAAATGCTCCCACTTAAACCAATAAATTCATATGCTTTACTAATTTTAAACATAAAAATGTATTTCTAGTCTAACCGGAAACATACAAATTTAATTAAAATTTAAAGCTCATATAAATTTATAATTGAATCCAAAAAGTTTAATTTAATTTCAGTCGTATTTAAATTAATTCATGATTTTAATTTTAGTAAAATAATTAGAATAAATAAAATTTATTATAATTACAATATTCAAAATTAAAATCCAAGAAAATAATTTAAATTATTAATTTTAAAATTAATTAAAATTACGTAAACTGAAAATTTCAAATTAAAATTTCAAAACGATCTAATCGCAACGCAACAACCCCACGCAACGCACGCCCATGGGCCACACGCACACAGCCATCGTTGGCCATGTGCGCGCAGCCCATGCGCTGCGTCGCATCGCTGCTGCTCCCCATCGCAAGGCATCAATTGAACACGCGAGCCAGTGCTCGCTGCGTGCGCCAGCGCTCGACGCAACAAGCATGCTGCCGCAGCCCATCGCTGGGCGCAACGCTCATCGCACGTCGCAACAAGCAAGCTGCTCGCGATCGCTGGGCGCAGCGCTCGTCGCACGTCGCAACAAGCACGCTGCACGCCATCGCTGGGCGCAGCACTCGTCGCACGTCGCAATAAGCACGCTGCACGCCATCGCTGGGCGCAGCGCTCGTCGCACGCACACTAGCGCTTGCTGCGCGCGAGGCTCCGCATGCTTGCGCGAGGTAGTGCGCGCTGTGGCGCAGCACGCTTGCTGCCCTCACGCGACTGCTCGTGCCTTGCCCTCGCCCTTGCCCATGCGCCCATTGCTCACAGCCCACGACACAAGGCAGAGCTGCTGCCTTGTGCTCGTGCACCATGCCCTTGCTCGCTGCATTCGTACCGCATGGGCGACGAGCTCCCTTGCTCGTCGTCGCATGCCCGCACTATACAACACCTCTTAAGGGTAACACGTAGCGTCCATTGCTTTGTGCGTGCAAGTTATATGAGCGAATCGCATAAAAAATTAAAATTTTATATTCAAAATTAATGACAAATTAATAAATAATATTAATTTCATAATTTTAGGGCGAAAAATCGAAAATTTATTATTTAATTGATTTCCGATTAACATGGATTCAAGTCTAGGTCATAAAAATTTAAAATTTAACATAAATTTACAATTTTATGGTGGTTTTTAATCATAGGTATCTAATTAAATTATAACTAATTATGAAAATCAAATTAATTCTAAATTATTCCAATTTTCAACAAATTAATCATAATTACAAATTAGATTGCATAATTAACAAGGCTAGGCATTCAAACTTGTTAAACATATATAGTAGGTCAATCAAAAATTCAAGATTTATCAACAAGAATCGCAAATATTTAATTTAACATCTTAAATTTACGAAATTTTGCATTCGAAAAACTAAAACCTCCGAAAAGTCATAGTTAGGCTTCGAATTTGAGAATTCGGGGTTCGGCCGAAAAACACTACTTTTGTCAAAATTTTAGAATGCCATTTACATGCGGAATTGACACAAAAATCACTTGATTTGGATGAGTAACGAAGAAACTGCCGAAAAACTGCGTACGTATAATTAAATAAACGCAATTTGCAATTAATTAACAATTACGAAAATTAATCACCCCTTTTTAATTCTTGCAAATTTGTAATATTTAACCATGTTTATGCAATTTAGATTATGAAAATAATAAGAGGCTCGTGATACCACTGTTAGGTTATGATACATATGACAATTCATAAATCATGCGGAAAAACCATAAAGCCAGAAAAGCATATTATATTCACATAATCATTTAGCATAGAATTGATGCATACATGTTGTAGCGTGCCTTCCCTAGCTGCGCCCGAACCGAACAAGAACAAGTCTTTAGGAGTCCAAATGTCGTCCCTCCGTAGATAGTCCACAGTACGTCCGGATCCGCCTCAAGTTAGACCAACTAGAATCGCCCTTAAGGTTACTAGGAATTTCGGCTAGTGTTTGCAAGTGTATGGTTAATTTTATTTCAAAAACTTACCCTTTGAATACTTCAATCGTTACTGCAAATAATGACCCTAGGCCCTTATTTATAGAGGTATGGAAAAGGAACTGGAATCCTATTAGGATACTAATTAGTTAAACTAGAATCCTAGTAGGACTCTAACTAATTAATTTTATCCTTTTAGGATTAGGAATTTAATCATCAAACAAATCCTATACAATTTAGGTTTCGTATGTGAACACAAACTCTACACGAGCATGACCAACGAGCGTGCAGGCCATGCACGCGCACAGCCCACACGGCCGCTCGGCCCACGCGAGCCGCAAGCCCACGCGAGCAGCAGCACAGCTCGCAGCCCATTGCTGCGCGCGCTGTGCGCGCTGCCACGGCCTGCTGGGCCTGGCCTTGCGCTGGGCCTGGCGTGGCCTTGGCTGTTTGTGTGGCGCGCTTGGCTTGCTGGGCGATGGCCTGGCTTCGTGCCGGGCCTTCGTCCGGCAGGCCTCGTCCGATGCTTATTCGTACGATACGCTTCCGATTAAATTCCCGGTTCCGGAATTCATTTCCGATACGAACAATATTTAATATTTCCGATTCCGGAATTAATTTCCGTTTCGAACAAATATTTAATATTTCCGTTTCCGGAACTATTTTCCGATTCCGATAATATTTCCGATTCTGACAATATTTCCGTTTCCGGCAATATTTCCGATTCCGGCAATATTTCCATTTCCGATAATATTTTTCGATACGTACCATGTTTCCGTTTCCGGCAACATCTACGACTTGGATAATTTTTATATTTCCGATACGATCCATATTTCCGTTTCCGGCAATATCATCGTTTCCGGAGTATTCATTTCTTGCTTGTGACGATCTCAGCTCCCACTGAAACCAAGATCCGTCGATTCCGAATATCCATAGATAGAGTATTTAATGCCATTAAATACTTGATCCGTTTACGTACTATTTGTGTGACCCTACGGGTTCAGTCAAGAGTAAGCTGTGGATTAATATCATTAATTCCACTTGAACTGAAGCGGCCTCTAGCTAGGCATTCAGCTCACTTGATCTCACTGAATTATTAACTTGTTAATTAATACTGAACCGCACTTATTAGACTTAACATAGAATGCATACTTGGACCAAGGGCATTATTTCCTTCAGGTAATCCATGTATACATCTTTCCCACAAAAGTGTAGGCGCCTCGACACCAAATCATCTTGACAAAATGGACATGCTTTCTTTCCCTTTACAGTATACCCTGACAAATTTCCATAAGCTGGGAAGTCATTTATCGTACAAAAAATCATGGCACGTAAAGTAAAATTGGTTTTGGTGTATGCATCAAACATCAACACCCCATTATCCCACAACAATTTCAAATCTTCAATGAGTGGCTCTAGATACACGTCTATGTCATTTCCGGGTTGTTTAGGCACAGATCACTACTAGAAAAATCGGATACATGGGCAAGACATAATTGCCTCTAAAAACGGGAATGTGGCCTCTAATGAGTTTTTGAAGCAAAAAAGTGGATGCCTCTAATAAGTCCGTCGCTAATTAGTGGTTGCCTCTAAAGGCCTCTTTTTGAGGCAATATTACTTGTTGTTTCTAAAAGGCACATACATTTAGAGGCAACCTTATAAATTTACCTCAAAATATAATTAGAGGCAATATAAAAAATTGCTTTTAAAACCCACATATGTTTAGAGGTAATAAAAAAGTTGCTTCTAAAAACCACGAATATTTAGGGGCAACCATATAATTTTGCCTCAAAATATAATTAGAGACAATATAAAAGTGCTTCTAAAAACCACATATATTTAGGGGCAACCATATAATTTTACTTCAAAATATGAATAAAGGCAATATCAAAATTGCTTCTAAAAACCACATATATTTAGGGACAACCATATAATTTTGCTTTAAAATATGATTAGAGGCAATATAAAGAATTGTTTTAAAAACCACACATTTAGCGACAACATGATGTATCTACACTTCATGCGTAACCAAGGAGGAAAATTGTATATGGTGAGAAGAACCGGCCAAGTGCTATATTGGGTACTAAGTGTCCCAAATGGGTTCATTCCATCTGTGCAAAGACCAAACCTAAGATTCCGAACTTCTTCTCTAAAGACCTTGTACTTTCGATCAATGTTCCTCCATTGTGGAGAATCAGCAGGATGCCTCATTAACCCATCTTTCTTCCTCCCTTCAGCATGCCACCTCAAGAATTTTGCAGTTTTCTCTTCGGAGAAAAGACGCTTAAATCTTAGTCTAATTGGAAGATACCAAAGCACCTTAGCCGGAGAAGGTTTCTTCTTAGTTGATATTGCATCATTCTCCACGCTCTTGTAACGGGGCAATCTGCACCTTGGACACTCATGCTGATTTGCATACTGCTTTCGATACAACACACAATCATTTGGACATGCGTGTATCTTCTCATAATCCATACCCAAAGGACACATAAGCTTTTGGGCCTCATAGTTAGACTTTGGAAGCTTGTTTCCTTCAGGAAGATTTTCGGACGTGGCCTCCAAAAATTGTGAAAAACTCTTGTTGGTCCAATTTTCCGCCTTTAAGTTGAAATATTTGATGATGACACTAAGTATAGTTTTTGTAGAACTAGGATATAACGGTGTCTCGGAAGCTTTGATTATACTATCATACATATGGGCCGGGACGCTCAACGAAATGGTCTTCCACATCATGCATCATCTCATCTATCCTATCTTTCTCCTCTTCTTCCTCACTTTCAACACCAATATCAACGAGATATCCTCAATTTCATTTTCATTACCATTATCACAATGATTATGTTTACTCGAGCTCGGTATACTAGAGCTTTCCCATGAACTATGCTCTCACCATGCCATGTACACGTCGTGTAGTTACCCTTAAAACCGCGGCAAACTAAATGATCAACAATATCATCAAAATCACGGTACCCCCTTGAATTATGGCAATCACAACAAGGACACATAATCAAGCTTGATTCATGTTCTAATTGATGTTTCAAGGCAACCTTACTAAACTCTTTAATCCCTTGTAAGAACCTTGTAGAAATTCGTTTAGTATACATCCAACTTCGATCCATTTTCAACCACTAAGATAAAACAATATGACCAAATTTTTTCAAAGGGCAGAATATAAAGTAGGCTATTTAATATAAACTAGGCTATTCAGTTTATTCATTTTATTCAGCAAATTCCAGTTTATTCAACAACTTTTGTGTGAACTAGTAGCTACTTTCATTGAAGTTTCTTAATTTGCAAAGTAGTCATTTGAAATCTGCATCTTCAAACCGTCGAGAACAAAATTGATCAGTTTTGAACAGAACAGACTGAACTAATCAAGAACTGATTAGTTCTGATCTGATCAGTTCTGAACAGAACAGACTGAACTAATCAAAACTGATTAGTTCTGATCTGATCAGTTCTGAACAGAACAGACTGAACTAATCAAAAACTGATTAGTTCTGATCTGATCAGTTCTGAACAGAACAGACTGAACTGATTAGATCAGAGCTAATCAGAACTGAATTGTTCTGTTCTTATCAGTTTTGAACTAATTTAGTTCTGATCTGATCAGTTCAGTTCTAATTAGTTCTGAACAGTTCTAATCAGATTAGTTCCGATAAGTACATATGAACACCCAACTGACTGAGCATTCTGAAAAAATAGTTGACGGTACCAGAACAGATTGCACAGAACCAGAACGGATTGCACAAAAGCAGAACAGAATGCACAAAAGCAGAACAGAATGCACAAAACATATCAGATGCATGAACACTACAAAGTAGGACAAAACAACCATTTAGTTTTAAGTGCTCTGGTTCTTTCCTATTCTTATTTTCTTGGTCAAAATAATATAATATGAAGCAGCACTTCTCTAGATTAATATTCTTGCTAAAACTTCAGCCTAATAACAATTCATCAAAAACTACGATTATAATATTCCCATTTGTTAATTTCGTAATACATAAAACTAATACTCCATACATTCATGTTGTTAAAGATAAGATAAAAATACGATTAATGAAGTTTATTGCAATTGTAGCAAAAGAATTATAGAGCTGGGCAACAACAAACAAGTGGGCTTACAAAATGAGTCCTTATAGTATTAGTTTGGGTGGTGATGAGACTGCAGCCATAAATTCTTGGTCTGTTTGGAGAGCTCTCATTGAATCAGGCGGCAAACATATCTCTAGATCTACACTTCCAGTCCCTTGATATCCAGGGTAAGCATTCACAACTCCCACAGCTTTATTTCCACGTCCACCACGGACTGCAATCGGTTTTCCTATTCCGAATTCATTGCCATACATGTTAAATCTTGGTGAATGTTCCATAGCTACTGTGTTATAGTCATGCAGATCTCTGTGATGGTAGCAATAAGGAGATTCTAACCATTCTTTAACAAACTCACGCACAGCTTTGTCAGTCAGACTCACAACTGACTGGTGCAACAATAATGCTGCCCATCCTAAGTTGTTTTTAAGTAATTCACCTGCTGTAGTTTTCGTGGTGATTCCTTTAATACAAGTTCCGAAATAATTTTGAGGTAAAGGTGGGTTTAATCTATGCCTGTTACTGGCAAACATGTAATTATATAGAATTTGATCATGAGGTAGGCAGTTTGCTCGAACGATAGACCTCCAGACAAGTGCAGACAGGGCTTGGAATGTAGAAATCATCATGCTGCTGCCTGTACTTTCCTTATTTGCTTTGGCTCGAATGGTGTTAATAGAGTCAGATGAGAAATGGAAGACCTTTTCTCGGAGTTGAGGAGTATCAAATCTCCTTATAAACTCTTCTGGTCGAGTAAATGGGAGGGTGATGGGCAGAACACATCCATCAGGAAACCACCGGTTATGAATTGGCAAACGCGATACAGGAATTAAGTATCCTTTGTCTTTGGCTCTATGTATTTCAGACCATACATTCCAAAAGTGCCAATATGCAGTTCCATCTGCAATAGCATGGTTAATTGAACATGCGATAAAGACTCCATCTAGGAGCTCTGTAACCTGTACTGATAACAATGGTTTAAAATGGCCGTCATAGTTTACAGCCACCTCAGGCTCATTGTAATAAAAAAATGATGCAACTATCAAAGGAATATCATTATTTGGTGACAGAACATCAGCAACAGTTATATCTAAAGCTGTGGCATGGCTAAACTGAGCTCCAGGGCCTTTGTTACAATCAACAAAGACACAACATTCATGCTTGGCTTCATCAACTTGTATAACAAGCTGACCAGCTAAAGGATAGAAATGGATTAGGGTATGAGAAAGGGATTCTTTAAGACTTTCAAGGAATGAGTCTATTGAAAATTCATGGCCATTTAGATGGGAAGGTTTGCTGAAGAGAAGACCGTTTTGGATGTAATGGAAAGAAAGCATGGCTAGATCTAGTGGACCTAAGTGGTATGGCTTTTTTGATTCCGAAACTGAATATTTTGGTTTCACAAACCACTTTGAAATTTCCTTAACTCTCCAAAATTCCATCTTAAGTTCTGTGTATTTGGGTTCTTAACTTGACTGATTTATAAAGGAATTCAAAGAATATCGTAGGTGAACAAAGCTATAATAACAGGAAAAGAGACATTAATTTGGATAAGAATTTGGAGGAATGGGAGAGGTGGATCAGAATTTGGATCAGAATTGAGTTCTGCTACAGAAATTCAGGAAAATAATTAATTGGTACGCAATTCTAAATTAAAACTGTCAATGCTGACAAACTAAACCTACGGAGTAATTAAAACCGTCGATGCTGACAAACTAAACCTTAAACTTTACCTTGTGCAACTACCCAACTACGGAGTACTTAACTGCTTTAATATGTACTCCCTTTTTTTTTTTTGAGGGATAATATGTACTCCCTCCATCTCTTTTTATTCTTTAGATTTTTCTTTTGGGTTGTCAAAAAATATTATTTATATTTTCTTTTATATTATTACATAAATGTTTTAATATTTATCAAAATTTATATCTAAAGATTATTTTAACCAATTAAATTCATTGGATAATTTAATCTATCACACTATTTCTTTAGGACATTAAATTTTTCTCATTTTTCCAATATCAAACTTTTGGTAAAAGTAAAAATATTAAAAAGTATAAATAAATTAAGGTAATTTGCCTTGTTTAAATAAAAAAAAATACAGGAATCTCAATGCACATTAATTATTCGTTAAAACACGTGTAAGATACCAGTCGTAAAGAACAAAAAGAGACGGATGGAGTACTACGTATTTTCAATTTATTTTGGTGAGGTGGTGCCAGGTTATTATACAAAGGTTTTATAACCATCTTAAAAATTCTGCCCACTATGTTAGGCCGGATCGGGCCAAATTTCGGGCCGGAAATTTTGCCCAAACACGTTATTTCAGGCCAAAAAT
This sequence comes from Spinacia oleracea, assembly GCF_020520425.1. Classification (NCBI taxonomy): domain Eukaryota; kingdom Viridiplantae; phylum Streptophyta; class Magnoliopsida; order Caryophyllales; family Amaranthaceae; genus Spinacia; species Spinacia oleracea. Next base: position 58,955,814 of record NC_079491.1, on the reverse strand, counting down.
AACAGACTTTTCGGACCATTTTCGGATCGGGTCAAATTTATAACTAAAATCTCAATTTTGGATTGCCCAAAATCCACCCAAATATAAAAAAACGGATCTGGCCGAGCTGGACCCAAAACCCGTTTTTTTCGGATCGGGCTCATGATGATCAGGTCTAATGTCATGTAGTTTGCATTTCTACAAGCACAAATGACTTGTTGAGATGAAAAAAGAATTCATTAGGTTCAATTACAACCAGACGAAAACACCGCATCTACCTTACGCACGTGAATTTGTGAACTAGATGACCAATAACATACACATGCACCGCGCACGCGGTACACCAAACAACCGTTGAGGTATTAGCAAGTCTAGTGGTTAACACTGAAGGTCTGTGTACGATGGGTCTCAAATTCGAATCTTACTCCCCCTCTATTTGTAATTTGTATATAGCAGCCGTTTGTTGAACTCAAAAGTCGAACAAGCAATGCAATCCTAACGTAATGGGTCATGTCATGTGTACTGTGGGACCAATTACTTAGTACGGAGTATTAAGGTTGTTAGAATGTGCCTTGAATCGGTCAAGCCCCTTACTACAACACCCCAACACGGAGATCTCGCTGCCAGGTCAGCGAGTCGGGGTTTAGGGGCGACGCCCCAGGTTTAGGAGTTCGGGGATGCAACGTGGTCCTCGATGGGGATCTCGCTACTTTACGGTATCTGTTATTATGGACTAGGATTATCTGTTTTGGGCCTACTTTCTGGGCTTTTCCGCATCTGTTTAGAGAGTACTATATAAACTTCCTAGGTCATAACCTAGTTGAACTCTATAACATGTACTCCTCAAGATCAATTAGTTTCCTCCCCTCTGCTTGTGGACGTAGTATATACATTATTAGTGAACCACGTTAAATCTCTGCGTTCTTTATTTACGTTATTTAATCTTTCTTTGCATCGTTATAACAAAGGTTACAATTAGTCTATACTGGAAACTGACTTTGCGATTGTTGGCTTGTTGCCTCAAATCTATCAAGTCTAAGTAGTCAATTGGATTGTTGCGTTCAACTACTAGAAATGCGAGGTAGCCGGGTGAGTTTGAAATTATTCAGCTTACACTAACCACAGGTTCCATTCCACAAAAGAAAGAACCCCAAACTAATTACAAACTGGACACTCAAAAGTCAAAACCAAACCGTATCATCGTCTCAATTTGTAGTTCTAAGATACTAGAACTAAAGAATCTGGAACATTTACCCACTCAATTTGTAGTTCTACCTCACCAGTTGCCACATTTTTAAGCCTGAGAACCATGTCCTGCACTAATTTCCCATCCTTCCAAGTTATATGGCTCACGTCTGCTAAGGAATTTTCCCTGCTTGGAAAGATCTTATCAACAACAGTGCCGTCTGGGAGACCACTTAATGTCGTCCTCAGACATTCTACATATGCTTTTATATCTATCTCAGCTTCACCCATTTGGTCGTCACTTGTAAATGTGTCTTTGTCATGCACTGTCTGTAAAATTAATAATAGATCGATCAAATAACTACAGGTCAAAACATATTGGTAAATACCAAACATTTCAAAACTTTAACGTCTCTAAATGGTAATTCAAATACTAATAGGAAACCATCCAAGGTTACCAGGGGGGGTACTTACTAAGTTAATGGGAACATCAACATCAGTAATTGCAAGAGTCAGTTCGTCATTCCATGCAGGATTACAGTCATTTTTGACATGTCGTGTCTTCAGTTTCTGCAGTAAGTTACACCCAAGTTTAATCAAAACTAAAAACGCATCTCTATATAGCATACAAGGGAATCATGCAATCACAGGATCAGCTGGAATTCTGTTTCACCATAGGACAGCACAAATGTGAAGAATATAGAGCATACTGATATGCTACTCGTTCATGACCAAGTCTTAAGCACATTCTGCATCAGTCATATTCTTTTCTCAGGAGCTAAAGAAGAAACAAAGGACATTTGCCAATTCACACCAACGGCGGCATAAAGGATAAACAGGATTTGTTGGTTATCTTTTGTACGAGGAATTGGCACCACATTTAAGAGGAAAGAGAAATGCAGAAGAGCGGCATCCATATTTAGATACTCAATATTATTACATGTACTCTGCATAATGGAAGCCTGAATGGAATACAAAGTAAAACACAATGTGGATTTTTGAGCTTGACCAGGTGTTCATTTACTAATGAGTTTCTTTTCAGTATTTTGTAGAGTTAACGATTAAGCCAAAGACAACATTAGTAACAAAAGGGAAATGAAGAAAGGGGTCTAAAAGTTGAAACTTGCAGCAGCACGAGAAAGAGCAAGGAGTCGAAGCATACAACAGAATGCAAACAGGGCCTAGCCGACCTACTCTAGAAGAAAATTTCTTCTAGTTGATACTGCAGGAAGAATAACACCATGATTAACCTACAAAAGGCCAAATTTTGATTTGAGTTACGGCTATTGCTTTGTATATGGATGATCTGGCCTCAATTTGACCATGAAAATTAATTAACACAAATCAATCTTTGGAAATCTGACAAATGACAGGTGAAGGCTGGAAATGAAACTTGTCAACGAGCCTGACTAGGTTTGCAAGTAAGGTACAGAGTTTATGAAAAACTCACCCCCTAGAATTAGTTTACTCATAGTTTTGGGATAATACCATCGTACTTAAAGTGGCCTTTCCGTATGTACACAAGGGAATCTAACAAGACTATGTTATACTGGTTACTCTATATCCAAATCCTCCTTCTTAATGAACTTAGGTAATGTTTCCCTATCATCGGAAAACTACACATACGACTGTATTTACTTTGGAATTTCACTCTCCAACTGCCACTTTCACCCTAAAATTCTCCTACACGTCTATAAATTCCTTGCTGGAAGGTGGGATCATCCCCATCAATCCCTCCAGCACGATCAAACCAATTCCAATCAAGTTAACTGGTTGTTTGGAACTACTCTTTTTTTTTCTAGGGAACCCATAGAAGGGAAATTATATTAATAAACCATTCAGAATACTAGATGGTATGTCGTCACCAAACAATCGTTATTTCCCAAGATTGGAAATGAGCTAAATTATGGGCGACTTCATTACCACTACGCTTAACAACCAAACAACATTAACAAATCTAGAGTATAAATCAAGAATAACTTCAGCAATTAAATGCCAGACGCTATTTCCACTACTGCCTCCATGCTAAACATTTATTCGGAATAAGCAGTCACTCCACAGATTATGTATTCCATAACATATCTCTCTTTCGTGTTATCACTTACACCTTCCCCCAAATTTGTCACCAACTCAACTTAAATCAGTTTTACCAGTAACCACCTTTATCAACTTATAAATATTCTACCATTGCACATTCTTTCAAAGCATCACAAGATATGATTACTTAATTAGCCATCAGAAATCGAAATTGACACCAATAGAAAGCTGAACTTGGAAAAACTCAGAAAATTGACCTTATTACCCCCAAGCTTAACAGAACTACAGATTTCACCAAATTCTTCAAATACCATATTAACAATGGAATCGATCAATTATTGATTTTGGTGCAAGTATTGTAGACACGGGTAACCCATCTATTTCACCAACGAAGCTAGTTGACATGCACTCAAATAATTAGGTTCAAAACTAAGAATCAATCATATAAATCCAATCAAATATGCTAATATCAGCGAAGTCTGAAAAAGGGGGGAAATGATGAACCTGTGCGCCCATAGTGATGATAACATAAGGATCGCTGCTGGTTGAATCCTTGATTACAAGATTGCTGCCTTTTATCACTCTCATTTTCAGGAGACCAATTATATTCGCCATTGTTGATTTTTGTTTTTATCAACCTTTTTAGTTTTTACTTTTTTTTTGCGTCTTTGGGGACACACAAAAATGGCGAAATTAGAGTATGACTTCTGTTAATTTGTTTGTTCTTCTTCTTTTTTCTATTTTTATTTTCGAATTTTAACGACAATTTTAAAATGGCTAAAATAATTTGTAGCTATTATGATCTTTTAATTTGTACCTCACATTTTGACGTGCAGAAAGTAATACCATTCGTTTTTTTTAATCGACTTTTTTTGAAGTAATACCATTCGTTTTTTTTACTAGACCTTTTTTTTAAGCAGAAACCGGAGGTTATATTAGATTAGTTCGAAGGTTTCAAATTGTTTTTACACTAAAAGCGCTTTATCCACAAAAACTTATAAGCGCAAAATACTACATAATCTAGATTTATACAATCAAAATATAAGCTCACAAACTTAGCAAAAGCTTCACCTAGCACCATAAGAGAAACATAAATAATCAATCCAGCTAGGTGAAGGGGCAAGACATCTCAATTACTCGCAGTTATCTCCATTGCTTGTCGTACCGTCCATAACCTGCTTTCCGTTGTTCATGCTGCTTCCATCATCTATCTTCTCCTTACCTTTGTTCATCGAATAAGCTGCACCACTTCCATCTTTCCTTATAGTAACCATGATAGTCCCAAACAAATGTGACCTCTGAAGTGTCCATATCTTCTGGAACCTGAGGATTAGAACCTTCCATGTTCCCATCAGCTTGTCCTAATGGTGGAAAAGGGTCTTCCACACCAATTCTTGGTAAAATCACTTTCAAGTCTACATCATATGCCTCTTGAGCATAATCTGGCACCACGAAATAAATATTTTGCTTTCCTTCCATATGCACCCCAAATGTTGCTAATTGATGAGCCACCATATTGTTTGCTCTTGGAATATGCATAAAGGTCACAGTTTCTAGCTTTGTTAGTTCTTTATTCCTAACATTTTCTGAAAGTAGGTATGCTTTACCGCCAATAGCACGGTTTTCTTAATAATATCATGCTCACCACATCATTCAGAAGAGGAAACCGTTCATGATGATAATATCGGTCCATAGTATCCAGCATAACCTTCAAGGAGACAGCGTCAGTCTCCAATTCCAGCTTCCTCACACCATACTCTTCTGCCAAAATCAATCCATCCCTTATTGCTTGCAACTCTGCTGACAAGGGAGTTATAGCATTGTATTTTACTGAAAAACCCAGATATCAAGTACTAGAAAGCCTTCTAAAAACTCCACCTCCCCCAGCAATATGCATAGCCTTCCAAGCACCATCAGTATTGAGTTTCAAGAAATCTTCAAAAGGAGCCTTCAAAGCATTCATCAACGTGTCTGCTAAAGTTACTTTCCCTTTTCCTTTGCCTAGCAAAATTTGATTAGTGGCCATATAATCCACGTAAAGAAAATTGAAAATTGAAAAAACCCTTCTTCATTTTCAGCTTAAAAGTTGCCATTCTTCTAGCTCTCCATATATGCCATAAAGTAACACTGAATAAAACTTTCCAGTCCATATGTTGAGGAAAATTAAAACGAATCCACTCAGCCCAATCAAGATTAAAAAAAGAACTTAGATTAATGGCCTTAGCTAATTTGAATCTCTAAAAGATAATTTTCCAAATAATTCCAAATTCATAGCGATCCCTAAAAAGATGGAGATGATTTTCATAATGAAAACCACGTCTAACACAAACAACAAAAAGATTGGGAATAAGGGGACAGTTTTTCAGCAACTAGGAGAATCTGATGGACACAATTCCAAAGAAGCAATTTATATTTAAGGGACATTTAATCTTCCACAGGACTTTCTAATTAGTCAAACTAGGACTAGGGATCCAACTGGGTTTACAAATAGAAAAGTAAGCAAATTTTATATGGAAATGCTCAATAGTCGATTGAATCCACCTAATTAAATCCTCCTGCTCCGAATTTCTAGATAAGGGAGTGGCAAGAATCAAGTTTTGAATCTCATATGAAATTAAGTGTTTAATATCATCTAGAAACCAAGTTCCGTTTCGAATAATATGACTAACGAACCAGCGGGCTTTGGAACTCGGAACCTCCCTATTCATTGGAGATATAAAGGCCCACTTCCAACCCAATGATGATACCATAAGGATGTTGATTTCCCATTACCTATACCCACAATTAAACCATTGGCCAAGGTTTCATGCCTTTTAATAATATCTCTCCAAATTGGAGAATTATAAGCTCTAGGAATGCAATCAAATAAGGCAAAGTTGCGAAGATATTTTTCATTAAACAATCGAACGCACAACTTTTCCGGGTTATTTAACCTTTTCTCACACTATTTTTCCATAAAAATAAGATTCCATTATTTAAGCTTACGAATTCGCAGACCGCCCATATTCATTGGTTTTGTAACCCTATTCCAACTAGTTCTAGGCATATAATGAGGGTTATCAATCTTATTCCAAGGAAACGTCTACAACTTTTCTCTAAAGTTTTTAAAAACACTACTTGGCAATAAAGAGGTTTGCATATAATACAAGGGATAAGAGTTTAAAAACGATTTTATAAGAGTGCATCTTCCTCCTATATTCAACAATTTTCCTTGCCACCCTTTAATCATCTCCAAAGTTTTATCCCACAAGCCCATAAAATTAGAAATTTTCAACTTGTGGGGCCTAATATCAACTCCCAAATATTTCCAAAATAAGAGGTAGTTTTAAAACCATGGGAAGCCGATAGCTCGTTTCTAAATGAATAACACGTTTTAGTAGGAAAAATCAACGAAGATTTACTAATGTTAACATGAAGACCGGAAATATCTCCAAATTCAGCCAAACTGTCCATTATAACTTTCTTATTATCCAAAGTAGCATTTCCAAAAAGGAAAAAATCATCAACATAAAAAAACATGAGAAATGCTAACATTATTGGTTAATTTCAAAGGTTTCCAAGCGTTAGAGCGCACCTTCTCTTCAATTAAAGTAGACAATCTATCTAAACACAGAAGAAAATTTAAGACGAAAGAGGATCACCTTGTCTAATACCTCTAGTCAGAATAAAGTCACTAGTGATCTCACCATTCCACAAAACAGAAATAGACGGAGTCGTAATGCAACACATGATTAGCTTAATTAAGGAATTTGGAAAATTGAAACTAATCAAGGTGTCGTTAATGAAACTCCATTCTAGACTATCATATTCTTTTGTAAGATCCAACTTAAGAGCAAAGACCTTTTTTCCCTTCTTCCACTTATGAAAGTAATGAGCCACTTCCTTAATTAAAATAACATTATCCTCGATACCCCGACCTTTAATGAAACTAGATTGAAGCGGGCTTATAATACGATTTAAAACGGCTCTTAATTTAGAAGAAATAATCTTAGTAACTAACTTGTAAATAGTATTACATAAACCTATTGGTCTAAATTCCATAATAACAGAAGGATTATCCTTCTTCAGAATAAAGGAAATATACGACTTATTAATAGACTCCGGAATTTTACTATTTTTAAAACAGTCCAAACAAAAACTCCATAAAATACTACCCAACTTGTCCCAATGACGTTGGAAAAAAAACATGCTGAATTACATCTGGGCCCGGACACTTAATAAGATCAATATTAAAAAGGCTTTCTTTTACTTCCTCCATAGAAACACTTCTAACTAATAAACGACTCTCATCCTTAAAAACCCTAATTTGATTACTTCCCAAAAAATTACGCAAACTGTACAAATGCGTGGTTTGAAAGATGCTCTTAAGGTGATTCGAGGCTAAATTATTTAAATAAACTGGACCAGTGACCCAGTTTCCATCATTATCTTTTAAAGTAAAAATCTTTCCTTCGCTTTTCCCGATGTTAGCCAAAATATGAAAATACTTCGTATTATAATATATCACCATACTTTCTCCAATTAATACCAGCTTTCTGCGCCCAGATAATTCGTCCCTTCCTAAAAATATCATTTAATTGAAACAACAACTCTTTTTCCAGATTAACTAAATAATTTGAATGATTCTTAGCCAGAGAAATTTGTATACCATTAACTCTAGCTAAAATCCTTTTTTTCTTTTGATTAAGATTTCCAAAAATATTATGATTTCATTTTCTGATATTAGCAAGAAAATTCCCCCTTCCTAACAAGGAAGATTTATTCGGATCTTTCAAATTATTAACAAAAAAGGAAGAAAAATAAGGATGCTCCAACCAAACTTCTTTACAAGGAAAAGGAAAAGGACCAAGAATAGTAGGATTATCTAAGGAAACTATATTTGGAGCTTGATCAGGGTAAGTACGATGAAGATGATGTACCTTAGTATGAGGGAAAATCTGAAGCCATGGTGAATTATTAGCCAAAGCTCTATCCAGCCGCTCCTTAATAAGATCAACTCCATCCCTTGCATTTGTCCAAGTGAAAGGACGCCCATTAAAAACTAGTCCACCAACCCTTTAGCATCCACAAAATTCGATAAATCTCTACATTGAGAAGATCTAAAAGGTCGTCCACCTTGTTTGTCCGCCTCACCAGTTATCTCGTTGAGATCACCCATTACCATCCATGGAGTGCTCGGTGGGGGAATATTCTGTTGCATAGCACGCCGCATACGATGCCTAGCTGTTGGAACACTAGGTGCATGCATTTCAGTGACTAAAACCTCCGGAGCCACATTTTTAAAATGAAAAAGGACGTGAAATTGTTTAATTGTAGCAGTATAGTTAACCATGTCCACCTCCTTCTTCCAAAATAACCAAATTCCCCCTCTTTTCTCTGATGGAGGAATAACTCTGTAGTCATCAAAACGCATACGGTACATCACTTCACGAGCACAATATTCTTCACTTTTGGTTTCTAGCAAAAAAACTTGAAGGTCTTTGAGCTTCCACAATAATCCATGCATGTGGAATAAAATCATTCCTCGAAGCACCACGAATATTCTATAGGAAAATTTTAATTCCTAGATTCGGTAGAAGACGCTACAAGGTCACCATTGGACCAAACTTGAGATCACTGGTCAATGGGAGAAAAAACTCCTCCCAATCCCTCCATTACTCTGTCATCCCCATCAGAGTTACATCCGCCATTAGAATTGGCGATATGGAGGTGAAGATTTTGTTGTGATTCATGAACGGCTGATAATATTGAGCTTCTATCAGCACCCGTAGACAGCTAATTCGCGTCTCCCCTAATGGGATGATGACGAAATCATTATCCTTGCTAGGTGGTTGGTGCAACTCCGTGCGGAAGTCCCAATTGCTAAGATATATTCCAAAATCCAATATCCAAAGTCCAATTCCCAAGCCCGTTCCCATTTCGGAACTCGGTACAAAATTCAATTTCCAAACTTCAAGTTCAAAATCCAAACACAATCTCACCCAATGGATCTCTCCATTGGTTTTCAGGGCCATTTCCAATAAAAATTCCATTAAGCAATCCAAAAACGGGCGCCGACCCACAAAACCGAGCATGTAGGGCCCCGTCCCGTAAAACCGACTCCAAATTCAAATCCCGAATATAAAAGGTGGTTTTTAGTCGCAAACTTTTTCCTTAATCTCCAAGAAAAGCGCTAAAAGCCAAATCGTACAAAAGGTATTATGCCAACTATCAAAAGGACGGTGTCATCGTCCTTTTTTGTCGGCTTCTGCCACACGTCATTAGCGTTGGGCGCTGCTCAGGCGCCAGGCGCTGGCTTGCTTGTCCTGTAGCATGTTAATCTCCTATATAAACCCCTCATTTTCAACGAAATAAAGGGAGAGATTTTTAATACGAGGTCGTAATCCAGAAATTTCCTCTCAACACAAATCAATACAAAAAACAATTCAATCTTCAAAAGTTCAAGAATCCTACAATTTTCCTAATATCAAGAGAAATTGGGAGTTCAAATCGGAGGCATAACATAACCCTAACAAGGTAATCCGAATCCCTAATCTAAATTACTATGATCTATTCCAATATTCTACCTTTATAATCCAAGATTCAAACTCCAATTATGTTTGTGCTTGAGTTCATACTCATGACAAACTAGGAAAAACATACAAAGGTGCAATCTTTGGGAGAATTTCATTCTTGAAATCTCCCTGAAATGATTTTCCAAGCACCATTTCAATATTCAAATGCAAGTTTCAAGCTTTGTTTTCAAAAATGATTAGTAAAATGGGGAACTTTCTCTCTTTGCAACAATCATCATACAATCTTACAAAATCCAAACCTTTTAAAAAGTTCAAGGATGTTTATAAAAAGTGAAATCCCTTTTCTAAACTAGAACATATGAACATTCAAGTTCATAATACAAAATTCAATGTTCAAGTTCAATGATGTTTAAGTGAGAGTAAACTCTCTTTAAACTATAACATTTCAAATCATGGAGTATGTTAAAGATGAGATTTTTCTAGCATGAAATCTCTTAATCTTTGATGTTGAACATCCCTTTTCAAGTTCAAGTTCTATTTCAATGTTCAAAATCAAATGACACTTTAAGATGAGCAACTCATCTAAAGTTAATATTTTTAGAGAATTGAATCTATGCCGGGCACACTTATTATTAAGAAGTTGCTTGGCGTTCGGATTTCAATTACAATAGTTCTATTTCAATATTGCAATTTCAATAACGCACCTTTATCCGCTTAATTTGCTTAAGTGATGATTGCTATTACTATTGCTCTTATTATTACTATGATTGCAATTTCAATATCGCACCCTTTACTCTCCGTTTTCAAGGCGATGTGGTTTTACACCTAAACGGTGTTGTACGCATTTCAATAATTCTTTTTCTACTTGTGATGATGCTTTACTTGTTTATTGTATTCATCACCCAACATGATAAATACAACAAAATACAAAAGGTTACATCACGTTTAACGAAGATAATTTTTGGACAAACCGGCCTTAGGTTACTTAAATTAACTTTAAAGAAAAGTGACCACTTACAAGTAGAGTTTTCAATGATTCTAAAATGCATGATTCAACCAACCTAGTGCCATGATTAGGATTTCGCAAAACAATCTGTGTCTTGTATTCAAATGTATTTCTAAAGCCTACCAAAATAAGCGGTTCGTTCCCATAGAGCGCCGAATCTCACACATACGATTTCAAGATTCAATGCCTTGTTTAAAAAAGAAAGTCAACTTTGGTCCTTCCAAACGGGAACCTTAATATGTTCGGTGGAGACTCCGTCAAAGTTCATTATTTGAAAGTTGTAGGGTCTTTACGTAGACTTTTATATATTGAGTTTTGATATTTCAAATGTTCAAAACTGGTTAACGTCATTAGGACAACTCTAGATTTTGGCTCCCTTTGATCGGGTGGGGTTGTAAAAAAACTAAGTTAAAAATACGAGTTTTCCTCTTAGATAAATAGGGCTAAGTTTAGGCCTTTGATGAGTCCTAATCGGGGTTCATCAAATTCCCCTAACTTGCATTTCGAAATTCAAAAATACAACATATACAATTTTACGAAAAGAAAAGTACAATGTACGGAAAAAAAACCCCACAGCACCCCACCATTTCCTGCTGAGTTTGATTAATGCGATTGGACGATCTGACCGGGCTAGATCTAGACCTTCCGCGAAGAACAGCAAGGGCGTAATCGGAAACTCTTCTTGATACACCGGATGCGGGGGTGGATTTCTGAAACCTTGTTGTTGCTGATACGACATTCTCCTTACTCTTAACAGCGTTGGTCGCCGAACTTGATCCACCCCCCTTCTCCTCAAGGATTCCACAATGTTCAATATTTGGAATGGTTCTCTGGGAATTTGCATGGCATCCTTTTCCATCGAACATAAATTCATCGTTGGTGTTGTTAGGAATAAGTTGAGGAACTCCAATTGACAATGATGTTGTTGCACTTGATTCCTGATCTGCACCATTACTTGATTCTGCCTGAAAAAACGATGGCCCCGTTGCACCCACTCCTGTCGATTCCTTCTCTTATAAGTGATCGGAGATTTTGGACTTTTCATGCCCTGAGATTGATTCTGATTAGGCTCCATTGATTTCAATAGTGTTAACCGAAGTAGTAAATGAAGTAATTTCAGAAGAGAGAGAGTTTGAACAGAGAGGAAGTTGAGAAGATGGAGTGTGAGAGTGTTTTACTGAAGTGTTATTTACTCCCTCCGTCCCTTAATACTCGGCCTGTTTTGACTTTTTGCACCATTCACATAATTCACTTTGACCCTATTTTATTTCTAGCATATGAAAACAAATGTTAGTAAATAATATATTGTTGGATTCATCTTAATATATATTTTCAAAATATTTTATAAGTTTTTATAATAAGTAATTAAAGAAATCGGTGGTCAAAGTTGTGCATTGGCAAGCTTGTTCGGTCAAAACAGGTCGAGTATTAAGGGACAGAGGGAGTATGTCTAAAGGTAAAATGGAACTTTTTGAATCACTTCCAACTACAAAGTGTTTAATGAGGTTTGGCACGTTTCCCATCGCTTAATTGTGACCGCCCTATTTCTTTCTTGCGGAACCATCCGTATTATCTTCATCATTAACCTTACCTTGGGACTTTGAACTAGCCGGAGAGTTAATTTTCTCCCATTCGGGAATGGATTTCCCTCTTGTATTCCTTGCACTAGAACCAGTAATTAGCTTTGATAATTGTGTAGGCGTGATAAGGCTTCCCCTATACTCATTAATTCTTGAGTTGCTTCCTTTGTAGTTGGAGTTGTGGATTTTATTAACATTTGATCTTTCTCTATTTGACCTTTTGTTTGTAAACAAGATCCATGGCCCATATTCTTTTAGCCTATTCTTAACTTTTCCATCCATTTTGAGATTTTCTCTATCTTCTGAAATTGGATCTGAAATATCTTTGCTAATAACATCATTGGGCCTAATTATCTGTTGACCCACTTGATAAATTTCCCTAATATATTTTTCATCCTCTTGGATAATAGCTTGATCCGCACACTTTTGTTTATTTTTCCGCATGCAAAACATAATGGACTTATATTCTCAGACATAATTTGTTGCCACGCCCCACCAACCCAAAGTTTCGTAACCAGAGATCGATTTAAATTAATCTCGATACACACTCGTGCATATCTTTCTCTCGTTAATTTATATGTTGCGTCATCAACCCTTATCGGTTTTCGGGAGACCCTAGCAATATCGAACAAGGATTCTTTATCATAATATTCCACGGGAAATTCAGAAAACCTAATCCAAACCGACATATGCTCAAAGGAATTTATCGAAGGCCTAAAATTCGATTTCCATGTTGAAATCATAAGATAATGATCCAATACAAACCATGGACCACCAAACAAGGCCCTCTCATAATCATATAGAATCGTGAATCTGAATAAAAAAATGTTTTTTTCCTAGATCAATCACCTCCAGATTCCTTTGCATCTCAACATAGATCTTACTCTGGCTTCCATATAACTTGATCTAAAATTCAAACCCATGCACTGATAATTTTCATGGCGATCTTAGTCTTTCCAATGTCACCCTACTAAACTGAACTGCTAAATCTCCATCAAGCGGTATTTCCTCCACATCTTCCCATTCTGTTGATGATGAAACTATTTTCCTAGCTTCATCAAACCGCTGAGATGAAGCTGCCACCACTTCCCTAAAACTCTGATGTTTCTTAACTTGATTAGTATTATTCTCCTTAGTAATTTTGTGTCTCTCCTGATCATGATCTATCATATTGGTGTCATCAGGAGGTCTTGATGAATCTATTTCATCTCTTTCCCTAGGACCGGAAAGGAAAGGGTGGAAGACAATTTCAATTTGAATTTTTTTCTCTCTAACTTTCTCTCTCTCTTGTTCTTTTTATTGTATTGTTCCAATTTTCTTATTTACTCGACTTCCTTCCATAGGTCCGGAAAAGAAAGGGTGGAAGACAATTTCAATTTGAAGTTTTTTCTCTCTAACTTTCTCTCTCCCTTGTTCTTTTTATTGTATTTTTCCGATTTTCTTATTTACTCGACTTTTATATTTAATATGAAGTATTTTTTCATAATAAAAGAAAATAATAATTATAATAATAATTATAATAATAATTATTATTAATGTATTATAATAATAAAATTAACAGGAAAATTAAATTCTAATAATCCAACCTTTTCGTGGTAATCCATTAACAATCTCACCTATGCGATATTTCTAGATGATCCAACCTTTGGTACCTGTTGTCTTTAAACGGACCTCGTTAAATTACGACCTGCAAAATCAGGTCAATTTTCCTACATGGCAGTGACCTGATTGACAAATCAGGTCAATTGTCCTGCATGGCAGTGACCTGATTGACCTGATTTTGCAGATCATAATTTAACGAGGTCTGTTTAAAGATAATAGGTACCAAAGGTTGGATCATCTAGAAATATCGCATAGGTGGGAATGTTAGTGGATTACCGGGCAAAGGTTGGATTATTAGAAATTTAATTTAATTTCCAAATTAATAATAATAAAAATTATAATAATAAAAATTATAAATGTGTTGCATTTTTCTTTCTCCTTTTTGGTGGGAGGTTTGAGTTATGTTGCCAATATTTTTAGCGCGGGTACTAAATGCAGTACAAAAATCCCTAAGTGCATAATCATTTAATGACATAAAATATAATTAAAAGACAAAAACACCCTTTTAAATTTTAAAGTCTCCAAAAAATAAATAAAACCCTTCACGCTTCTTCACTCTTCCCCGTGCTTCTGTTTTGTGTTTTTCCATTCTTCTTGCTTCTTTGGTTTCGCATAAGTGGAACATAGGCATGTCATAGCTTCCTAAAGAAAAAAAATAAAGCTAGCTTGTATTCAAAAACCCTAAATTCCAGGGCTCCGAGTAAAGCACCCGGCGATGGAACGGAACAACCGGATAATATTTCTGGAGATGCAACCAGACTTCGGAAATGTTTTCGGAGGCTGTGCTTAGCTGCCGGAAATCTTAACAGGAGGTCTGGGTATACCTCCGACTATGCCTTCTGGAGCATTGATTCTAGCACTAGTAATACTCTCTGTAGGTTCTACATGATTTTTGGTATATGGTTCTGGAGCTTATATGTTTCAGTCATTCGACTTATACCAATAGTCCGGTAAAAAATTTAGAAAAAATAAATATAACTTTCAAATTTTACGTACCGCAAAGTAATCGTCATTGAATAGTTCATCATTGTTGTCCATCAATTTGTGGAATAGGATGAAAGTAGAGTTCTTAATACTCCGTAATATTTAAGTGATATTACGTTAATCTACATTTAGGTAAAATACTACCTGCATTTAGTGCCTCCCTATTTTTAGTGGGAAGATTTGAATTATGTTGCATTAGATCAAAGAAGTAACAAATGAAAAAAAAAATCTTACACCGGGAAAAAAACAGTTTTGTTCTGTTGAAAAAGAAAAAAAATTAAATTATTTTTCCAGATATAATTAAAAACAGTTGCATTAATTTGTTTTACATAATTTTTGGTTTAAGAAATTGATGGATGAGATTGTTTCTTAAAATTAAATGGTTGCGGTTTATAATTATCATAGTGGCTACCATTTTTTATAATATGAAAATGAAATAAAATGCAATATTTGTAAAGAATAATTAATTTTAATTATCTAACCTTTGGGTGGTATGCTTAGAACAGTCCCATATTTCGAATAATTATGAATAATCCCACATTTAAAGGGTATATTCTCAAAATGGTCATTGACCTCTTGAAAAATCAGGGAACCGATATTACAAGTACCATTACATGTGCTTTACTCTGATTGGCCGCATTTATTTAATGATTTTAATTCTAATAAAAAAATCTTAGCTCATGTCTATTTCACACTCCTCCTTCTCCTCGTGCGACCTTCTATGAAAATCCCCCCGTTTTTTTATCTCTTACTCTTCTTCCTCCTCCACGGTCCAGAGTCCTTTTCAGTCTCCTATTCTCCTTTTCTTCCATCCATCTATGATCCCATTCATCTCTCCTCTTCTCATGTCCATCTCCTCCAACTCCCTTTCTCATTCACTCATTTTCTCTCTCATTCCAAAGCTTATTGTTGGATTTTGTCTTTAATCGACAACGGTTGATTGGCTGTAAATGCTTGTGTGTTGTTTTAAGCTTGATAATAAATTACCTATAATGGTGTTAGTTTTCTTAATTTTTCGAAGCTTAATTTTTTTTAATATTTTTTTATGATTATAATTTTCAATTAATGGGGAAATTAATAAGATCTGACACGGCCGTATCAACCATTCATTTAACTTGAACTATCAATGTACAAATCCACATGAAATTTAAGGGGATTTTTAATTGGGCATTCATCTTTAAATTAATACGGAGTAGTATACTCCCTCCGTCCCTTAATACTCGCACCGCTTTCCTTTTCGGCTCGTGTGAGGGGGTCGAAAAAGCACGAGGCTAATGCGTGACCTCGTCCCTCGTGGGCGTGACGTTGTCAGATCAAGTGTAATTGGATCTCCTTTGAGTTTACACCCAATCGACTAGTAATATAGGAGTCGCCATTCAGTTTTTAACGACAATGAGAAAAACTGACAAAACCCGGTTATCGTGACATAAAGGGAGTGCCATTATGTTCGACCACGACGGCCATAGGTTCCCTTGTGATCCCTGGTGTGGGGATCGCTCAACGTACACCCGCAGGGCAGAGTTAGAGAGTTCGGGGGACTGTAACTACCGAGAGGAGTGCTCATCGATAATACTCCAGAGGCAGGTTATCCTTACTAGCTCAGCATAAATAATTGAAGGGACATGCGTTAAACTTTTAAACTATTCTGAATTGATTTTAGCAATATGCAACACATAATACTAAATCGATCGTGATTATCTTATTTAGATTGATTTAAGGTACCTAGCATGATAATTCAATTGTACAGGGTATTATCTTATTAGGCGTGATAGATCAATCAAATTAATAGTTTGACAATTTTATAAAAGGGTGATAAAAGCGATTAAATCATATGAGGGACACATTACAACGCACCCTTGAGAAGTGCGTTGTGGTTCTCAGAAAACTAACCACTTGGCTTTGCTATTTCTCCTTTTATTTAACGAATCTCGGGTTTCCAAGCAATGTTCCAGTATTTAGGATTAATTCATCAAGCTACAAGGGGCAGGGTGCGTTCTGTTCGACTTTTGGGTCGATTGCGACAGAACGCTGGATCAATTTCGCAGCGTGAGGCTTAGGCTTAAGGCTAGAGTCAATACTCAGATTATGGAAATGTGTTTTCACGTCGGTTTTAGGCTGTATTTATAGGAAAAGAGTGTGTGGAAAGATAAATTTTAAGATACGAATCCAAAAATAATCCGGAGATAAAACGGCCCCAGGCACTTTCAGCGCCCAAGGTTGGGCGCCGAAGATTTCGGCGCCCAGATCCAGGCGTTGAAAATGGGATCTGGGCCGAGTTCTTTGTCAGATTTGGACTCTTAGGACACGGAGCTTTTGAGATTTATCCGAGTCTTTTAGTGCGTATTAACTTATGACGGAATGCGTCTGGGCCCGTTACGAACTCTAGGTTCGTTAGGAATTTAATTAATACGTAACTCTTATTTTCGAATTATACCAGGAATGCAAATTCTATCTCTTTTAGGATTTATGTTGGAGTGCAACACCTAATTCTGACAGGTTTTTATCTTTCATGACTTTGCCACTTTTAACAACTACCTTTTGCGACAGTTACTATTCTTAGCAGGTTTCTATAAATAGCAGCTTTGGCTGAAATGAAAGGGTGATTGAGATTCGTTATTTTATAGGAGATGCGTTGCCAAGTGGAGATTTATGTTCTCATCATCGAACCTTCCCTTTCAGGAATGGGGACAAAAGTAGGTGTCTACAGTTAGCCCCCACTTTGACTGAGTATCGAGATGAGACGATGGTCAAATTACTAGACGGAGTGCGTCCTACAAGCCATGGCGTATGTGACCTGTTTTGCGAGGGTCTCACGAGCCCCCGAGTGATAACATTTGACTTAAGGGTCATCACTTGAAGTGTTAACACATTCCTCACGCGTCATTGGAATTTGTTAACTGATAGTATAGAAACTCCCTCACTTTGTCATTGGAAGTATCTAAAGATGTTTTTCGAAATCAAAGCTATAAAGTGTAACTAGGCCTGGCCAAGCCCAATCACGAGGTAAAACGTTTTTAAGGATTCTCATTTTCAGGGTTAGCTAAACGAGAAAACCCCCTTGTTTTTATAGGACGTAAAACGAAGGAAAATCCAGCACATCGCTTTTTTTTGGAAAAACGGAAAATAAATCCTTTGATTTTTGGAAAAGGGAAACCATCCTTTGATTTCTGGAAAAGGGAAACCATCCTTTGCTTTTTGGAAAAGGGAAACCAGGAAAAGTTATCGCTGCAGCGACTAAGGACCTGCGCGGTTAGTGGCGCAGACCCCGCCCGCTGAAGGTGGGCGAGCCTGTCCGCTGAGGGTGGACGCCCCGTCCAATAAAAGTGGACAAATATGTTTTGATGTTTTGAAAATAAGGACCTACGCGGTTTGTGACGTAGACCCCGCCGGCTGAAGATGGCGAGCCTGTTTTTGTTTTTGAAAATTTTATTTTCTTTTCATTTTCGAAAACTGAGGACCTGCGCGGTTAGTGACGCAGACCCCGCCCGCTGAAGGTGGGAGAACCTGAATTCGTCTTTTCGATTTGGGACTCGCATGGTTCGTGGCGTGATCTTGCCCGATCGAGGTGGACCAGTCCCTACTTCATTTGTTCTTGGGATTTCTTTTGAGAATTTCTTTTTTATTCATTCTTGTAAGAGCGAATTCTTTCGAGGGATGCTCGGATTTAGCTGCAACCTGAATGTGGGTTGGCAACGTGTCTAAACGGACCATCGTTTCGTGGTCGTCTGCCTTTCGTGGTTTTGAACGATTCTTTACCGCTCATGGGATGTATGTCACCGTTTAGAACTGGCCTAGTTATGCCATTACTTGGGTCCTTGTGAAATGACCGGTGGGACCATACGTGAATGTTAATGGAGACCTTTTGCTTTGAGGTCGAGTTCATTTTTGAATTTGCCCAAGCACGGGACGTAGCTTGGAAACGTTGTTTCAACTTGCATCCCTTTTTTGAAAGGCATATTTTCTTTCTTTCGAGCCCCCAAGCATTTGTACTTGGTGGTCGTTCTTTGCCAAGAGAAGTACGTATTTTATAACGTCCTTAATCATGTTTGGGATCGTGCTCGTAAGTGCGAGCGATTTTTGTAGTGGTATGCTACTTTGATGAAGTCGTGGAGTGCGACTTCATTTTCCGGGCGACAAAGTTTGCTTCATTTTTCAATAATTAATACATCGAGCTTACTTTGTCCCGGATTGATCTTTTTGACAAATAAACGCTTTTTAATTTGAGAAACCAACGATCTTGATTACAACAGGGCCTCGTGTCTACTAACATGGTTTTAAGTCCTTTCCGTGTTTTAAAGGATCCGGGCCTTGGGCTACATTTCCGGCGCCCCTGGCTAGGCGTTAAAAATTTCGGCGCCCAGCCTTGGGCGCTGGAAATTCTATTTTGGCAGTTTTTCTTAGTACAGGATTTCTTAACGCGTTTCTGAATGGGATTAGGATGTCACTTGATGCTTTCGTGTATATATAGGGGTTAAGTGAAGGAAATAATGCCATTAGTCCAAGTATGCATTCAATGTTAAGTCTAATAAATGCGGTTCAGTATTAATTAACAAGTTAATAATTCAGTGAGATCAAGTGAGCTGAATGCCTAGCTAGAGGCCGCTTCAGTTCAAGTGGAATTAATGATATTAATCCACATCTTACTCTTGACTGAACCCGTAGGGTCACACAAATAGTACGTAAACGGATCAAGTATTTAATGGCATTAAATACTCTATCTATGGATATTCGGAATCGACGGATCTTGGTTTCAGTGGGAGGTGAGATCGTCACAAGCAAGTGAATACTCCGGAAACGATGATATTGCCGGAAACGGAAATATGGATCGTATTGGAAATATAAATATTATCCAAGTCGTAGATGTTGCCGGAAACGGAAACATGGTACGTATCGGAAAATATTATCGGAAATGGAAATATTGCCGGAATCGGAAATATTGCCGGAAATGGAAATATTGTCAGAATCGGAAATATTATCGGAATCGGAAAATAATTCCGGAAACGGAAATATTAAATATTTGTTCGAAGCGGAAATTAATTCCGGAATCGGAAATATTAAATATTGTTCGTATCAGAAATAAATTCCGGAATCGGGAATTTAATCGGAAGCGCGTCGTACGAATTAGCATCGGACGAGACTTGCTAGACGAAGGCCCAGCACGAAGCCAGGCCTACGCTCAGCAAGCCCAAGCGCCCAAAAACACGCTGCCAAGCCACGCCCGATCCAGCGCAAGGCCAGGCCCAGCAATGGCCTTGGCGCGCGCGCAGGGCTGCGACGAGTGGGCTGGCGCTGTGCGTGGGCCGCAAGGCCTGCGTGCGGTTCTAGCGTATCACTCGAAGTGTGTTACTCGAATCCTAAGGCTACCGGGATTTGTCATATGATTAAATCTAATCCTAAAAGATTTAGTTTATTTAATTAGAGTCCTAGTAGGATTATAATTAAATAAATTAGTATCCTAATAGGATTCCAAATCCTTTTCCATAACTCTATAAATAGGTGCCTAGGGTCACATATTTATATAGAGTATTCAAGTATTCAAAGTGATTTTTGAGAGCAAAAATTCAGTCACACAATTGCCTATAAGTGCCGAAAATTCTAAGTACCTTAAGGGCGATCCTAGTTGGTCAAGCTTAAGGCGGATCCGGACGTGCTGTGGACTATCTACGGAGGGACGACATTTGGAGTCCTAAAGACTTGTTCTTGTTCGGTTCGAGCGCAGCTAGGGAAGGCACGCAACAAAGTGTATGCATCTAAACTATGCTAAATGATTATGTGTAAATAATATGCTTTCCTGGCTTTATGGTTTTTCCGCATGATTTATGAATTGTCATATGTATCATAACCTGACAGTGGTATCACGAGCCTCTTATTATTTTCATAATCTAAATTGCATGAACATGGTTAAATATTACAAATTTGCAAGAATTAAAAGGGGTGATTAATTTTCGTAATTGTTAATTAATTGCAAATTGCGTTTATTTAATTATACTTACGCAGTTTTTCGGCAGTTTCTTCGTTACTCATCCAAATTGAGTGATTTTTGTGTCAATTCCGCATGTAAAAGGCATTCTAAAATTTTGACAAAAATAGTATTTGTCGGCCGAACCCAGAATTCTCAAATTCAAAGCCTAACTATGACTTTTCGGAGGTTTTAGTTTTTCGAATGCAAAATTTCGTAAATTTAAGATGTTAAATTAAATATTTGCGATTCTTGTTGATAAATCTTGAATTTTTGATTGACCTACTGTATATGTTTAACAAGTTTGAATGCCTAGCCTTGTTAATTATGCAATCTAATTTGTAATTATGATTAATTTGTTGAAAATTGGAATAATTTAGAATTAATTTGATTTTCATAATTAGTTATAATTTAATTAGATACCTATGATTAAAAACCACCATAAAAATTGTAAATTTATGTTAAATTTTAAATTTTTATGACCTAGACTTGAATCCATGTTAATCGGAAATCAATTGAATAATAAATATTCGATTTTTCGCCCTAAAATTATGAAATTAATATTATTTATTAATTTGTCATTAATTTTGAATTTAAATTTTAAATTTTTATGCGATTCGCTCATATAACTTGCACGCACAAAGCAATGGACGCTACGTGTTACCCTTAAGGGGTGTTGTATAGTGCGGGCATGTGACGACGAGCAAGGGAGCTCGTCGCCCATGCGGTACGAATGCAATGAGCAAGGCCATGGTGCACGAGCACAAGGCAGCAGCCCTGCCTTGTGTCGTGGGCTGTGTGCAATGGGCGAATGGGCGAGGGCGAGAGCAAGGCACGAGCAGTCGCGTGTGGGCAGCAAGCGAGCTGCGCCACAGCGCGCACTGCCTCGCGCGCAGCGAGCGTAAGCTCACATGCCACGAGTGCTGCGCCAAGCATCGATCGCTCACGCGCAGCGAGTGCTTGGTGTGCGTGCGATGAGCGCTGCACCCAGCGATGGCGTGCGAGTGCTTGTTGTGCATGCGACGAGCGCTGCGCCCAGCGATGGCGTGCGAGTGCTTGTTGTGCGTGCGACGAGCGCTGCGCCCAGCGATGGCGTGCGAGTGCTTGTTGTGCGTGCGACGAGCGCTGCGCCCAGCGATGGTGTGCAGGTGCGTGTTGCGACGTGCGACGAGCGCTGCGCCCAGCGATGGGCTGCGGCAGCATGCTCGTGCGTCGAGCGCTGGCGCGCGCAGCGAGCACCAGCTCGCGTGATGCCTTGCGATGGTGAGCAGCAGCGATGCGACGCAGCGCATGGGCTGCGCGCACATGGCCAGCGATGGCTGTGTGCGTGTGGCCCATGGGCGTGCGTTGCGTGGGATTGTTGTGCGATTAGATCGTTTTGAAATTTCAATTTAAAATTTTCAGTTTACGTAATTTTAATTAATTTTAAAATTAATAATTTAAATTATTTTCTTGGATTTTAATTTTGAATATTGTAATTATAATAAATTTTATTTATTCTAATTATTTTACTAAAATTAAAATCATGAATTAATTTAAATACGACTGAAATTAAATTAAACTTTTTGGATTCAATTATAAATTTATATGAGCTTTAAATTTTAATTAAATTTGTATGTTTCCGGTTAGACTAGAAATACATTTTTATGTTTAAAATTAGTAAAGCATATGAATTTATTGGTTTAAGTGGGAGCCCTTTTTAGTCATAAACTCTTGATTAGGTCTACAAATCCTTAAGGTTAAAACAACTTGATTAGAATTAATAAGGACTGAATAATTTGTAGATTATTGGTGCCCTTGATTAATTGCTGCAAATGTTTATGTGATGCATAATGTGTTTTACTAACCAGCTATGTGGGCCATTCATGATAATGAATGGGTGAATGGTATATATTGTATATGTACTGTTTTGCAGGTTATGAAGTGACTAGTATGGCCCAAATAGGATAGAAAATATGGTCTGCGTACCATTAATTTGAATGTAATTGGTCTAAAGTACCAAAATTGTTTTTCAATTCAAATATGGTCTGCGTACCATCAAATAGTTGTAATTAGTTTTAATTATAGCTTATCCTATTTGAAGAAAATGGTGCCTCCCACGGAGATTTTTAAGACGGACTTTGAAGTTGAAGCTTCAAGATGAAGTCGGGCCATACTAGATCACATTTATCTTATGCATGTTTTAAGTTATTTATTGCTTTTAAATATGTCTTAAATATGCATGAGATCAAAGCTTGATTATGTTGCATGATTAAGGATTTTAGTTCACTTAAAATCTAACCAACATAGTAAGAGCCTTAAGTTCCAAACTTAAAAATTGAGTTAAAAGGTGCCATGCCAAAATATACACTTGCTTGGATATCCTTTACATCAATCTAGTAATAGTTTTCGCTCAGCGAGGTGTTACTTATTGGTCCTAAAGGGGCAAGGTACACAAATAATTGTGAGTACATGTTAGTTTTGGTGAAACTCAACGATAGGTTTACCTAATAAGTTCTTAGACGTACCTATCAACCAAGAATAGTTTCTAGACTATTAGCAAAAGGCTTTTGCTTACCTAAGATGTTTTAGGATTAAGTCGACAAACTGTGCTTAATTCTTCAATGATTTTAGGGTCTTGGAATCATTTTATTCACACCTGCCGGAACACATAATTCGAATAAAATGCTAATGACTTGTTTAAATTACATGATTGCTTTAATTTTCAAGTTATTACTCATGATAAATGTTTAGACTTTGCATGCTTCAATGTATGTTTTAATTATTGTTTATAATTAAATATCTTGCACTGCAATAAATCCTTTTAGAAAGGTAACAGTAAATTTCCTTGATTGGTAATGAATCCAAGAACGATTCACGGAAATGAGAGAAAATGAGCAATTTAAATGTACGTTTCTTTTAATGACTTTTATGGTTGTTTTCGAGTATCAAAATCGAATGACAAACCGATTGGTGCTTGTGAATTCAAAATACAATGTAGTTTTGAGATCATAAAGCATTGAGTTTAAACACTCAGCTTTACCAATGGTTAACAACCTAATATCTTTGTCCATTTAATTCTCGAATGAGTCTAGTCCTTAGACATTCGAATAGATTGATGCTTAGAGAACTTTAGAAGCTTCTGGTAAGATCATCTAGTTGAAACAGAATATTCAACATAAATTAAATGGTAAGAACCTTGTTGGAGTGACATTGGACATGTCTAAAAACGTATAAAAGTCAACACTAAAGAAATCAATTCTTAAGACTATAAGAAATGGTACAAGAAATAGGAAAACGAGGAACAAATGAAAGGAATTTACGATTCTGTTTCTACCTATAAGTTTATGTTTAAAGAGAAGTGACCTAGCAATCAAACTTCCTTGGTATCATATACCGCTTGAGGTTCTTACTTCGATAATAACTCAAACAATGGAAGCTAGGATACACTAATGACCTACAAGTGGGAAATGAAGCATGGCAATGCTACATTAGTTGTAGGGTCATCTAGTTTGTTTTAAGTCCTTTCAAAGGCTGGAACTTAATGGCTATTTTGTTCCATAATCAGCATACCTAAATTTCTGCTTCAAACACAGAAAGACTCACATTCAGAAGAACGAAAACAATGCTTGTTTGTTTGTTTATTTGAATGAAATGGTCATTTACGGTTTGAGTCAATATGCTTGATTAAAACAAACAACTCTTTAAATAAAAACTTTACTAGGTTCAAATCAAACCCTTGATTTGAGTTCCATTAATCTTTGGCATTGTTGCTTAGACCATATCAACAAGTTAACATTCACAAGCTCTATTTTAATGGACTTTTGAAAGTTGGTTGATTTCTAGATCAACTTAAGACAAGCTAGTCTTACTTGTTGAAAGTAACAAAGAATATGAACTATTGTTAGAACGCCTAGACGATAGAGCTCAAAGCTAAAGAAAGGTTTTATAACTTAATTATTTCACATAGATTTGAGTGAATATAGGTTTATTTACTCAAATGTGATATAAGTTGAATCTGTTTGGCTAGTTCAAAGACTCAGAAGTATAAAATCCACTTGGCAAGAAATCATAAAAATCTAGGTTAGATCATGTTGATGATTACTTGAGACCAAATATGATCATCAATGATTGTGTGTTGTAATTTCACAATCTAGGTCCATAAGATATGGCATATCTTAGTTAGAATAATCGAAGTCAATTAGTACTTGATTCGATTAATGATGAATCATAAAGACTTTTCCTATAATTTCTAAAACAAAATTCTCAACTACTACCAAACTAAACCAAATTCGTAAAAGCTATTGAAAAGTAATTTCAGAATAACTTTTCATAAAATATATCTAGAGAGTTGCAAAACTCAGTGGGAGCTTAGTGTTTGTCATTCGACAAACTAAGGCCCAAGTATAGATATATGTTTCATTTGATTTATTCAAATGAGACACAAGGGTATTGTTTCTACCACGAATTTTTGAGAACATAATGTTTGTTTGCTCGAAATAATGTCCTTTTGGAGATTCGTTTCCAAAATGACAAGTGGGAGAAAATAGACCTCGAAAGTCTTCGAGGCGAACAACAAACATAAACGGACATTCCGGAGGCTTTTCGAAGTGCTTCAGAAAATCCGAACTTATTCTTTAAGGACTTTAGAAGTGGCTTTAAAGAATAGACATCTCTTAGAAGACTTTACAAGTGCTTCAAGGAGAACAGAATATTCAAAGGACTTTCAAATGGCTATTGATATTCTATTGTTTGATGTTCTATACCCAAGTAGGCATAGAGTTCAAATCACTGAAACTATGAGATTCTTCTATTAGATAGTGAAGAAACATGGAGTTCAGGTCACTGAAACTATGCAATTCTTCTATTAGATAGTGAAGAAACCTACAACTTGCAGTCAAACTATTATCATGTAGATTAATGAGTTTGTGACCTGTAAGAAAGCTATGACGAAACCCAGATTCCCTAAAATGGTTAGAGGCCATATATAGACTCAAATGTTTTAAATGGCTAGAGGCCATAAAACATACTCAATGTTTTGATGACAAAATTAAAATTTTGTTGATTTGCAAGAATAGTTTCACACCTATTGGTTGCAAGTTTGTTTTAAGGGTAAAAACCATCAAACATGAAATTGTGTTCACACACAAAGCTAGATTAGTTGCTAAAGGTTACAAGCAAATTCACGATGTAGATTGTGTTGAAACCTCATGCAAAATCGTAATGCTTAAGTCTATAATTCAAGCAATGATTGCATATTGGTACATGTGGCAATTGGATGACAAAACATCTTCCTCAGTCAAATGTTGGAAGATACTATGTACATGGTATGTCATAGGATTTGTGGATCCAAATAAATGCTTGAAAAGAAAAGCTAGTTTATAAAATCTAAGTATAAATTTAAGCAAGCAATTGGGAATTAGAACTATATTTTAGTGAAGCTAATAAGTATTTTAGTTTCATAAAATGTACATGATTCTTATAGATATATAAGAAGTTTAGTGGGAGTACATAAAACTTAATTGGTCCTATGTGTATCACACACATATCTCTCTATTGTGAAATAACATCCAAATGCTAATGACTTAGATTTGAAATTATTCATCAATGATGGACCAAGGCAAAACTTAGTACATACTGGGTATTAAGATCTATTTACAAAGATCTTATATTAATGTTTTAGATTAAGTAATGGCATTTACTAAATCAAACACGAAAGACTCCATTGGAGATATTCGACCCATGTGAATAAATCTAAGTAAAGAATGTTTGAACTATGTATAAGCATTTACTAAGTTAAACATCAAAGGATCTAAGTAAGATTCTTAACCTATATTATATGTCAAAGAATTTAGCTGGATTTAGTATCTACTGAAACTAGATGAGCTAAACTTACATGAATAGAATTCAATTGGGAATTATTCTGCAAAAGAATTTATCATGTATGATATAATATGAGGATCGCCAAAAACGTATCGTATGACTTTAGGCATGACGAACATATACCAATCTCTAATGATCTAAGTAAAGATCAACTAGATTGAGATCAAGAATACTTATAGTACTTGAAAAGGTACATAGGAATAGTTCTTGATTCAAGGAAATAAAGATATGCTAAATATTGATGCTACACGCATAGACACTGGCAAAGGATCAAGCAAAGACCCTTTGGAGTTAACCATTGACAAGGACGAGCTAAAGAGCATCGTGTTTTGAAATGGCAACATGGATTGGAGACCATGAATTGTTGCGTGGGAAATTAAATATTAATTTCTATGTTCTAAGATACAGCTGGAAAGTCTTCCACATATCTGTGAACTGCTTGGATAAGCAAATCCAAACAAAGCATCACTAGCAACCTAAACAGTTGAAGTAAAAGTACTTATTGCCTAAGAAACAATAAAACAGAGTTGTTTATATTAATGAGTTCTTCATTGAACTTGGGTGGATCACATGTCTGCTAACTTGATGGTTCTTCATTGCAAAATGCGTAGAACCACTATCAAAGTAAGAAAGACTAGATCACATAATAAACAAACTCAAAAGATCTTATCATATCTCGAAGAACATTCGATGAAAAGGATATTAAGATTGGCAAAGCATGATAACTAAACCTATGCAAAAAGTGAGAAGCAACACTCACGTTGTAGCACTGGAAATCAAGCATAGCTTTGAATTCCATGAAATGTTTTAAAGATGGGTTAGAGGCCCATGGTTGTAAAATAATGGGTTTGAACATTTATCATATATGAAATGTATTTTCATATTCCATTTAATCTTGGTTTAGTATTAAATGATGAGTCCCTTCAATTTGACGATATATTCAAGATAGACTGTCAGGACCAGTCCTGTGACTAAGAAATGTCTATCAAGTGAACTTGAATGTCAAAGGTTGAAAATGGTCCCTAGTCGGAGTTTTCTATAAAATTGGACGCATAGAAAACGTTAGACGATTAGAATGCAAGATGACTAGTAGTTCTGTTTCTTGAACTATGTGGACATGGCAATGTCATAATCATTTGCATAGATACTTACTTTAGGAAGACTAGTATCGGACAAGACCTATGAAACTTTACTGTAAGAGATGAAAATCTGTCATAAGTAAATTTCATTAAAATTATTAGACACTAAATCCTCAATACCTGAGTGATTTGAGATTACTTGTTTGAGAACTGGTTGCTTTGACGTTGACCAACCGTCGCACCGTAAAAGGAGGCTATAAAGGCAACGCTCAGGTAATCACCTATCAAACGAAGTCTAATCTCAAGATCGCAAGATTGGGATTGTCCTCCCATAAATCGGAATGAGATGCTTAAAAGTTGTACAAGGCCACTCGGAGAGCTAGAAACTGTGAAATGCATGGCCGCGCTCGGATGAATCATAGGCTATGATTATCTGTTTATTTGATCAGTTGAACTCTGAAACCGAGGAACACCTCTGGACATAATAAGGATGACAACTCTTACCTTATGTTCAAGAGCAAGCATCGAGCGACAAAGGAATTAGGAAATGCACACTTGTCCCTAAGGACAAGTGGGAGACTGAAGGAAATAATGCCCTTGGTCCAAGTATGCATTCTATGTTAAAGTCTAATAAATGCGGTTCAGTATTAATTAACAAGTTAATAATTCAGTGAGATCAAGTGAGCTGAATGCCTAGCTAGAGGCCGCTTCAGTTCAAGTGGAATTAATGATATTAATCCACATCTTACTCTTGACTGAACCCGTAGGGTCACACAAATAGTACGTAAACGGATCAAGTATTTAATGGCATTAAATACTCCATCTATGGATATTCGGAATCGACGGATCTTGGTTTCAATGGGAGCTGAGATCGTCACAGGCAAGAAATGAATGCTCCGGAAACGATGATATTGCCGGAAACGGAAATATGGATCGTATCGGAAATATAAATATTATCCAAGTCGTAGATGTTGCCGGAAACGGAAACATGGTACGTATCGGAAAATATTATCGGAAATGGAAATATTGCCGGAATCGGAAATATTGCCGGAAACGGAAATATTGTCAGAATCGGAAATATTATCGGAATCGGAAAATAATTCCGGAAACGGAAATATTAAATATTTGTTCGAAACGGAAATTAATTCCGGAATCGGAAATATTAAATATTGTTCGTATCGGAAATAAATTCCGGAATCGGGAATTTAATCGGAAGCGCGTCGTACGAATTAGCATCGGACGAGACTTGCTAGACGAAGGCCCAGCACGAAGCCAGGCCTACGCTCAGCAAGCCCAAGCGCCCAAAAACACGCTGCCAAGCCACGCCCGATCCAGCGCAAGGCCAGGCCCAGCAATGGCCTTGGCGCGCGCGCAGGGCTGCGACGAGTGGGCTGGCGCTGTGCGTGGGCCGCAAGGCCTGCGTGCGGTGCTAGCGTATCACTCGAAGTGTGTTACTCGAATCCTAAGGCTACCGGGATTTGTCATATGATTAAATCTAATCCTAAAAGATTTAGTTTATTTAATTAGAGTCCTAGTAGGATTATAATTAAATAAATTAGTATCCTAATAGGATTCCAAATCCTTTTCCATAACTCTATAAATAGGTGCCTAGGGTCACATATTTATATAGAGTATTCAAGTATTCAAAGTGATTTTTGAGAGCAAAAATTCAGTCACACAATTGCCTATAAGTGCCGAAAATTCTAAGTACCTTAAGGGCGATCCTAGTTGGTCAAACTTAAGGCGGATCCGGACGTGCTATGGACTATCTACGGAGGGACGACATTTGGAGTCCTAAAGACTTGTTCTTGTTTGGTTCGGGCGCAGCTAGGGAAGGCACGCAACAAAGTGTATGCATCTAAACTATGCTAAATGATTATGTGTAAATAATATGCTTTCCTGGCTTTATGGTTTTTCCCCATGATTTATGAATTGTCATATGTATCATAACCTGACATTCAAAGGGTAAGTTTTTGAAAGAAAAATCAGCCATACACTTGCAAACACAATAGCCGAAATTCCTAGTAACCTTAAGGGCGATTCTAGTTGGTCTAACTTGAGGCGGATCCGGACGTACTGTGGACTATCTACGGAGTGACGACATTTAGAGTCCTAAAGACTTGTTCTTGTTCGGTTCGGGCGCAGCTAGGGAGGGCACGCTACAAAGTGTATGCTCCTAAATTATGCTAAATGATTATGTGTAAATAATATGTTTCCTGGCATTAAGGTTTTCCGCATGATTTATGTTTTGTCATATGTATCATAACCTAACATTAAGTACGTCTTTCTTTTTCACCACTCTTAATCTTCCTCTCTTTTGCAATTGCTTAGATTTTATTCTTCGCTACTCTTGCCATGTCGATTCCTCCCTTCTCCCTCCAACGAGTTGTTAGGCGCTGGCTAAGAGCCATTAAACCCATAGAAAAGGCTTTGTTGAAAGGATACCACTTAGAGGCATTCTTAGGCTTACAACAAATTAATATTGATTATAATTTTCTGTATGCGTCCCTAAACTTTTGGGATTCTGATCACCATGTTTTTGTCTTTCGGGGCAATGAAGTATGCCCTTTGCCAGATGAATTTGCGGCAATCCTTGGTTATCCTACCAATGCTACTCCTGCTACCCCTGGCACTATTGAAGAGGGTAAAACAACTATAGGGGCTTTCCTAGGACTAGATGCTAACATGCTCGCTGAGATCGTTGTGGGTGATAAGGTTAATTTGGCAAAGCTTGTAAAACATCACTTTAGACCTAGTAAAAATATGACCGAACAGAAATTGAATATTCGAGCACTTGTATTCTGCTTGTTGAACCACTATTTACTGTCGAATAACAATGGCGAGTTCGGTGACATAAGGTTGATCCCCTTGATCGGCCAGATGGAGAGTTGCTATTCCATTATGCCGTTGGTTGTTGCCGAGACCTTACTGAGTGCAGATGAGTTAAAAAAGGATGCCAAGTCTGAAATTTTTAAGGGGAGCCCCCTATTGCTGCAGGTAATCGATCGTTTATTCGCGCACATATTTTTTTCTTTTTCTTTTCTTTTTCCGTTTGCCTCGACGGTCCCCTGCCTGGAGCTGATTTTCAGCGCCCAGAGTTGGGCGTCGGAATTTCTGGCGCCTGGTCCTGGGCGTTGAAAGTGCGTCCCATGCAGGACTTCCGTTTATTATTATTTTTCTGATCGTTCCCGTTTTTTGCCGCGATCCTTGGTTATCCTACCAATGCTACTCCTGCTACCCCTGGCACTGTTGAAGAGGGTAAAACAACTATAGGGGCTTTCCTAGGACTAGATGCTACATGCTCGCTGAGATCGTTGTGGGTGATAAGGTTAATTTGGCAAAGCTTGTAAAACATCACTTTAGACCTAGTAAAAATATGACCGAACAGAAATTGAATACTCGAGCACTTGTATTCTGCTTGTTGAACCACTATTTACTGTCGAATAACAATGGCGAGTTTGGTGACATAAGGTTGATCCCCTTGATCAGCCAGATGGAGAGTTGCTATTCCATTATGCCGTTGGTTGTTGCCGAGACCTTGCTGAGCGCGGATGAGTTAAAAAAGGATGCCAAGTCTGAAATTTTTAAGGGGAGCCCCATATTGCTGCATGTAATCGATTGTTTATTCGCGCACATATTTTTTTGTTCTTTTCTTTTTTTCGTTTGCCTCGACAGCCCCCTGCCTGGAGCAGATTTTCAGCGCCCAGAGCTGGGCGTCGAAATTTCTGGCGCCTGGTCCTGGGCGTTGAAAGTGCGTCCCAGGCAGGACTTTCGTTTATTATTATTATTTTTCTGATCGTACCCGTTTTTTGCAGATTTGGCTTTAGGCTTCTAGAAGCTCCTGCCGATCCTAAACATTATCGCCCTATAGCCTTGGGTAACCGAAAGTATTTGCACCAAGGCCAGGACGAGGCCGAGTGGGCCTCCTATTTCACTCATGGCATATGCTCTATTAAGTGGGTGGTACCGTGGTGGGGTTTGACTAATATGACGGGGGGTTCTGAGGTGTTAGTTTATGTTTCTTTGTTGGGGCTATCTCGGCTCGTTTATATCTTTCCTTACCGAGTCATGCGACAATACGGCTTAAGGCAGACTATCCCGTTTTCCGATATAGTACCACCTAAAGTAGCGGTCTTTTCACAAGCACGGGTTCAAGTGTGGGCTAAGTATTATGGTGGCTTCCCGCGTTGGACCGTGGCTACAGATGGCTTTGTGGGTCTTTCCAAAAACTACAAGTTGTGGATGAGTTCCGATGATAAGGCTGTGAGAACTAAGGCTCGAAATGAAGAGCCGATTGAGCTTTTGATACCTCGAGGTAAGGCTAAGTATGAGAGCCGTGATCCTGCTAATCCTCCAACCATGGTATTAAGACTGTAAAAGCTCGTCTTGATCGAAAGCGAAAAGAAGTTCCTCCCAGTTCCAGTTCTAGGCCTAAAAAGGTGCCTAACATGAAGGGACCTGCCGTTCACAAAAAAAATGCAAGCTCTCGCGGAGATCGTCGCCGGAATAATGTATGGGTTAGGAAAGTTCAGCCCCTAGTAGAACCAGTGGCTAATCCAATTGATGTTGATAATCCTTCCCCTACCATTGTTTGTGCCGTTGAGGCTGAGCGGGCTATAGCTGTTCAAACTGAAAATGTTTCTGAGGCCTTGGCATCCTTGGAAGTTAGTGTCAAGGAGCCTGTTCTTATGGAGATTGATATAGAGGTAGCGCAGAAGCCTGTGGGGGGTGGACCCTGCGAACATTGCCCTCTACAAAACTTTATTTGATGATCCGGAAGAACTCGAGTAGTGTAGTTCTTGTTAGGGTGTAGGTACCCTTTATTTATTTTAGTTGTGTTTGTTTTTCATTCCTTCGCACTTTTTGTTTTCCTTCTTATTATTTTTAAATATTAATAAAGGCGTAATTTTATTTTTCTTGTTTTCGTTTTGCTTTTTTTTTTATTTGCTCATTTCCAACACTTATGCACATTATATTTTTTATTTGATTGGACCGAATCCATAAATAGGATTGCCTACGTATCCTTGTTAAATAACTTTAACTTAGAATCAGGTCGCACGTAGTTCTAGCTAGAATAAATTCTAGGATGCCGAATTTGATAAGTATGTTCTGAGATGGAAACATACTATTTGAAACGGTAGAATAAGTGAAATTTATTATTATTTTAATCTGCTGCTTTGCCGTAAAACAAAATTTTGTTTTATTTTTTTAGTACATGTATTTTGCACCTCATTTTTTCATGTGTTTTTTTGTGGTACGTATATCTAAATACGTGAATACGTGCTGTACCCCCCAAGTGTTCGTTATTTTTCCGTGTATTTGCGGATAAAATGATGATCACTTCTGGGCAAAGGTTGGCAAGCAGAGAGATTCAGCGCCAAAGCTGGGGCATTAAAGATTTCGGCGCCCAGCTCTGGGCGTTGAAAATGATTCCTGGGGAGATTTCTTAGCGCGTTGCTTCACATGTTCTTGCGTTTATTTCTTTTTCTTTGTTCCATTTTACTTTTTATTCGTCATAAATCAATTTTGACGCTATTTCAGAAGCTTTTTGGACTGTTAGCGTTAGACGCATTTTCGCCTGGATTAATTTTTTCTATTCGTGACTCGAAACGGCTTTGAAAATGGAGTTAGGGTGCGGAAGATATGAAGATCTTTGCGTAGGTTTTTTGGGTGGGTTGAGGTGCGTGTTGTTAACGATGGGGATGATGGGGTTATGTTTTATGAATTTTTTTTGAGCAACATTTGCATTGTTTGGATTTGATTTCTTTTGGTTTCTTTGGGTTGCACGGGTTTGACCTTTATGTCTTGGAAATATGAAGGAGATGGTGTGGTTTATTTTGTGGATTTTCGGGAATTGGTTTCGATGTCACGATTCAAGACCGATTGGGCCTTGCTATTGGGCCTACAGTGGGCCGCTTCCTTACATTTTTTATTTTTATATTTGCAAGTATGATTAGTGCTTATTTAGTGTTAGAATAATATTTTAGGAGAAATTTTATGCCTTTATTAATTTGGAAAGTAAGGAAAACACACTGAAATAAATTAATCAATATTCTAAGGGTTCTTAGGACCATATCTAGAGCTTTATTCTTTCTATCATCTAAAGAACTACTAGGCGTTTTGCTAAAGTGCTCTCTACGGCTCAAGCCTTGGGTTTAGTCTCGTAGAACCTTGGTCCTTCGCCTGTACTCATCTTGAACTCTATTCCCTTTGCGTTGACCCACTGACATGTCTTCACCCATCCGTTCTCGACCTCTTCTAGTGTTGATGTAGGAGCGATTAACCGAGTTGGATCGAAAGCTTCATCTTGTAGAGCTAGGGTAGTCATCACAGTCTCGTCCTCCATAGGCCTCGATTCGTTAAACAATGTCCATAGAGCTTGGTTGTCCAATATTTCAGCTGTTTCAGTCTTGGTGAGGTGGGGTGCCTCATCCAAAGTATGACAGTCATGGAAAATTTCAAATCCGGGCTTTAGCAGGCCATCCTGAACGAAGGGTTCAGGCAAGTCACAGCATGGGTGTTCTTCTCCTTCCCGAACAAACATACCGTTAAGGGTTCTTTGATATGGGGGAAGAAGGGTGGCTTGTTTTGTCTTGGTTGGCTTAAGGCGTAGCCTAGACAAGTGGTCAGCAATATCTTCCTCTGTTGGTTCATAGCTGTAACACCCCGACAATTCCCTTTTTCTAAAACAACCCTTTTATAAGTATAACTATAGAGAATTATCAAAGTATTATCGCCCGTGTGAAAACATAACGGCTTATTCAGAATTTTGCAGCGGAAAACATAAAACTAACCTTTAGGTTCATAAATAATCGATTACCTATTAAGTCCAAAACCAATTAACGGAAATAAGGAAATACGAACAGTACGACAACTTTCAAATCCAAGTTAACAAACCAAATCACTTAATAAAACAAATATAACTACAAGCTCTCTAATCCCGATCTCAATGATGCATCATCTTCAAACCTGTAAATGGGCAACGCTTATTGATCCTTAGAGACTGCTCACCAAAGATGGGTCATCACAGGATCAATAAGGCATAGCCATGATCAACACACACAAACAAAGCACGTAATCACCAAAGCTGAGTACTACATACTAAAACAATAATAATCCTAACATGATACTATTAACGAACAACCCTAACATGATACTAATGAACATAAACAAGGGCAGACAAAACATGATAATTTGACGACCATACTTGACTAGACTAGGCTAGACTTACAACAATAATATTATTTTAGTTGAAATAGACAATGGACCGAGTTGACCGTCCGACAGCCTTCACTAAGGAAGACGACGTACGGGCGCGACTCCGTAACCTCAGAGACCTGCGATATCGAGGAACATTCGAATAAAAATAGGACACGGTGATCAATCCGGTCCGAGATAAAGGCCATGGGCTACCACCATGAACCCCAACTCCTGTTTGTCCGTCACTTTAGACGTGCACAGTCTAAAGCTATTGCTACTCAGTTTCACTTTACATGATTTACAAATTGAAACCCTGTTATGACTCAACAATCACATAAGGCATACAATCCACATTTATTCACAACTGTTTTTATCTTGGAATTAAGTAAGTGATCACAAAGGCATCAATCAAGACTCATTCCAATTTACCCAACCTTTCCTTTAACCATGATCAACCCTGTATATGGGTATAAAGTTTCAACTTACTAAACAAGGTCCTCGGCCCTCATAAAGTAGTGAAAAGCTAAAAGGGAACAACAATCAACCGATCTGAATCAATATATACAAAGTAATCTAGTGTTCCCAACCAAACATGTTTGCATCAATCATCCATACTAACATGTTATAATTCTCATAATGCAATAGGTTCAATATGTCCGTCCAACAGTATTAAACATGCAATTTCAACATAACCAAGTTCAACAACAATCTCAACACAACCAAGTTCACCAACAAATTCCACATGATTTCAACAATTAGCACACATTCCAAGCACACAGGTATGTACGTACCTTGTGTAAACAAATAATAGGCCACTTTAACACTTTCAAACGTCGCCTATAAAGAATTCTCCGCCTAAAAACAACCAATAAAATTCCCCAATCAATATTCAACAGTTTACAGCAATACTATAGTACTCTAAATACACCCTAAACATATTTTGAACCATCCCCAATATCGAAACTTAAGTATTTGATTTCCTAGCATAATAATTATTGAATTAATGATTGAAATTCGTTGAAAACTCTTCAAAACATCGTACTTTAAATTTCCAGCAATATAAACTCGTTTAAAACTTCGCCAAGGCCAATTTGACATGCCTAGAACGTTGAAATAATAATTTTAATAATCCACAATCATCCTTCCATGATTTAAAACCATTAAGACCTTAAAATTCATACTTTAAATAATTCAAACTCTTATTTCAATCAAATTATATAATCTGAAAATTAATAGTTTAATTATGCAAAACATATAAATATGAAATTCATAATTAAATCATAAAACTATAAATTTAATTTAAGAAAACATAAATTAAATTATTAAAACATTTAATTTACTTAGGGTTTAAGAAATAACCAAATAAGGAGAGAAGGGAGGCTGGCCGGCGGCGAACTGCGCGGCAGCAAGCACGGGTGTTCGCGGGGCTGTCTGCGTGACGGTGGCGCAGGGTGGTGGCTGCGCTGGAGGCGACGTGCGTTGGTGGTGATAGCACGCAAAGAAGAAAGGGAAGAGAGGGAGGGGAGCCGGCTGGGCAAGGCAACAGCCGCGATGCAAGTGGTGCAGCGCGGGGTGGTCTCGACTAGGTGGCGGACTGCGCAGGTGGCGGTTACAGCTCGGTGGTGGCTGCCAAGTAAACAGAACAGCCAAGTAAGGAGAGGAGGAAAAATGCAAGAGAATAGGAAAACGAAAGAGAAAAGAAAGGAGGAGACTACCGTGCAGACCGGCGGTCAGGCGAGGGGCGACGGTGGTCGTGCAGGTGGTTAGTGGTGGCGGCGGCATGAGCAGCATTAATCAAGGAGGAGGCGCAGCAAATTTTTCACGTGAAGGAGGAGAGCAGGTTTGAGAGTTTTTGAGTGTTTTTCTTTTTTTTTTTTCTTTTTTTCTATTTCTGTTTCACGAGAAGAGCAAGGAGGGAGATTTTTGGTTGTTTCTTTGATTTCACGTGAGATGGAATTATGGGGGTTTGGGTTTATAATAGTGGGTTTTACCCAAGTGGGCTAGAATTAGGAATTTAGGTTTGAGTGTATGAATCAAAAATCGATTCGGATTATTTTCTGAATTCGAATTCTTTTCAAAGCAAAATTCAAAACTATTTTGATTTCATAAATCGTTAAATATTTAGAACGTAATTAAAATAAATTAAAGGAAATTTTGGTATTTACTACCTTTAAAATACACCATTTTTGTATTTACTACCTTATAAAAATTTTATTTTAAATTACTACCTTAAACTTCCAGATTTTTTTTATTTACTACCACTTTACAGTTTTTTCATTTTAAAATTAAGATATCTCTTTCGTTTCTTAATCGTTTAAAGTGATTCGAAGTTCATTATTTTCCTTTTTCTATAGGGATTTCATTGAGAATGTCATTTCAAAAAAATTCGTTTGATAATTCATAAATATTTTAAAATTTTAAAAATAATATTTAATTTGTTTAAACTTTTACGAAATGTTAAAAGGTAAGATCCCTATGGAATCCTTACATATAAATGAGAAGAATGGGCTTTGAATCACTTAAAATGATTAAGAAACGAAAGAGATATCTCAATTTTAAAATGAGAAAATTGTAAAATGGTAGTGAATACAAAAAAAATGGAACTTAAAGGTAGTAATTTAAAATAAAATTTTCATAAGGTAGTAAATACAAAAGTGGTGTATTTTTAAGGTAGTAAATACCAAAAAATCCTAAATTAAATATACGTTAATTATATATTTATTACTAAAATTCATAAATTCTTATTTAAATATAAATAACATACGTTAAAATATATTAATAAAATTTATAAATTTACGGGGGATTACAATCTACCCCTCTTAAAAGAAGTTTCATCCCGAAACTTGACACGAAATTTCCCATATTTTCCCCAAAAGTTTTTTTTAACTTATTCTTACTAGAGAAGTACTTGTGCCACCTATGTGCACTCTTTTTCCAACTTCAAGCTGCTTGTGTTACTCATGAACACCTTTTTCTTATGCGGAGAATTTATTTAATTTGCACCAACATGTATAAGTTGCTAAAAATGAGCATAAAATGCATAAAACTGCTATAAAAATAGGTAGAAAGCGCGAATTTCTATCGCAATCTACCCCCTTAAAGAAAACGAGTTACGCCCTCGTAACTCATCTCAGGGAATAACTTTGGATATTTCTACTTCAACGAATCATGTCCCTAATACGATATTTTCTCGAAAATCATTCCAGCAAGTGGGACTTCTACGCTTCTTTCCATACATTGCCTCAAAGGGTGTCATCTTAATGCTTGCATGGTAACTATTGATGCACGAAAATTCAATCAAATCTAGATGATTCCCAACTTCTCTTTAAAGTCAATAGTACACTCTCAACATATCTCTCATAGTTTGGTTAGTCCTCTCAGGCTGACCATCTATTGCAGGGTGGAAAGCATTACTCTTTTTCAATGTTGTCCCCCAAGATTCAATTGGACCTTTTGCCAAAATTTCCGACTATTATGATCGGTATGAAGGAAATAATGCCCTTGGTCCAAGTATGCATTCTATGTTAAGTCTAATAAATGCGATTCAGTATTAATTAACAAGTTAATAATTCAGTGAGATCAAGTGAGCTGAATGCCTAGCTAGAGGCCGCTTCAGTTCAAGTGGAATTAATGATATTAATCCACAGCTTACTCTTGACTGAACCCGTAGGGTCACACAAATAGTACGTAAACGGATCAAGTATTTAATGGCATTAGATACTCCATCTATGGATATTCGGAATCGACGGATCTTGGTTTCAGTGGGAGCTGAGATCGTCACAGGCAAGAAATGAATACTCCGGAAACGATGATATTGCCGGAAACGGAAATATAGATCGTATCGGAAATATAAATATTATCCAAGTCGTAGATGTTGCCGGAAACGGAAACATGGTACGTATCGGAAAATATTATCGGAAATGGAAATATTGCCAGAATCGGAAATATTGCCGGAAACGGAAATATTGTCAGAATCGGAAATATTATCGGAATCGGAAAATAATTCCGGAAACGGAAATATTAAATATTTGTTCGAAACGGAAATTGATTCCGGAATCGGAAATATTAAATATTGTTCGTATCGGAAATGAATTCCGGAACCGGGAATTTAATCGGAAGCGTATCGTACGAATTAGCATCGGACGAGGCCTGCCGGACGAAGGCCCAGCACGAAGTCGGGCCATCGCCCAGCAAGCCAAACGCGCGCCCATCCAAGGCAGCGCCCAGGCCCACCGCAAGGCAGGCCCAGCGCGCGCCAAGGCCATGGCCTCGCTGCGTGGGCTGCTGCTCGCACGCACACGCATGGGCGGCCCTCGTGGCTGCCGTGTGTGTGTGAGTTTGTGTTCATGCATGATTCCTAAAACTATTAGAATTAGTATATGATTAAATTCCTATTCCTAAAAGGATAAATTAATTAATTAGAGTTCTTGTAGGATTCTAAGTTTAATTAATTCGTATCCTACTAGGATTCCAATTCCCTTTCCATAACTCTATAAATACGTGCCTAGGGTCACATATTTTCAGAGATTAATTCAAGTATTCAAAATGAGTTTTGAGAGAAAAATTCAGTCATATTTCTTACCTAAGAGTGCCGAAAATTCTAGTACCTTAAGGGCGATTCTAGTTGGTCAATCTTAAGGCGGATCCGGACGTGCTGTGGTCTATCTACGGAGGGACGACACTTGGAGTCCTAAAGACTTGTTCTTGTTCGGTTCGGGCGCAGCTAGGGAAGGCACGCAACAAAGAGTATGCATCTAAACTATGCTATATGATTATGTGTAAATAATATGTATTCCTGGCTAAATGGTTTTTCCGCATGATTTATGAATTGTCATATGTATCATAACCTAACAGTGGTATCAGAGCCCCTTATTATTTTCATAATCTAAATTGCATGAACATGGTTAAATATTACAAATTTGCAAGAATTAAAAGGGGTGATTAATTTTCGTAATTGTTAATTAATTGCAAATTGCGTTTATTTAATTATACGTACGCAGTTTTTCGGCAGTTTCTTCGTTACTCATCCAAATCGAGTGATTTTTGTGTCAATTCCGCATGTAAAAGGCATTCTAAAATTTTGACAAAACTAGTATTTTTCTGCCGAACCCAGAATTCTCAAATTCGAAGCCTAACTATGACTTTTCGAAGGTTTTAGTTTTTCGAATGCAAAATTTCGTAAATTTAAGATGTTAAATTAAATATTTGCGATTCTTGTTGATAAATCTTGAATTTTTGATTGACCTACTGTATATGTTTAAGAAGTTTGAATGCCTAGCCTTGTTAATTATACAATCTAATTTGTAATTATGATTAATTTGTTGAAAATTAGAATAATTTAGAATTAATTTGATTTTCATAATTAATTATAATTTAATTAGAAACCTATGATTAAAAACCACCATAAAAATTGTAAATTTATGATAAATTTTAAAATTTTATGACCTAGACTTGAATCCATAATAATCGGAAATCAATTGGATAATAAATTTTCGATTTTTCGCCCTAAAATTATGAAATTAATATTATTTATTAATTTGTCATTAATTTTAAATATAAATTTTAATTTTTATGCGATTCTTCATATAACTTGCACGCACAAAGCAATGGACGCTTCGTGTTACCCTTAAGGGGTGTTGTATAGTGCGGGCATGCGACGACTAGCAAGGGAGCTCGTCGCCCGTGCGGCACGAATGCAATGAGCAAGGGCATGGTGCACGAGCACAAGGCAGCAGCCCTGCCTTGTGTCGTGGGCCACGAGCTATGAACAAATGGGCATGGGCGAAAGGCAAGCCAAGGCAGTCGCGTGTGGGCAGCAAGCGAGCTGCGCCACGACGCGCACTGCCTCGCGCAAGCGCGCGCAGCCTCGCGCGCAGCGAGCGCAAGCTCGCGTGCCACGAGCGCTGCGCCCAGCGATTGATCGCGCGCAATTGCTCGTGCGCACAGCGAGCGATGGCTCGCGCGCACAGCGAGCGATGGCTCGCGCGCACAGCGAGCGATGGCTTGCGCGCACAGCGAGCGATGGCTCGCGTGCGTCGAGCGCTGGCGCGCGCGCAGCGAGCACCATAGCGTGCGATGGCTTGCGATGGAAGATGCAGCAGCTATGCGACGAGCGCATGGGCTGCGCGCACATGGCCAGCGATGGCTGTGTGCGTGCGGCCCATGGGCGTGCAATGCGTAGGGTGTTTGCGTTGCGATTAGATCGTTTTGAATGTTTAATTTGAAATTTTTCAGTTTACGTAATTTTAATTAATTTTAAAATTAATAATTTAAATTATTTTTTTGGATTTTAATTTTGAATATTGTAATTATAATAAATTTTATTTATTCTAATTATTTTACTAAAATTAAAATCATGAATTAATTTAAATACGACTGAAATTAAATTAAACTTTTTGGATTCAATTATAAATTTATATGAGCTTTACATTTTAATTAAATTTGTATGTTTCCGGTTAGACTTGAAATACATTTTTATGTTTAAAATTAGTAAAGCATATGAATTTATTGGTTTAAGTGGGAGCCCTTTTAGTCATAAAACTCTTGATTAGGTCTACAAATCCTTAAGGTTAAAACAACTTGATTAGAATTAATAAGGACTGAATAATTGGTAGATTATTGGTGCCCTTGATTAATTGCTGCAAATGTTTACGTGATGCATAATGTTTTTTACTAACCAGCTATGTGGGCCATTCATGATAATGAATGGGTGAATGGTATATATTGTATATGTACTGTTTTGCAGGTTATGAAGTGACTAGTGTGGCCCAAATAGGATAGAAAATATGGTATGCGTACCATTAATTTGAATGTAATTGGTCTAAAGTACCAAAGTTATTTTTCAATTCAAATATGGTCTGCGTACCATCAAATAGTTGTAATTAGTTATAGCTTATCCTATTTGAAGAAAATGGTGCCTCCCAAGGAGATTTTCAAGACGGACTTTGAAGTCAAAGCTTCAAGATGAAGTCGGGCCATACTAGATCACATTTATCTTATGCATGTTTTAAGTTATTTATTGCTTTTAAATATGTCTTAAAATGCATGAGATCAAAAGCTTGATTATGTTGCATGATTAAGGATTTTAGTTCACTTAAAATCTAACCAACATAGTAAGAGCCTTAAGTTCCAAACTTAAAAATTGAGTTAAAAGGTGCCATGCCAAAATATACACTTGCTTGGATATCCTTTACATCAATCTAGTAATAGTTTTCGCTCAGCGAGGTGTTACTTATTGGTCCTAAAGGGGCAAGGTACACAAATAATTGTGAGTACATGTTAGTTTTGGTGAAACTCAACGATATAAGTAAGGAGTCCTTTTATGTCGTGGCAAAATCGATAGGTTTACCTAATAAGTTCTTAGACGTACCTATCAACCAAGAATAGTTTCTAGACTATTAGCAAAAGGCTTTTGCTTACCTAAGATGTTTTAGGATTAAGTCGACAAACTGTGCTTAGTTCTTCAATGATTTTAGGATCTTGGAATCATTTTATTCACACCTGCCGGAACACATAACTTGAATAAAATGCTTAATAAACATTGAATTATGCATGTATGCTAGATTTTAAGTTTATTAAGAGAAACTGTGAATGGTTATTTATTTGTTTATTCTTTTCAATTGTAGTTTTTAATATGGCAAACAACAATTCATTCAACATTCGATCAATTCTCGAAAAGGAGAAGTTGAACGGGAAAAACTTCCTTGACTGGCAAAGGAACTTGCAAATAGTTCTTATGCAGGAAGAAAAGGAGTATGTCCTAGAAGAGGCGATGCCCGAAGCCGCAGGCGACGGGGTCACTCAGGCAGCCCTT
The DNA here is from genome assembly GCF_020520425.1 of Spinacia oleracea. Classification (NCBI taxonomy): domain Eukaryota; kingdom Viridiplantae; phylum Streptophyta; class Magnoliopsida; order Caryophyllales; family Amaranthaceae; genus Spinacia; species Spinacia oleracea. The sequence goes on along the minus strand of NC_079491.1, from coordinate 58,913,013 downwards.
AATCGTTGGATTGATGCCAACAAGGATGTGAAATGTCTAATGCTCGCCACCATGAGTGCGGATCTGCAGAAAATGTTCATCAACTCAGATGCTTTCACAATCATCAGTGAGTTGAAGAACATGTTCCAAGATCTGGCTCGAGTCGAAAGATTCGAGACTCATAGGCAAATTCTTGAGACCAAGCTTAAGAAAGGCGAGCCCGTAAGTCCACATGTTCTCAAAATGATTGGACTCATTGAGAATATGAGTCGGCTGGATCAGCAATTTTCTCAGGAAATGGCTATAGACACCATCCTCCATTCTCTTCATAGCGGGTATGATCAGTTCAAACTGAACTACAGTATGAATAGTCTGGACAAAACGCTCACTGAGCTTCACGGTGTGCTGAAGACCGTTGAAAAGACGCTCAAAAGTGATAAGCAGGATGTGCTTATGGTGCGTGGGGGCAAGTTCAAGAAATCTGGAAAGAAGAGGAATGCTAAGAAAGGTGGCAACAAGGCCAGCCCAACTAAGCAAACTGGCGCCAAATCTGTAAAGAGGAAGGTCAGTCAACCCACTTCTGAATCCGAATGCTTCTACTGCAAGAAGAAGGGGCATTGGAAGAGAGATTGCTTGAAGCTAAAGGAAGATCAGAAGAACGGAACAGTCGTTCCATCTTCACGTATTTTCGTTATAGACTGTATACTTGCTAATTCAACTTCTTGGGTATTAGATACAGGTTGTGGCTCACACTTATGTTCCAATCCACAGGGACTAAGAAGAAGTAGAAAGTTAAGCAAGGGTGAAGTCGACCTACGAGTGGGAAATGGAGCACGGATTGCTGCATTAGCTGTAGGAACTTACTATTTGTCGTTGCCCTCCGGGCTAGTTTTGGAACTGGAAGATTGTTTCCATGTTCCAAGTCTTACTAAAAAAACATCATTTCAGTTTCTTGCTTAGATGCTAAGGGATTTTCCTTTTTAATAAAAGACAATAGTTGTTCGTTTTATTTTAAAGAGATGTTTTATGGATCTGCTAGATTAGTCAATGGACTTTATTTATTAGATCATGACAAACAAGTTTATAACATAACTACCAAAAAGGCCAAAAAGGATGATTCAGATCTCACCTATCTGTGGCATTGTCGATTAGGCCATATAAACTTGAAACGCTTAGAAAGACTTCAAAAGGAAGGAATTCTAGAACCATTTGACTTAGAGGATTATGGTAAATGCGAATCATGTTTACTTGGCAAAATGACAAAGCAACCTTTCTCTAAAGTTGGAGAAAGAGCAAATGAACTATTGGGTTTAATCCATACAGATGTATGTGGACCAATGAGTACAAATGCTAGAGGTGGTTTCAGCTACTTTATCACTTTCACTGATGACTTCAGTAGGTATGGTTATGTCTACCTAATGAAGCATAAGTCTGAATCCTTTGACAAATTCAAGGAATTTCAGAGTGAAGTAGAGAATCAATTAGGCAAGAAGATTAAAGCACTGCGGTCTGATAGAGGCGGTGAATATCTGAGCTATGAATTTGATGACCATCTGAAAGAATGTGGAATTCTATCAGAATTGACTCCTCCTGGAACACCACAATGGAACGGTGTGTCGGAACGGAGGAACAGAACCTTGCTAGACATGGTCAGGTCAATGATGGGTCAGGCCGAACTTCCATTAGAATTTTGGGGACATGCACTAAATACAGCTGCAGTCACTATAAATAGAGCTCCGTCTAAAGCTGTCGAAAAGACTACATACGAATTATGGTTTGGAAAGCCTCCAAATGTGTCTTTTCTTAAGATTTGGGGATGTGAAGTATACGTCAAGCGATTAATTTCAGACAAACTTCATCCAAAATCTGACAAATGTATCCTTGTGGGCTATCCAAAGGAAACAAAGGGGTATTACTTCTACAATACATCTGAGAACAAGGTGTTTGTTGCTCGAGATGGTGTCTTTTTGGAGAAAGATCACATTTCCAAAATGACAAGTGGGAGAAAAGTAGACCTCGAAGAAATTCGAGTCGAACAACAAACTCTAGAGAATGCTCAAGATGACATTCAGGATGAAACTCAGAGATCTTTAGAAGAATCTGGTGAGAATCATGGTCAATCTAGAAATGTTACCCCGCGTAGATCGCAAAGATATAGATCTCAACCGGAAAGGTACTTAGGTATTTTGACGAACGAGAGCTATGACGTTCTATTACTTGAAAGTGATGAACCTGCGACTTACAAACAAGCTATTACTTGAAAGTGATGAACCTGCGACTTACAAACAAGCCATGTCTGAAAACCAAGTATGGGATTTGGTCGATTTGCCAGATGGCTACCAAGCCATTGGAAGCAAATGGGTTTTCAAACTGAAAAAAGGACAAGGATGGGAAACTTAAAGGTTTCAAAGCTAGATTGGTTGCAAAAGGTTACAGGCAAGTCCACGGTGTGGATTACGATGAAACCTTTTCACCAGTTGCAATGCTAAAGTCTATTCGGATAATGTTAGCAATCGCTGCATATTACGATTACGAAATATGGCAGATGGATGTCAAAACTGCTTTCTTAAAAGGCGTTTTAACAGAAACTTTGTTTATGACACAGCCTGAAGGTTTTGAGGATCCAAAGAATGCTAAAAAGGTATGCAAGCTAAAGAAATCAATCTACGGATTGAAGCAGGCATCCAGGAGCTGGAATATACGTTTTGATGAAGCAGTCAAGGACTTTGGTTTCATCAAGAACGCATACGAATCTTGTGTATACAAGAAGGTCAGTGGGAGCAAAATTGCTTTCCTAGTATTATATGTCGACGACATATTGCTTATCGGAAATGACATTCCTATGTTGAACTCTGTCAAGATTTGGCTTGGGAAATGTTTTTCGATGAAGGATCTAGGAGAAGCACAGTACATATTGGGCATCAAGATTTACAGAGATAGATCTAAAAAGATGATTGGACTTAGTCAAAGCACTTATATCAATAAGGTGCTTGATAGGTTCAAGATGGCGGACTCCAAGCGAGGCTACCTACCCATGTCTCATGGAATGACTCTAAGCAAGACTCAGTGCCTAAAAACACTTGATGAGCGTAGACGAATGAATGGGATTCCATATGCATCATTGATTGGTTCAATAATGTATGCTATGATATGTACACGCCCGGATGTTGCGTACGCACTCAGTGCTACGAGCAGATACCAGTCAGACCCAGGAGAGGTGCATTGGACTGCTGCCAAGAACATTCTGAAGTACCTGAAAAGGCACAAAGATGACTTCCTGGTCTATGGTGGAGATGATGAATTAATTGTTAAAGGCTATACGGACGCAAGTTTCCAAACCGACAAAGATGATTTCAGATCACAGTCTGGGTTTGTCTTCTGCCTCAACGGAGGAGCAGTAAGCTGGAAAAGTGCTAAGCAAAGCACCATTGCGGATTCTACAACTGAAGCGGAGTACATTGCTGCACATGAAGCAGCAAAGGAAGCTATATGGCTAAGGAAGTTCATAGGTGAACTTGGTGTAGTCCCCTCCATTAAAGGACCAATAGCCCTGTATTGTGACAATAACAGAGCTATTGCACAGGCAAAAGAGCCTAGACACCACCAGAGAGTCAAGCATGTACTTCGTAGATTTCACCTTCTACGAGAGTTCGTTGAAAGAAAAGAAGTCGAGATAAGCAAAATTGGAACTGATGACAACATATCAGATCCATTGACTAAACCTCTGCCGCAGGCGAAGCACAACTCGCACACTGCAGCTATGGGAATCAAACATATTGGAGAATGGCTTTGATGTCACTGTTTAATGTTTTAAAGTTTTAGAGTTTAAATCTTTGTAAAACATTATTGGTTAATCATTCACAATATATGAAAAGAATTCATTTTTCCATTTAATTTGTGGTTTATTAAATGATGAGTCCCTTCAATTTGACGATATATTCAAGATAGACTGTCAGGACCAGTCCTGTGACTAAGAAATGTCTATCAAGTGAACTTGAATGTCAAAGGTTGAAAATGGTCCCTAGTCGGAGTTTTCTATAAAATTGGACGCATAGAAAACGTTAGACGATTAGAATGCAAGATGACTAGTAGTTCTGTTTCTTGAACTATGTGGACATGGCAATGTCATAATCATTTTGCATAGATACTTACTTTGGGAAGACTAGTATCGGACAAGACCTATGAAACTTTACTGTAAGAGATGAAAATCTGTCATAAGTAAATTTCATTAAATTATTAGACACTAAATCCTCAATACCTGAGTGATTTGAGATTACTTGTTTGAGAACTGGTTGCTTTGACGTTGACCAACCGTCGCACCGTAAAAAGAGGCTATAAAGGCAACGCTCAGGTAATCACCTATCAAACGAAGTCTAATCTCAAAATCGCAAGATTGGGATTGTCCTCCCATAAATCGGGATGAGATGCTTAAAAGTTGTACAAGGCCACTCGGAGAGCTAGAAACTGTGAAATGCATGGCCGTGCTCGGATGAATCATAGGCTATGATTATCTGTTTATTTGATCAGTTGAACTCTGAAACCGAGGAACACCTCTGGACATAATAAGGATGACAACTCTTACCTTATGTTCAAGAGCAAGCATCGAGCGACAAAGGAATTAGGAAATGCACACTTGTCCCTAAGGACAAGTGGGAGACTGAAGGAAATAATGCCCTTGGTCCAAGTATGCATTCTATGTTAAGTCTAATAAATGCGGTTCAGTATTAATTAACAAGTTAATAATTCAGTGAGATCAAGTGAGCTGAATGCCTAGCTAGAGGCCGCTTCAGTTCAAGTGGAATTAATGATATTAATCCACAGCTTACTCTTGACTGAACCCGTAGGGTCACACAAATAGTACGTAAACGGATCAAGTATTTAATGGCATTAGATACTCCATCTATGGATATTCGGAATCGACGGATCTTGGTTTCAGTGGGAGCTGAGATCGTCACAGGCAAGAAATGAATACTCCGGAAACGATGATATTGCCGGAAACGGAAATATGGATCGTATCGGAAATATAAATATTATCCAAGTCGTAGATGTTGCCGGAAACGGAAACATGGTACGTATCGGAAAATATTATCGGAAATGGAAATATTGCCAGAATCGGAAATATTGCCGGAAACGGAAATATTGTCAGAATCGGAAATATTATCGGAATCGGAAAATAATTCCGGAAACGGAAATATTAAATATTTGTTCGAAACGGAAATTGATTCCGGAATCGGAAATATTAAATATTGTTCGTATCGGAAATGAATTCCGGAACCGGGAATTTAATCGGAAGCGTATCGTACGAATTAGCATCGGACGAGGCCTGCCGGACGAAGGCCCAGCACGAAGTCGGGCCATCGCCCAGCAAGCCAAACGCGGAAAAACCATAAATCGGGCCATCGCCCAGCACGAAATTCCTATTCATAAATCATGCGGAAAAACCATAAAGCCAGGAAAACATATTATTTACACATAATCATTTAGCATAGTTTAGATGCATACACTTTGTTGCGTGCCTTCCCTAGCTGCGCCCGAACCGAACAAGAACAAGTCTTTAGGACTCCAAGTGTCGTCCCTCCGTAGATAGTCCACAGCACGTCCGGATCCGCCTTAAGATTGACCAACTAGAATCGCCCTTAAGGTACTACTTATTTTCGGCTAAATGGGCAAGAGTTATGGCTGATTTTTCTGCTTAAAAATCCTAGCTTTGAATACTTGAAAACTTGTGTATAAATAATGACCCTAGGCCCTTATTTATAGAGGTATGGAAAAGGAATTGGAATCCTATTAGGATACTAATTTATTTAATTAGAATCCTGCTAGGACTCTATTTAAATAAACTTTATCTAATAGGTTTAGGATTTAATCTTTTATCGAATCCCGATAGCTTTAGGATTCGCACACGAGCATCGCACGAGCACCGTACACCCGCGCAGGCCTTGCGGCCCACGCTGAGCGCACAGCGCTCGGCCCATGCTACAGTCCGCGCGCGCCCATGGCTTCAGCTGGGCCTGGCTTGCGCTGGGCCTGGTCGAGGCTTTGGCGTGTGTTGGTGATGCGTGTGGCTTGTTGGGCGATGGCCTGGCTTCGTGCTGGGCCTTCGTCTAGCGAGCCTCGTCCGATGCTAATTCGTACGATACGCTTTCGATTAAATTCCCGATTCCGGAATTTATTTCCGATACGAACAATATTTAATATTTCCGATTCCGGAATTAATTTCCGTTTCGAACAAATATTTAATATTTCCGTTTCCGGAATTATTTTCCGATTCCGATAATATTTCCGTTTCTGACAATATTTCCGTTTCCGGCAATATTTCCGATTTCGGCAATATTTCCATTTCCGATAATATTTTCCGATACGTACCATGTTTCCGTTTCCGGCAACATCTACGACTTGGATAATATTTATATTTCCGATACGATCCATATTTCCGTTTCCGGCAATATCATCGTTTCCGGAGTATTCATTTCTTGCCTGTGACTATCTCAGCTCCCACTGAAACCAAGATCCGTCGATTCCGAATATCCATAGATGGAGTATTTAATGCCATTAAATACTTGATCCGTTTACGTACTATTCGTGTGACCCTACGGGTTCAGTCAAGAGTAAGCTGTGGATTAATATCATTAATTCCACTTGAACTGAAGCGGCCTCTAGCTAGGCATTCAGCTCACTTGATCTCACTGAATTATTAACTTGTTAATTAATACTGAACCGCATTTATTAGACTTAACATTGAATGCATACTTGGACAAAGGGCATTATTTCCTTCAGTCTCCCACTTGTCCTTAGGGACAAGTGTGCATTTCCTAATTCCTTTGTCGCTCGATGCTTGCTCTTGAACATAAGGTAAGAGTTGTCATCCTTATTATGTCCAGAGGTGTTCCTCGGTTTCAGAGTTCAACTGATCAAATAGACAGATAATCATAGCCTATGATTCATCCGAGCACGGCCATGCATTTCACAGTTTCTAGCTCTCCGAGTGGCCTTGTACAACTTTTAAGCATCTCATCCCGATTTATGGGAGGACAATCCCAATCTTGCGATTTTGAGATTAGACTTCGTTTGATAGGTGATTACCTGAGCGTTGCCTTTATAGCCTCCTTTTACGGTGCGACGGTTGGTCAACGTCAAAGCAACCAGTTCTCAAACAAGTAATCTCAAATCACTCAGGTATTGAGGATTTAGTGTCTAATAATTTTAATGAAATTTACTTATGACAGATTTTCATCTCTTACAGTAAAGTTTCATAGGTCTTGTCCGATACTAGTCTTCCCAAAGTAAGTATCTATGCAAATGATTATGACATTGCCATGTCCACATAGTTCAAGAAACAGAACTACTAGTCATCTTGCAATCTAATCGTCTAACGTTTTCTATGCGTCCAATTTTATAGAAAACTCCGACTAGGGACCATTTTCAACCTTTGACATTCAAGTTCACTTGATAGACATTTCTTAGTCACAGGACTGGTCCTGACAGTCTATCTTGAATATATTGTCAAATTGAAGGGACTCATCATTTAATAAACCACAAATTAAATGGAAAAATGAATTCTTTTCATTTATTGTGAATGATTAACCAATAATGTTTTACAAAGATTAAAACTCTAAAACTTTAAAACATTAAACAGGGATATCAAAGCCATTCTCCAATATGCTTGATTCCCATAGCTGCAGTGTGCGAGTTGTGCTTCGCCTGCGGCAGAGGTTTAGTCAATGGATCTGATATGTTGTCATCAGTTCCAATCTTGTTTATCTCGACTTCTTTTCTTTCAACGAACTCACGTAGAAGGTGAAATCTACGAAGTACATGCTTGACTCTCTGGTGGTGTCTAGGCTCCTTTGCCTGTGCAATAGCTCCGTTATTATCACAATACAGGGCTATTGGTCCTTTAATGGAGGGGACTACACCAAGTTCACCTATGAACTTCCTTAGCCATATAGCTTTCTTTGCTGCTTCATGTGCAGCAATGTACTCCGCTTCAGTTGTAGAATCCGCAATGGTGCTTTGCTTAGCACTTTTCCAGCTTACTGCACCCCCGTTGAGGCAGAAGACAAACCCAGACTGTGATCTGAAATCATCTTTGTCGGTTTGGAAACTTGCGTCCGTATAGCCTTTAACAATTAATTCATCATCTCCACCATAGACCAGGAAGTCATCTTTGTGCCTTTTCAGGTACTTCAGAATATTCTTGGCAGCAGTCCAATGTGCCTCTCCTGGGTCTGACTGGTATCTGCTCGTAGCACTGAGTGCGTACGCAACATCCGGGCGTGTACATATCATAGCATACATTATTGAACCAATCAATGATGCATATGGAATCCCATTCATTCGTCTACGCTCATCAAGTGTTTTTGGGCACTGAGTCTTGCTTAGAGTTATTCCATGAGACATGGGTAGGTAGCCTCGCTTGGAGTCTACCATCTTGAACCTATCAAGCACCTTATTGATATAAGTGCTTTGACTAAGTCCAATCATCTTTTTAGATCTATCTCTGTAAATCTTGATGCCCAATATGTACTGTGCTTCTCCTAGATCTTTCATCGAAAAACATTTCCCAAGCCAAATCTTGACAGAGTTCAACATAGGAATGTCATTTCCGATAAGTAATATGTCATCGACATATAATACTAGGAAAGCAATTTTGCTCCCACTGACCTTCTTGTATACACAAGATTCGTCTGCGTTCTTGATGAAACCAAAGTCACTGACTGCTTCATCAAAACGTATATTCCAGCTCCTGGATGCCTGCTTCAATCCGTAGATTGACTTCTTTAGCTTGCATACCTTTTTAGCATTCTTTGGATCCTCAAAACCTTCAGGTTGTGTCATAAACACAGTTTCTGTTAAAACACCGTTTAAGAAAGCAGTTTTGACATCCATCTGCCATATTTCGTAATCGTAATATGCAGCGATTGCTAACATTATCCGAATAGACTTTAGCATTGCAACTGGTGAAAAGGTTTCATCGTAATCCACACCGTGGACTTGCCTGTAACCTTTTGCAACCAATCTAGCTTTGAAAACTTCAAGTTTCCCATCCTTGTCCTTTTTCAGTTTGAAAACCCATTTGCTTCCAATGGCTTGGTAGCCATCTGGCAAATCGACCAAATCCCATACTTGGTTTTCAGACATGGAGTCTAATTCAGATTGCATGGCTTCTTGCCATTGCTTGGAGCTAGGGCTCGTCATAGCTTGTTTGTAAGTCGCAGGTTCATCACTTTCAAGTAATAGAACGTCATAGCTCTCGTTCGTCAAAATACCTAAGTACCTTTCCGGTTGAGATCTATATCTTTGTGATCTACGCGGGGTAACATTTCTAGATTGACCATGATTCTCACCAGATTCTTCTAAAGATCTCTGAGTTTCATCCTGAATGTCATCTTGAGCATTCTCTAGAGTTTGTTGTTCGACTCGAATTTCTTCGAGGTCTACTTTTCTCCCACTTGTCATTTTGGAAATGTGATCTTTCTCCAAAAAGACACCATCTCGAGCAACAAACACCTTGTTCTCAGATGTATTGTAGAAGTAATACCCCTTTGTTTCCTTTGGATAGCCCACAAGGATACATTTGTCAGATTTTGGATGAAGTTTGTCTGAAATTAATCGTTTGACGTATACTTCACATCCCCAAATCTTAAGAAAAGACACATTTGGAGGCTTTCCAAACCATAATTCGTATGGAGTATTTTCGACAGCTTTAGACGGAGCTCTATTTATAGTGAGTGCAGCTGTATTTAGTGCATGTCCCCAAAATTCTAATGGAAGTTTGGCCTGACCCATCATTGACCTGACCATGTCTAGCAAGGTTCTGTTCCTCCGTTCCGACACACCGTTCCATTGTGGTGTTCCAGGAGGAGTCAATTATGATAGAATTCCACATTCTTTCAGATGGTCATCAAATTCATAGCTCAGATATTCACCGCCTCTATCAGACCGCAGTGCCTTAATCTTCTTGCCTAATTGATTCTCTACTTCACTCTGAAATTCCTTGAATTTGTCAAAGGATTCAGACTTATGCTTCATTAGGTAGACATAACCATATCTACTGAAGTCATCAGTGAAAGTGATAAAGTAGCTGAAACCACCTCTAGCATTTGTACTCATTGGTCCACATACATCTGTATGGATTAAACCCAATAGTTCATTTGCTCTTTCTCCAACTTTAGAGAAAGGTTGCTTTGTCATTTCGCCAAGTAAACATGATTCGCACTTACCATAATCCTCTAAGTCAAATGGTTCTAGAATTCCTTCCTTTTGAAGTCTTTCTAAGCGTTTCAAGTTTATATGGCCTAATCGACAATGCCACAGATAGGTGAGATCTGAATCATCCTTTTTGGCCTTTTTGGTATTTATGTTATATACTTGTTTGTCGTGATCTAATAAATAAAGTCCATTGACTAATCTAGCAGATCCATAAAACATCTCTTTAAAATAAAACGAACAACTATTGTCTTTTATTAAAAAGGAAAATCCCTTGGCATCTAAGCAAGAAACTGAAATGATGTTTTTAGTAAGACTTGGAACATGGAAACATTCTACCAGTTCCAAAACTAGCCCAGAGGGCAACGACAAATAATAAGTTCCTACAGCTAATGCAGCAATCCGTGCTCCATTTCCCACTCATAGGTCGACTTCTCCCTTGCTTAACTTTCTACTTCTTCTTAGTCCCTGTGGATTGGAACATAAGTGTGAGCCACAACCTGTATCTAATACCCAAGAAGTTGAATTAGCAAGTATACAGTCTATAACGAAAATACCTGAAGATGGAACGACTGTTCCGTTCTTCTGATCTTCCTTTAGCTTCAAGCAATCTCTCTTCCAATGCCTCTTCTTCTTGCAATAGAAGCATTCGGATTCAGAAGTGGGTTAACTGACCTTCCTCTTTACAGATTTGGCGCCAGTTTGCTTAGTTGGGCTGGCCTTGTTGCCACCTTTCTTAGCATTCCTCTTCTTTCCAGATTTCTTGAACTTGCCCCCACGCACCATAAGCACATCCTGCTTATCACTTTTGAGCGTCTTTTCAGCGGTCTTCAGCATACCGTGAAGCTCAGTGAGCGTTTTGTCCAGACTATTCATACTGTAGTTCAGTTTGAACTGATCATACCCGCTATGAAGAGAATGGAGGATGGTGTCTATAGCCATTTCCTGAGAAAATTGCTGATCCAGCCGACTCATATTCTCAATTAGTCCAATCATTTTGAGAACATGTGGACTTACGGGCTCGCCTTTCTTAAGCTTGGTCTCAAGAATTTGCCTATGAGTCTCGAATCTTTCGACTCGAGCCAGATCTTGGAACATTTTCTTCAACTCACTGATGATTGTGAAAGCATCTGAGTTGATGAACGTTTTCTGCAGATCTGCACTCATGGTGGCGAGCATTAGACATTTCACATCCTTGTTGGCATCAATCCAACGATTGAGGGCTGCCTGAGTGACCCCGTCGCCTGCGGCTTCGGGCATCGCCTCTTCTAGGACATACTCCTTTTCTTCCTGCATAAGAACTATTTGCAAGTTCCTTTGCCAGTCAAAGAAGTTTTTCCCGTTCAACTTCTCCTTTTCGAGAATTGATCGAATGTTGAATGAATTGTTGTTTTCCATATTTAAAACTACAATTGAAAAGAATAAACAAATAAATAACCATTCACAGTTTCTCTTAATAAACTTAAATTCTAGCATACATGCATAATTCAATGTTTCTTAAGCATTTTATTCAAGTTATGTGTTCCGGCAGGTGTGAATAAAATGATTCCAAGATCCTAAAATCATTGAAGAACTAAGCACAGTTTGTCGACTTAATCCTAAAACATCTTAGGTAAGCAAAAGCCTTTTGCTAATAGTCTAGAAACTATTCTTGGTTGATAGGTACGTCTAAGAACTTATTCGGTAAACCTATCGATTTTGCCACGACATAAAAGGACTCCTTACTTATATCGTTGAGTTTCACCAAAACTAACATGTACTCACAATTATTTGTGTACCTTGCCCCTTTAGGACCAATAAGTAACACCTCGCTGAGCGAAAACTATTACTAGATTGATGTAAAGGATATCCAAGCAAGTGTATATTTTGGCATGGCATCTTTTAACTCAATTTTTAAGTTTGGAACTTAAGGCTCTTACTATGTTGGTTAGATTTTAAGTGAACTAAAATCCTTAATCATGCAACATAATCAAGCTTTTGATCTCATGCATTTTAAGACATATTTAAAAGCAATAAATAACTTAAAACATGCATAAGATAAATGTGATCTAGTATAGCCCGACTTCATCTTGAAGCTTTAACTTCAAAGTCCGTCTTGAAAATCTCCGTGGGAGGCACCATTTTCTTCAAATAGAATAAGCTATAATTAAAACTAATTACAACTATTTGATGGTACGCAGACCATATTTGAATTGAAAAACAACTTTGGTCCTTTAGACCAATTACATTCAAATTAATGGTACGCAGACCATATTTTCTATCCTATTTGGGCCATACTAGTCACTTCATAACCTGCAAAACAGTACATATACAATATATACCATTCATCCATTCATTAACATGAATGGCCCACATAGCTGGTTAGTAAAACACATTATGCATCACGTAAACATTTGCAGCAATTAATCAAGGGCACCAATAATCTACCAATTATTCAGTCCTTGTTAATTCTAATCAAGTTGTTTTAACCTTAAGGATTTGTAGACCTAATCAAGAGTTTATGACTAAAAAGGGCTCCCAATTAAACCAATAAATTCATATGCTTTACTAATTTTAAACATAAAAAATGTATTTCTAGTCTAACCGGAAACATACAAATTTAATTAAAATTTAAAGCTCATATAAATTTATAATTGAATCCACAAAGTTTAATTTAATTTCAGTCGTATTTAAATTAATTCATGATTTTAATTTTAGTAAAATAATTAGAATAAATAAAATTTATTATAATTACAATATTCAAAATTAAAATCCAAGAAAATAATTTAAATTATTAATTTTAAAATTAATTAAAATTACGTAAACTGAAAATTTCAAATTAAAATTTCAAAACGATCTAATCGCAACGCAACAATCCCACGCAACGCACGCCCATGGGCCACACGCACACAGCCATCGCTGGCCATGTGCGCGCAGCCCATGCGTTGCCTCGCATCGCTGCTGCTCACCATCGCAAGGCATCACGCATGGTGCTCGCTGCGCGCGCCAGTGCTCGACGCACGAGCATGCTGCCGCAGCCCATCGCTGGGCGCAGCGCTCGTCGCACGTCGCAACACGCACCCGCACGCCATCGCTGGGCGCAGCGCTCGTCGCATGCACAATAGCGCTCGCACGCCATCGCTGGGCGCAGCGCTCGTCGCACGCACAATTGCGCTCGCACGCCATCGCTGGGCGCAGCGCTCGTCGTACGCACAACAGCGCTCGCTGCGCGCGAGCGATCGATGCTTGGCGCAGCACACGTGGCACGCGAGCTTACGCTCGCTGCGCGCGAGGCAGTGCGCGCTGTGGCGCAGCTCGCTTGCTGCCCACACGCGACTGCTCGTGCCTTGCTCTCGCCCTCGCCCATTCGCCCATTGCACACAGCCCACGACACAAGGCAGGGCTGCTGCCTTGTGCTCGTGCACCATGGCCTTGCTCATTGCATTCGTACCGCATGGGCGACGAGCTCCCTTGCTCGTCGTCACATGCCCGCACTATACAACACCCCTTAAGGGTAACACGTAGCGTCCATTGCTTTGTGCGTGCAAGTTATATGAGCGAATCGCATAAAAATTCAAAATTTATATTCAAAATTAATGACAAATTAATAAATAATATTAATTTCATAATTTTAGGGAGAAAAATCGAAAATTTATTATTCAATTGATTTCCGATTAACATGGATTCAAGTCTAGGTCATAAAAATTTAAAATTTAACATAAATTTACAATTTTTATGGTGGTTTTTAATCATAGGTATCTAATTAAATTATAATTAATTATGAAAATCAAATTAATTCTAAATTATTCTAATTTTCAACAAATTAATCATAATTACAAATTAGATTGCATAATTAACAAGGCTAGGCATTCAAACTTGTTAAACATATACAGTAGGTCAATCAAAAATTCAAGATTTATCAACAAGAATCGCAAATATTTAATTTAACATCTTAAATTTACGAAATTTTGCATTCGAAAAACTAAAACCTCGGAAAAGTCATAGTTAGGCTTCGAATTTGAGAATTCTGGGTTCGGCCGAAAAATAATAATTTTGTCAAAATTTTAGAATGCCTTTTACATGCGGAATTGACACAAAAATCACTCGATTTGGATGAGTAACGAAGAAACTGCCGAAAAACTGCGTACGTATAATTAAATAAACGCAATTTGCAATTAATTAACAATTACAAAAATTAATCACCCCTTTTAATTCTTGAAAATTTGTAATATTTAACCATGTTCATGCAATTTAGATTATGAAAATAATAAGAGGCTCGTGATACCACTGTGTGGTTATGATACATATGACAATTCATAAATCATGCGGAAAAACCATAAAGCCAGGAAAACATATTATTTACACATAATCATTTAGCATAGTTTAGATGCATACACTTTGTTGCGTGCCTTCCCTAGCTGCGCCCGAACCGAACAAGAACAAGTCTTTAGGACTCCAAGTGTCGTCCCTCCGTAGATAGTCCACAGCACGTCCGGATCCGCCTTAAGATTGACCAACTAGAATCGCCCTTAAGGTACTACTTATTTTCGGCTAAATGGGCAAGAGTTATGGCTGATTTTTCTGCTTAAAAATCCTAGCTTTGAATACTTGAAAACTTGTGTATAAATAATGACCCTAGGCCCTTATTTATAGAGGTATGGAAAAGGAATTGGAATCCTATTAGGATACTAATTTATTTAATTAGAATCCTGCTAGGACTCTATTTAAATAAACTTTATCTAATAGGTTTAGGATTTAATCTTTTATCGAATCCCGATAGCTTTAGGATTCGCACACGAGCATCGCACGAGCACCGTACACCCGCGCAGGCCTTGCGGCCCACGCTGAGCGCACAGCGCTCGGCCCATGCTACAGTCCGCGCGCGCCCATGGCTTCAGCTGGGCCTGGCTTGCGCTGGGCCTGGTCGAGGCTTTGGCGTGTGTTGGTGATGCGTGTGGCTTGTTGGGCGATGGCCTGGCTTCGTGCTGGGCCTTCGTCTAGCGAGCCTCGTCCGATGCTAATTCGTACGATACGCTTTCGATTAAATTCCCGATTCCGGAATTTATTTCCGATACGAACAATATTTAATATTTCCGATTCCGGAATTAATTTCCGTTTCGAACAAATATTTAATATTTCCGTTTCCGGAATTATTTTCCGATTCCGATAATATTTCCGTTTCTGACAATATTTCCGTTTCCGGCAATATTTCCGATTCCGGCAATATTTCCATTTCCGATAATATTTTCCGATACGTACCATGTTTCCGTTTCCGGCAACATCTACGACTTGGATAATATTTATATTTCCGATACGATCCATATTTCCGTTTCCGACAATATCATCGTTTCCGGAGTATTCATTTCTTGCCTGTGACGATCTCAGCTCCCACTGAAACCAAGATCCGTCGATTCCGAATATCCATAGATGGAGTATTTAATGCCATTAAATACTTGATCCGTTTACGTACTATTTGTGTGACCCTACGGGTTCAGTCAAGAGTAAGCTGTGGATTAATATCATTAATTCCACTTGAACTGAAGCGGCCTCTAGCTAGGCATTCAGCTCACTTGATCTCACTGAATTATTAACTTGTTAATTAATACTGAACCGCATTTATTAGACTTAACATTGAATGCATACTTGGACCAAGGGCATTATTTCCTTCAGTAACATAGTTTTCAATCAATTTAGTCCCTCACTTTTCCGTCGGTGTTATTTATACACACATGACTTCAAGATTTGTATACTTCATTCACATAAATCTAAATTCTTTCTAAGCGTCTCCAATATAATTCTCAAGTGTTTGTCATGCTCTTTCTCATTCCTTGAATAAATCAGGATATCATCAATGAATCCATTCACAATGGGAACATCCTCAATTTTCACTCCAACTTCTTTACTCACCTCTAACACACTACATAAAAATAGTTCACACTCCCTATTCATCAATTTCCTCACTTGCATTACATAAATACTAAAGGTTCTTGGACTCCTCAAAACGTCTATATGAGGTCAACCTTCCAATAGGGTTCCTTAAAACTTACTTTCTGAATTTCACAGTCTACCTTAGCCTTGTACAAACTTAGTCAATCCATCCCCAGACTTACATCTAGGTACCCAAACTAAATTCTATCAAATCAGAAGGGAAAACGCAATCTATATTCAAAGACAAGTTTCTAAACAACTTGGTACACCTTATGGTTACAACAGTAGGTTTACTAACAGGTAAATCAATCACTCAAAATCTACTAAATTCAGACTCTTAACAACAGATAACGAAATAAAAGAATAAGTTGCCCCCGAATCAAATAACTTTCTAACTAGCACGAAGTTAATAGAAAAGTACCAGTAACTACGTCAACAGATCGCTCAGCTTCATTTCGACTCATCGCGAACAGTTTACCCGGAGCCTTATTATGGTTGTTATTCTCATTGGCAGACTTATTGAGGTTCCCTTGGTTGTTCTGCGCCCCTACATGCTTTGAACCCTAATTTCTTGACTGGTTAAATCCCGACTTCACCTGGTTACCATTCCCATTACCATTATGCTCTTTTTTCTGCTTAGTAAAGCACTCATACTCCCTATGTCCCTTTTTCTAACAATAGTTGCAGGTGACTAATTCTCCCTTTGTAGTTTCTACCGGGATGGTTGTTACTGCACATCTTACAGTAATACACTCTCTCATATTGATTCCTATTGTTGTGCCCCTGATTGTTCCTTCCTTGAAAATTTCCCATTCTTATTCCCATTCATATTCTCATTCCTAATACTCTTGAAATTCTCTTGGTTTTACCCACTATTAAAGTCTTTTCTTTTCTCCCCAACAACATATTTCTTGTCCCTTCTGCACTACAGGCCATATATATAAGCAGCTCACCCATACACAATATCTAAAGACATAAAGGTTTCCCCACTTAATCCTAAGGTGGTCATGCTATAAATCTGCTATAGTATTCAGCGATGGTCATGCTCCCCATATTAAGGTTTATGGATTCCTAAGCTTTTTGCTTTCTCATAAAAGGTAGGGTAAAACTTTCCCCTTAAGGCAGTAACAATTGAATCCTAATTGAATCTCTCAGCAGCGCTAAGCCTAACTCTATTCTCTCTCTACCATAAATCAGCTTCATCTTTAAAGTACAGGACAACTTGACCCACTCTCATATTCTCATGACAGTTCACAGCCCCAAACAATTTCTCAAACCCTCTAACCTAGTTCTTTTAAAAAGGTACGATCAACTTCCTTCTTAAATTATGGGAGCTTAACTTTTGCAAGCCTTTCAAACATGTCCCCTGCAGAATCGGGACGCTCGGTTCTCTCTCGAGTAAGTCTTTCCGCCAAAAGGCGAATAGCAACAACTAACTCACTATTGTTTTCCATTCTAGTGTGCGACCTAAAATTTATTACTCTGCGATACATAACTCATATGTCACCTCTACGAAAGAAATTTCGATTTGATTATAGAGATCGCATCAACAAACAGTTATTCAAGAAAGTACAACATTATTAGAGTAATCCTCGTCACTTATTCATGAAAAATATCTCCATCAAGGACATACAATTTGAAAATCAATGAATGGAAGTTCAATCACATCAAATAAGTAACAATATTCTCATTCGCGTGCCCAAAATAATTTCTTGGTCATTTGGATCATCAATAATCTAACTTTTACTCCTCGAAAGAAAAAAAAATGTTGATAACAATTCCTAAATCATAACACTGTGTTTGTCCTAAAATAAAATAAAGGTTCTATGACATAAGTTTAAACTATTTTTGGGTGAATTGTGGAATTCTCAAATTGGAAACGAATGCTTTAACTTTTATTGCTAACTCTATAAAGGTTTATTACGTCCTTGAAAAGAATAAAGAACAACTCAAACTTCTATTGCTTTAACTTTAAACTGGTGTAGCTTTCCTACTTATTCCTTAAAACATAAAAGGACTAACTGACTATTACAACTTCAAGCATCATGCCTATTCGTTCTTTCCCTGAAGCTTGCGAAGTGAAGTCTAGATCTTCAAGATCATCAAATTCTCCTCAGGATCTGAGTCTTCTTCCATGCCTTCATCTTGATGAGGCTCACTTGCCACCTCACCATCACCTTTTGGTTCCACATGTGACTCACTAGAAATCTCAATGGTAGGCTCATGGGCCACTGGGTTAGGGTTCTCTGCCTCAACCACTACATTATCATCTTTCACAACTACATCGTTTCCCTCTAGATCATCATCTATACCAACTCCTATAGATTCTTCTATAACTGCATCCCAAGCATGACTCCATAAGTTTCTACCCTCCTTGATCCACTTTCTACTACCTCAATAATGGTGGTCATAATCTCCGAATCGTATCTCCAGCTACTATCCCTAGTCCTATACTTAGCCAAATTTGGGATTCCATCCTCAAAATGCACGTCTTTAAACCTATCTTTGAGCTCTGAGTATGACATTTTGTTACGTAAGCGATGAACAATGGTGGATGCTATAATATACTCTCTCATTAAGATGGATTGGTCTTATATCCTAGCAAAATACTCACATTCAAACACAACTTTCTTTACAAATAGACGAGGAGTCTATTCGTCAATCTTCTCAAGGGATCCTATGTTGGTATACTTGGAAAGAAACATTTTATTCCTGAAAGAAACAACTTCAGGTCTCAATAACGATTTCCTAATCCGACCATAATCAAAGTTCAACAAAGCAATAAGTTTGGCGGAATCAAACAATTTCTCTTATGCATATTCAAACGCAGCACTTAAACATTAAACACTTGCACATAACAATTAACTTTTTATGATAGAATTAACTAGCTACTAATGCACATAAAATTCTATCCTACATGCCCTTTCTATACTACACATCTCTCATACTATAATTAGAATAAACTAAAGCATTGAAGTAATTTAAATAATAATAAAACGAGAATAATAGAAAATAAAGTAAAATAAAATATATATAAAAAAAAGTTTTTTTTTGTTACATTTCAAATAAGAATTAAAATAAGTTCGAAATATGAAGTTTAATTCGAACAAAAGAATTTAGACTTCCTAACGAATCGTACCCTTAATCCAAAAATAAAACAAAAATTCGAATAAACTTAAATTATTTTCGAATAAATTTAAATTAAATTGCAAACAAAAGCACTTGATTCAACTAAAAGGTTTCGATTTCTAAATATTAATAAAAGTTTCAGATTTTTGGTCAAAATGGAAAAAAAGGAAACTTTTTGAACGATAAAGAAATAAATTCCGACCTCGTACTTTAATACTTGGAGCTTAACTCAACGAAATTCATTTTTAAGTAACTAATTAGTTAGTTAGGCGCCTAAAAAGTTTAAAAATAGACACAAAAAGTCAATAAAACCTATAGCTCAAAAATACCACTATGTAACACCCCGACAATTCCCTTTTTCTAAAACAACCCTTTTATAAATATAACTATAGAGAATTATCAAAGTATTATCGCCCGTGTGAAAACGTAACGGCTTATTCAGAATTTTGCAGCGGAAAACATAAAACTAACCTTTAGGTTCATAAATAATTGATTACATATTAAGTCCAAAACCAATTAACAGAAATAAGGAAATACAAATAGTACGACAACTTTCAAATCCAAGTTAACAAACCAAATCACTTAATAAAACAAATATAACTACAAGCTCTCTAATCCCGATCCCAATGATGCATCATCTTCAAACCTGTAAATGGGCAACGCTTATTGATCCTTAGAGACTGCTCACCAAAGATGGGTCATCACAGGATCAATAAGGCATAGCCATGATCAACACACACAAACAAAGCACGTAATCAGCAAAGCTGAGTACTACATACTAAAACAATAATAATCCTAACATGATACTATTAACGAACAACCCTAACATGATACTAATGAACATAAACAAGGGCAGACAAAACATGATAATTTGACGACCATACTTGACTAGACTAGGCTAGACTTACAACAATAATATTATTTTAGTTGAAATAGACAATGGACCGAGTTGACCGTCCGACAGCCTTCACTAAGGAAGACGAGGTACGGGCGCGACTCCGTAACCTTAGAGACCTGCGATATCGAGGAACATTCGAATAAAATAGGACACGGTGATCAATCCGGTCCGAGATAAAGGCCATGGGCTACCACCATGAACCCCAACTCCTGTTTGTCCGTCACTTTAGACGTGCACAGTCTAAAGCTATTGCTACTCAGTTTCACTTTACATGATTTACAAATTGAAACCCTGTTATGACTCAACAATCACATAAGGCATACAATCCACATTTATTCACAACTGTTTTTATCTTGGAATTAAGTAAGTGATCACAAAGGCATCAATCAAGACTCATTCCAATTTACCCAACCTTTCCTTTAACCATGATCAACCCAGTATATGGGTATAAAGTTTCAACTTACTAAACAAGGTCCTCGGCCCTCATAAAGTAGTGAAAAGCTAAAAGGGAACAACAATCAACCGATCTGAATCAATATATACAAAGTAATCTAGTGTTCCCAACCAAACATGTTTGCATCAATCATCCATACTAACATGTTATGATTCTCATAATGCAATAGGTTCAATATGTCCGTCCAACAGTATTAAACATGCAATTTCAACATAACCAAGTTCAACAACAATCTCAACACAACCAAGTTCACCAACAAATTCCACATGATTTCAATAATTAGCACACATTCCAAGCACACAGGTATGTACGTACCTTGTGTAAACAAATAATAGGCCACTTTAACACTTTCAAAAGTCGCCTACAAAGAATTCTCCGCCTAAAAACAACCAATAAAATTCCCCAATCAATAATCAACAGTTTACAGCAATACTATAGTACTCTAAATACACCCTAAACATATTTTGAACCATCCCCAATATCGAAACTTAAGTATTTGATTTCCTAGCATAATAATTATTGAATTAATGATTGAAATTCGTTGAAAACTCTTCAAAACATCGTACTGTAAATTTCCAGCAATATAAACTCGTGTAAAACTTCGCCAAGGCCAATTTGACATGCCTAGAACGTTGAAATAATAATTTTAATAATCCACAATCATCCTTCCATGATTTAAAACCATTAAGACCTTAAAATTCATACTTTAAATAATTCAAACTCTTATTTCAATCAAATTATATAATCTCAAAATTAATAGTTTAATTATGCAAAACATATAAATATGAAATTCATAATTAAATCATAAAACTATAAATTTAATTTAAGAAAACATAAATTAAATTAATAAAACATAATTAAAACATTTAATTTACTTAGGGTTTAAGAAATAACCCAATAAGGAGAGAAGGGAGGCTGGCCGGCGGCGAACTGCGCGGCAGCAAGCACGGGTGGTCGCGAGGCTGTCGGCGTGACGGTGGCGCAGGGTGGTGGCTGCGCTGGAGGCGACGTGCGTTGGTGGTGATAGCACGCAAAGAAGAAAGGGAAGAGAGGGAGGGGAGCCGGCTGGGCAAGGCAACAGCCGCGATGCAAGTGGTGCAGCGCGGGGTGGTCTCGACTAGGTGGCAGACTGCGCAGGTGGCGGTTACGGCTCGGTGGTGGCTACCAAGTAAACAGAACAGCCAAGTAAGGAGAGGAGGAAAAATGCAAGAGAATAGGAAAATTAAAGAGAAAAGAAAGGAGGAGACTACCGTGCAGACCGGCGGTCAGGCGAGGGGTGACGGTGGTCGTGCAGGTGGTTAGTGGTGGCGGCGGCATGAGCAGCATTAATCAAGGAGGAGGCGCAGCAAATTTTTCACGTGAAGGAGGAGAGCAGGTTTGAGAGTTTTTGAGTGTTTTTCTTTTCTTTTTTTCTTTTTTTCTTTTTCTGTTTCACGAGAAGAGCAAGGAGGGAGATTTTTGGTTGTTTCTTTGATTTCACGTGAGATGGAATTATGGGGGTTTGGGTTTATAATAGTGGGCTTTACCCAAGTGGGCTAGAATTAGGAATTTAGGTTTGAGTGTATGAATCAAAAATCGATTCGGATTGTTTTCTGAATTCGAATTCTTTTCAAAGCAAAATTCAAAACTATTTTGATTTCATAAATCGTTAAATATTTAGAACGTAATTAAAATAAATTAAATATACGTTAATTATATATTTATTACTAAAATTCATAAATTCTTATTTAAATATAAATAATATACGTTAAAATATATTAATAAAATTTATAAATTTACGGGGGATTACAATTGCCTAGGCCAAAGGGAGTAGATTTGTTAGGTGGGGGATGGAACATGTAGTTCTTCTTCCTTATGCCCAATGGAGTTCCCGGGAAATATCCTTGAGCTAGCAATATTTTAGGGATGACCCGGGATGCATGCGGATCTAGAAATGCTAAATTATAGTCCTCAATGACTTGGATGGCTTCATCCACTTGAAAACCGTAAAGGTCTTCTGCAGTTTCGGCCGTTCCAACCATAGTACAACTGACGTCGAGAGGAGGGGCGCGTATTTCCAGAATTACCCCGTTATAGTTAAGTTTAACCATTTGGTGCAAGGTAGAAGCCACACCTCCTAAGTCATGGAGCCAAGGGCGTCCTAAGAGGAGGTTGAAAGTGGGCTTGATGTCGATTATTTGAAACTCCGTGGTACGTTCCACGGGCCCGGTTTGTATTGTGAGGTTGATTTTTCCCAACACAGGCCTTCGAGAGTTATCAAAAGCTCGTACCCCTTGCGTGGAGGTTTTGAAGTCATCGCTTCCTAGCCCCAAGCAATGGGCGGTTCGCAATGGGAAAACATTTACCGCTGAACCGTTATCTACGAGTGCTAGGGGGATGTTTTGTCCTTTGCATCCAACCACTAGATATAGAGGGCCTTATTGTGGGCGTCTCCTTCTTTAGGTAAGTCTTTGTCAGTAAAAACTATTGCTTTTTCCTCAACATCTCTTGTGACGTGGTTAACCAAAGAGTCAGGTGTGATATCCGTAGGGACTGAGATGAGGTCAAGTGAGCGAATAAGTTTTTCACGATGTTCCTTTGAAGTGCACATGAGATCCAAGATGGTAATCTCGGCTTTAGTTCTTTTTAGTTGCTTCAAGAGAGGATTTTCGATGACTTCTGCGACGGTGGTGTGCCGTATATTTTCAGGAGTCTGTCTGACTGGGAGGTCGTCCCTGGGAGGTGGGCGAATATCCTGTTGGTATACCCTTCCGGACCGAGTGAGATTGTCAACTTCGGACTCTTGAGGGGTGGTGTCAGTGGGAGCATGCCCGGGCCAAGTTTCAGTAAAGAGGTCCTGGCCCGATACTTTGGACAGGTAGACATCTTCAGCGTCATCATCCCACACACCGCACACTTCTCTCTCGATTTGATCCATAAGGACCATGGCGAGTGGTGCACTTTGAGGCGTAATATACACCGTAGGGTCAAAGTTCTTATTTTCTGGTTGATCGAGAGAGATGTGACAAGAACCGAGTGGGCTCTTGTTGTTGTTGGGTTTGCCAACGTTAGGGAGAGGTATTACTTCATCCTCTATCATATCCTGGATCGTTTTTTTTAGATTCCAGCAGTTTTCAGTATCATGCCCATTTCCCTGATGGAATTTGCAATATGTGCCCTCG